>NW_024882296.1:0-335942 GCF_019059575.1 Amphibalanus amphitrite | reverse complement strand
TGAAACCATGTCTTTTTGAGCCATCACCGTCTTCAGGCCATGTCAGGACCGTCAGGAACATCCGACAGCCCCTGGTACAAACTATCAGCTGTGTAACGATCAGACAAAACTCTCATCAGCGCACAACTAAAACAGCACTAGCAGTATCGTATCGTAGAGGTCACCAACAGATGGCGCCAGCGGCGGGGCCCCCCGACTCGCCAGCCGCCACCCGGGCAGTGACCTTGACATCAACAAATGACCTTGACGACGCACCATCAGATTCACGCTCGGACGAGGCGTGGACGCTGACGTCACAAGCGTCCCCATGATTGCCGTTGCTGCCACCAGTTTTTAAACGCTCAAGCTCGGACGCACTCATCCACACGTCTATGTACATTTCTACGAAGCAGGTATCTATGTACAGTACGCGTTGTCAGATCGTCAATTTAAATATCTTTGGTGTACAGCATTTTTCGGGCTCAATAACCGCCCGCGCCGCTCAGAGCCTTGCTTTCTTCTGAGATCGGCGGATAACCGCCTTGAGCCGGCTGTGTCCGGATGAAACCAGCCATAACCGGATTCAACCGGCTGTGATTGTAGGCCCTGTGCATTTTGAGCGCCGCCGCAGGTTTGCGTAGCCGCAGCTTGCTAGAGTTTGCGCTGGGGTTTGGAGCGCCACCTATGAGCGGCCCCGAGCACTGCTGGTTGAGCCGGTCACCGCCAGGGGCTGGCTGACGGCGACAGCTGCTCAGGACCGAGCCCCGAGGAGCTGAAACAAAAGAAAAAACGTCATAGAATGAGATGACACGTTTACACCATCAAGTCTGAGTCGAGATGTTGCTCAAATTCAGTCGCTACTTTTCAGCGTCAGGAGGCTTCTAGAAAAAGCCTGGGCAACAAAAACGTCGGCCAATTTAAAGGGAACGATAGAGCAGTGGTGGTTGGGACACTATGTACGTATTGGCCCCACTAAAAGCTTTCCATGTAGGTATGGTATTCCAAACACCACTTGGAATATCTTGCGGTATGTAATTAGGCTCAAACCACTGCAGCCATATGACTACAAAAAACAGCGTGTACTTACATCATTTACTGAGCAGTCCGCCGGCCGACGATGAGTAGTTGTAGCCGCGTACCCGGCGTACTGCGGGTACGGGTAGCTGCTGTAGTCGGGCATCTGAACGGAGCCTGGCAACGGAACAAACAAAATGGCGTCACACGGTGGCAACGGAACAAACAAAATGGCGTCAGACGGGAGACGGCTACTGATAGAAGCGGGCTATTCAAAGGCTTTTTTATTTTTATTTAATCTTAAAAAAGGGGGAAGTTTCTAGGGTAGGTGGTTTTACTGAAGGCCAGTCGTGAATAATTGACCAGTCGTGGCCGAATTGTCGTTAAACGGTCCATTGTCCACAAACATGGTCCACTGTGCCTCATTGAACGCTCAATGGCCTCTGACCAACAGCTCGTAATTCGGGGCAATATTACATCAATTTCTGAGGGAAAACAAGGAGTATTCTCGAGCGTTCCCCGAAAAATACAGCAGCAAGCTACGAGCGTCTACGTCAGAGTAAACTCTACAGAATACCTTGAAATGGGTAATCCCAGCCGTTCTCACTCTCCATGCATTTCAGTCGTGCAGTGCTGTGCTCTTACCTGGATGCGGCTCATATTTGGCCCGCTCGTGCGACATGAGCCGCTCGTCATAGAGCCGAACGTCGGGGGAGAGGGCAGGGGAGAGCTGCGCCAGCGTTTTGGGCTGCTCGGGCGCCCCGGGCGCCCCGTGGGCGCCGTGGACGCCACTGTGGGCGCCCAGGTCGCCGTACGGACTGCGCAGTCGGCAGTCGTACTGGGCCATCCCGCAGTCATTGTGCAGCTGACCGCCGCACAGATCCGGGAAGGTCTGCGGACTGGGACTGGGGCGCAGCTCCTGGTGGTGGGTGGGGAAGGTCTGCGGACTGAGGACTGACGACTGAGGACTGAGGACGGATGTGGGAGGACTGAGCACGGACGTGTGAGGACTCAGAGCCGGAGGACGCTCGTCGGCCGGGGACAGGGAGTACGGGGAGTCTCCGAAGCTCAGCTGGACCGGCTGGTACCCTCCCAGGTATGACACGGGTGGTGGGGGCGGTGGCGGCTGCGACTGCAGCTGACTCTGGGCGGGGGCGGGGGCGGGGGCGGCCGAGATGGGCTGCAGGACAGTCAGGCTCTCGTGGGACGACGTGCCGGGGGATTTCTGCGGCGTGACCGGCGGCTGGGGCTCCCCGGAGACGGGCGGCGTCAGAGCGCCCACCGGCGGCGACAGCACCGCGCCGCTGACGTCCAAAGGCGTCAGCGGCGAGTAGCTGTACGTGCTGCCACCTGTCGGCGTGCCGGAGAAACGGTGCTTCAGTGCGTGGCCGCCAGGGACCGGTGAGGGGCGTGCGACAGTGCTACCAGAGCTAAAACCGTGCGACGGCGGCGGCCGGTGCGGGCCGTTGGCAAAACGGGCGGTGGGTGCAAATGCGACTGACTCGAGCGCTACAGGGTGAAATACGCTACACTGCGGGTACACACCATGCACTAGCTATCGAAAATCAACTCGAAACAAGCCGAGCCGCAGTGCAACTCTGGCTGCCACGCACGATTCATTTTTTCAGCAAACGATCCAGATTTTCAGGTATTCACCTAACAGCAAAAGCATGCACTTTTCTGAAATTTATAAGCAACAACCGTGCGAGGCAGCCAGGCAAGGTGCGGTGCGAGCGTGCGTCACTGGCGACATCTAGTGAGTGGCTCCGTCCCTAACTACAGGTGCGCCACCTATAGTCGATCGGTGCGCCACCTATAGCCGATCGGTGCGCCATCTATCGGTGACCCACCTTGCTGGTATTGCCCGGAGGCGTCGAGGAGCGGCGCTGTGGCGCCCGGGGAGGACTTGCTGTCCATGGAGATGGGCGCCAGAGGCGTGAGGCCGGCAGAGGTGCCTGACGGAGGTCGAAGAGGAACGTCAGTTTAAATAAGAACGTGAGTTGACGGCGAACACATCTATCACCCGAGCCCTTGGTACGATTCGACATCAATTTGTGGAGACCTCACGAAAACTTGACCGAAGGTATTTTAGGCACATTTGGACAGTTACCTGAAATGAGGATATGCTAATTTCGAAACAGAAGAACATGCCAAAATTGTCAATGTCTACGTAAGCTGACTGCAAAAATCTAAAATTCTGACACAAAGAATTAAATTAGTATCTCGGCAATACTACCCGAGCCGCTAACCACTCTCAGCCGCTCTCTCACAGCCCCACTCACCGAGTGACGCGGTCAGACTCTGCGAGTAGACAGACGGCTGCTGCTGACCCAGACCGATACTGTCGTACAGCGCCTCGGACTGCGAGCTCACTGCCGAGCTGAAGGCGGCCTGGTCCACGCCGCCGGCGCCGAAGCTGTAGCCGGTGCCGGCCGCACCGGCCGCAGAGAGCTCGGGGAGGAGGTTGGCCGCCTTTCCGGCCTCGTCCTTCAGCCACTGCTTCGACCAGGGCAACTGCGGACGGGAGGGGGGAGGAGGTTAGTGGCGAGATATTCGGTGGTTGGAACAGGACTATGAAGAGAAGTCGGTGGAACTAGTTATGCTCTAAGCTGTTGACTCTAAAGAAAGATCGCACTGCATCATTCCGGCAAAGGCTGGTGTTTTAAAAAGTATTGTCGTATATTACAATAACAATTTTCATGTTTACTGACACGTATTTTAAAGGATATCGTAAAAAATGCGCTAATATTATGAGACTTATGCTGTATTAAGGAACAATTTCATTCCCATCCCGTCATCACACCAATTAATGACAGGGTAAATCCTTACTTAGAATAATGAGCAGCCGCTCGAGTTTAGGAGCTCTAAGATGATCCTGCTGCTCACTTTAATCAGCTGGCGTCCCCTCTCAGAGGCCGGCGCGCCATTTCTCCACAGCCACACTCGGCTCATCTCGCGCCAAAAAGGCACCGCCACCGCGGCATGATGGATGACAAATTTCCCGCCAAATGACGGATGAAATAAACTCCATCGCCGTTGAAAAATGCAATTTGCATTCTAATAGGGCGGGTACGGGATTGGTTACACGTCAAGGCAGGCGCCGGCTAACGATAATCCGAAAGGCGTCACTCGCGGCGCACACGCGTCGTTTGTGACACGGTGCGGGTGCGCCGGAATTAGCCGCACCAGCCGAGACAAATGTGACGCGCTGCTAATGCGAGCGAGTGCTGGGATAGCAAATTGAGAAAACGTGTTTAAAATGACCTACCAACGCGGAAGATCTTTTGAATTGTAGATACAGGCTCCCACCCGCAGTCCTTTTTTCTCGGAAGTTATCACAAATTTTGCGTCCATTCATCGCCCTTATTATTTTTTGACTAGTTCCGAGTCCGAAAATATGTCCAAATCAGTCCTTCGCAGCATTAGGATTTAGGGTTAAAATAGACGCATCTATGGAGCGTACCCCCCACACCAGGGATGAGAAACAACCCCGTTAGACCACCGCCCCACCACTACTGCTATCATCATTTCCCTGATTGAGCCATCCACTGGCCATCACAGCATCCCCCCCACTACCCCTCCCCTCGACAGTCCAGCGACAAATGCGGAAATTATGCACGGCCCGGCCGGCGCGCGGGCTCTCCACAGCCCGGTCCGAGATTTGCTGCCGGCGTCCCATCTGGGGCAGGCACGACCAACGACACCCTGGGGCAGGTCGGAGTCGGGCGCGCCGGCGACCTCTCAGCCCCGGGCGGCGCGGCGGCGGCGGACGAGCCTCCCCGAGCAGGCTTTGTTCGCAGCGCCGCCCCTTGGCGCCGCCCGCATTAGTAAGCGTTTGGGGCCGGCAAAATCTCGGCACCCCAGCTCGTGCTTTTTGACGGCCGCGCACTTCGTATGGAAATTGTCGCAGGCCAGGCTGGAATCGCCGGCTTAAGTGCATCGTTTACCAAGCCGGTGGGAATTAAAGGGTTGTGATATGCTCCCAGGGGAAGGCTGGGGAGAGGTGATGTCGGTAAAAAGTCTGTTATATAAAGTACAGCTGTGATAATGCTTGTTTTACAATGTATCAATTTGTTCCGCAAGCGGGTAGTATGAAAGGAGTGTGATGATTATGCAATTGCTCTATCCATAATTCGGCGTTACCCAAAAGGTCGGATATATGATTACGCCATATTGGTAGCGCCTACAATAGAGCAGGTTTTCGGTACATCCAGTACTGGTACTGGTACTTACACTAGAGTAGGCGAGCTGTTCCACCGGGTACTGCACCCTTTGCCGCTTGACCTCCTCCTCAGCTGCCGAGCTTAGGTCACGCTCGTCTGAAACAGGTCAGAGGTTACAGGTCAGCAGAGGAGTCAGGTCAGGTCAGCTGTCAGGTGTCAGGTAAGGGTCAGGATCAACTGAGGGCGTCAGGGGTCATAAAGGTCAGCTGGGGTAGCGATAGAGTTGGAACCACCGTATCGTCAGAAGATACCTATGTCCGATAACGCCCCATTTCTTTGTTTTGTTAAGTTAAAACTTTAAAATGAATTAGTGTAATTCTTTCGAACACCAGTTTTGCCCCTTTTATCCCTCCCCAACCACCGAACAACTTGGCAACAGGCAATCAAATCGCACTCCGGGAAATCAGCGCGCCGCCAAACCGGCCCGCTTTTTCCTGACCCCAGCCGTGGCGAATTGTTAAAAGGGGACCTCAGGATGTACCCTGCGTGTCTAAAATCGGAGAGAGGGAGGAAGGGAGGGAGGGAGAGAGAGAGAGACAGAGAGAGAGAGAGAGAGAGAGAGAGAGAGGGAGGGAGAGAGAGAGAGAGAGAGAGAGGGAGGGAGGGAGGGAGGGAGGGAGGGAGGGAGGGAGAGAGAGAGAGAGAGAGAGAGAGGAGAGAGAGAGAGAGAGAGAGAGAGAGAGAGAGAGAGAGAGAGAGAGAGAGAGAGAGAGAGAGAGAGAGAGAGAGGAGAGAGAGAGAGAGAGAGAGAGAGAGAGAGAGAGAGAGAGAGAGAGAGAGAGAGAGAGAGAGAGAGAGAGAGAGAGAGAGAGAGAGAGAGAGAGAGAGAGAGAGAGAGAGAGAGAGAGAGAGAGAGAGAGAGAGAGAGAGAGAGAGAGAGAGAGAGAGAGATCAGCAGCTCGGAGTGGACCGTTCCGTGCCGCTCCAGGAAGAGTTCGGGGTCAGTCCGGGGAGAGAGCGGAGAGCGGAGAGAGAGGAGGGGAGGGCGCTCCTCCGGTCTGATTGTGACAGCCCCTCGGGTAGCGGCCGATTACATTATTGGCCCATTATGGGGTGCCGCCGACCGTCGCCGTATGCTGGCTGTCGGTGGATGTTCATACTGAACAGGGATGGGAGGATGATGGCTCAATCGGACACTTCGAGGCGGTGCAGAGTGGGGATTTGAGTGTGCCGCTTGCCATGGAGTGTCACGCGAGTACCTGGTCCTAGATTGCTGATGATCTTATATATCAACATTTATTACTTTCCTAGCTCCATAAACTACGGCTTTGTGAATTCAGTTCTGCTTGAAACCACAAAAAAACTAAGGCATCATATTTGTAGGACCCGCCACTTCCGTGTTTTAGCCACGCCCATTTTTGTTTTTATAGAATATCCCAGCCCTACTCAGCCGGGCCCCCAGGCTCTCGTCCCTGCCCGTCCCCCATCTGTCCCTGCCGGCAGAGTCTGTCCCCCCCCCCTCGGCCGGCAGTTTCTGCGTTTCCGTCGGTGGCCGGTTCCGTCGGGACGCGTGCCACTTCCGGATGACGTCACAGGGCGCCACAATGACGTCATTGAGGGTGGCCAGCGGGCGTGACGACGAGAGGCGCCGGCAGCGGCGGAGGCGCCCTCCCAGTCGCGCCGGGACTTGGCGTGCAGTGCTGGCAGTGGCCACCATCCGCAGAGAAGGCTGAGAACCAATATGAGGTGACCAGGAACTGTGGTATTGGCTCTAGGTTTGGCCTCATGCTGTCAATACCTCAGAAGGTGTAATAAAATCTTAAAAACATCTGAGAAGGAGCAGACTGAGCCTTGTGGATAAGAAAATTATGTGGACTTTCGGTTAAAAGGCAACATTATGACATTTGAGCGCGGCCATATCCCCAAAAATATATCAATTTTTTTGCACCTTATCTTCTGCTTTTATACGCCGAAGACAATCACATTCCTATTCCTGCATTACCATCCACTTCCTAGGACCATGGCCTCCCGCTCTTCTCCCTCTCTGATTATTCTCACCACATGTCGCCTTGCAAATATGTTTACCCGCACATCAGCGGGGCACCGGGCAGGGGTGCCTTTGGAGACGGTCTGCGGCGCGCCACCCGCCGCCAGCGCGCCACTAAGTGCCGCCGCCGCAGCCATAAACTCCCCTCTCTGCCCGGGATTAATGGGGAATGGCAGCGGCGGCGGCGGTGGCGGCAGAAGGCAGAGACTAGAGAGAGGCAGCGGACACGGGCGGTAGGAGCTGGGCTGGTGGGCGGTTAGGGCGGCTGGTGTAGCGAGGAGGCGTTACAGTCGTGGGGTGGCCGGGGTGTTAAATTAAAAGTTGATTTAAGTACAAACACTGTTAGCGGATGGTGGTACCGGTAGCAGAGATAATACTTAGGAATATATGAGCTTCTACGGCGACCGAGAAGTTTCGTTGGACACGAGGTGGTTAGCATATCACAACACTAAAATATCGCGTCGATAAAGCAGAAAAGCGACGGGCAAGGAGAGTTGGGGACGCTGAGTATAAGCCGAGACATCTTTTAGAAAGGACACCGCAGCCCGCCCAAAAGGGGCGAATAATTTATCTTAAACCGATGAGCATGTGAATCCCGATATGGATTATTATTTACTTTACCCACCGCAATTTGCCTAGGGAACAAAATGTGACAATTGATCAAATCAACTTCAATATCTGATTTCATCGACACCCTAAATTGAAACATTTACAACGCATTACGCCCCCGTCGTAAATACGTAACATCATCGTCACCAAATCACGACAGACGAGCCCCCGCGCGGAATCAAGCGGCGATTTCCCATATTCGTTATCCACGGGTCATTACGGATCGGCCTGTGCCCAGGGCCGGGCCGGACCCCTCTGACCCCCCTCGGCCCCCCTCTCGGGACACAGCTGCCTCTCTGTTGTGATCGCCGCGGTAACACTGAGTTAATGACAGCAGACGGTGATATAGAGCCATCGGAGAGTCTTTGTGCCGACCGTCGACACTTTGATCAGTTTGTTGTCGGCAGACATAGAGTCGGCGTCGATGATATGGGGGGGGGGGGGGGGATGTGCACTCCCAGCCGCAGCCAGGGCGGCGACGTTAAAATGATACACTCTGGGCTGGGAACGGTCATTGAAAGGCTGGAATACCAAATGTTGGTAAATTTAGGAAACACAGCTTTTTCGTCGTTCCATTTTATATTATGGAATCTCGTTTATTGTAAACTTTGTAAATGTTGTGAACTGTTTAAAGGGAACATTCCAGCGCTTGTTTTTTCCCCACTTTCAAATCTCCACAAAACCCGTTCAACCATCTCTCTCTCTCTCTCTCTCTATCTCTCTCTCTCTCTCTCTCTCTCTCTCTCTCTCTCCTCTCTCTCTCTCTCTCTCTCTCTCTCTCTCTCCTCCCCACTGACCGGAGTAGCGGTGGCCTGCGGTCATCTCTCGCCCCCCCCCCCACACCCAGCCACGGTAATAACTCGCCGGAAACGAGCGCATCCATTCTGCGCGCCAAAACAAGATGGCGGGAGCGCGGCCGCAGGAAGCGGACAAGGAGGCAGGGCGCGCCACCAGGAAGCGCGCCAAAGGACGGAGGACGCCGCTGGTGCCCGGTGGGGGACACGGAGGATGGGTTAGGTTGAGAAGAGAGATTAGGATTAATACGGGATGCCACTTGATCTTGACTTATGTTTAGTTCTCAGCCATTTTAGGCGATAACTTTAGAGGACCGTTGAAATTCAGCAACATATTTCTTTCACGTTCTCGCTGCCTCAGACATAACATTTAATCTTTTTCATGAACACTTTCAATTAACAGTGGCGGCGGAAGCAGGGGGGCAAGGGGGGCAGCTGCACCCTAAAGCTATGGAAAGGGGCGCCTCGAAAATCTGTAGAGGAGGCAGGAAGTTAAGAGGTGCGGCAGCCATAAAGCTGAGCAGTGCGACACCGCAACTGATAAAGGCACTTGTGACACGAAGAGGGTGGCAATGACGTGGGAAAAGTATCTTTTGATATGCTGAAGATTGGAGGGCATCCTTATCTGAAAAAAGGCAGATGCTGCCGACCCTGTCGAATATAATCTTGCCAGGCGATTAAGGCTTGGAGGGCGCAGCCACTCGAGAAGCGTGCCATGCGGAAGAGGGGCGCCTGAATGCGAAAGAGGGGCGCCTGTGTGTGGGACGAAAAAGAAACATTTATGGAGACGTCTTTGAAGGCGATAGCCTCCGAACGCCAATGCACGAACATATGAGGGCTTATAGCGTTGCAGGCTCCATGCGACAAAAAGGGGCGCCTGATGGCCGATATGCGAGAGGAAATTAGTTTGTGTAACATTTATCGGGGGCGGTTTGCCGCTTACAACATATGAATGTTAAGGGAGGTCCGAGATTGGGGCCTGTAAAATTGCACTGTCCGTATGGGTGGTTACACCCCTAGTGCTAGGGCATATTTTGCGTTTTTTTACTGAGGAGATGATTATGACCAGGAATAGCACTCTGCAAACTTCTATGGGCGCCTGTATAGGGGCGAAACTGATTTTCCAGTGCAGGGACGGCCATCGGCATTGTGGGGCGGCATTCATTCCACTGGGGCGTCTGCCAGTGTTGAAGGGCGGTATTCATTTCAATGGGGCGCCCGTTGGTGTTGATGGGCGACATGTATCACCTGGGGCGCCTATCGGAGATTGGGGCGGCATTAATTTCACTGAGGCGCCTATCGGCGTTGACGGGTGGTATTTATTCATCCGGGGCGCTTATCGGTGGTATAGGCCGGCATTCGCTTCACTGAGGTGCCTATCGGTGTTTTAACCCGGCAGTTGCTGGGGTATTTCGCCACCCACCGTTTGCTGGGGGGGGGGGGGGGGGCGTTAAACGCCCCCAGCCGATAACTCGAGAACCAATAGGCGCAGCGAAACGCACGAGGCGGCAAACGAAAGAGCGCGACGAGACGCTTCAGATGAGTACTTTAAAGTTGAATTTTGAGGTCACAGGTCGGGTCAAGGTCAGGTCAAACACCTGAAATCGGGCTTTCGGTAGCATGGACTTCAGGACTTCGCAATGGGCGCCTCTCGCCATAAACTCTGTCAAAACGGTGCACAATCCATCTTATAAGGCCTACAAGAGTGTCAGCTTCATATAGGGGTCAGTCAAGCATAGGTCAGGGTCAAGGTCAGGTCAACCGGGTAGGCAAATATCCCCGAAAATCAAAACTGATATTCGCAGCCTGTGACACATGTTTTGTAGGTAATTTGGGGCGTAAAACACGATGGTGACATTCATTTTATCATATGTGTACGTGTTTGGCTCAAAAAGTTCAATTTAAGAAATTCATGTATCATGGTCGTGAAGAAGTCACGAAAAATTGCCAAGATTCAGTTCAAGATTTTGGAAAATGCGGAACGATAATCAATAATCGAAGATAGCCATTTGATTGATCATGGTATTGGCAGTCTAATGGCGTTTACGGCATGTCTGTATGTCTATTCTGTGATTTTATATGATTTTTTGAACATATGCCGTTTTTGGTCGAAAAGTCAGAAATCATGACGTCACTAAAACCTCGATATCTCAAAAATTTTCCGACCGATTTTTTTGAAACTTTGGCACAATAAACTTCAATCAATTCCCTACAGGTACCCAAAATTTGGCGCGCCTGCGGCGCGCCGTTTTTATGCTATGGCCCGGCGAAAAAAGTGGGGGCGTTTAACGCCCCCCCCAGCAACTCGCGGGTTAAGGCGGCAGTAAATCCACTGGTGTCTGGGGCGCCTACCGGCGTCGAAAGGCGACATTCATAATTCATTTCACTGGGAGGCATATTGGTGTTGATGTGTAACATTCATTCTCCTGGGGCGCCCGGCAATGAGGGGCGGCATTTATTCCATTCCCCTGGGATGGGCCCCTATCGGTGTGGAGGCGTCGCCGTCGTATTAGTTTGAAATGGGGGCACCTCTGGGTGGTAATAGATGCATTCATTTCGCTGGGACACCTACCAGCGTTGATTGCCTGTATTCATTCATTTCCGGCTCCTATCGGTGTTGAAAGGTGGCATTTATTTCACTGGGGCGTCACAAACCTGCTACTCCCACCATAAACCTGATGACATTGAGCCAGGATGTCCGTTCCGAAGGGCTGACGTGATACTGATGACACCACTGAATGCAATAATGCAGTGCAGCCCAGGCGGCATGCTGCTTACCGGCCTGCAATTCTCTGTCACCGAGTTAGTGTTATGGATTCGGCGCCTTATTCACTAATCCACACGAAGGTATTGGAACCGTGGAACTCTTTTCGATATGCCTTATTCGGAGAATCTTATACCGGGTGGCCCAAAAAAAAAAAACGTTCCGAACTTTGGAGGCCTATATCTCAAATTCGAGTGCAAGTAACGAGCCAAAATTTTCATCAAGTTTGCGTCACTTCTTTGCGCATTGGTATGCCAAATTATAACACTGTACCATCATTTTCAAGCCAGCAATCTTATGTTGAATCAAGTAAGACGTTTTTGCTTTTTTTGCCGTTGTTGAACGGAAGTAATGATTGGCTTAGACGTACCATGTTAGAAAAAATACAAAAAAAAAAATAGAACGGCTTGAATGATACCAGCACGTGTGTTGCTATTTTATATTTTTTTTTGTCACACTTATGTGCCAAATATTCAAATACTAAGCCAAAGTTGTGTTAATGGATGCCATTCGTTTCAACACAAGTCCTGTTTCAAGGCGAAGGAGCATGGCACGGTGCATGGGTTACTGCTGATCGCCCTCCCTTCAAGAAGATCAAATAGTAAATCGACCGAATAATGAAAAAAAAGCTAGAGGGAATGTGTCACCCTGAGGCCTGAACCACCAATGAGACTAGTTGCCAGTAGCAGTCATGGCTGTAGGCCGTGGTGCCGAGATGGAAGTGGCTCGTTCACTCACATTTTTGGTAAACATCAGAGCAAAAAAGTGATTTTTACATGGCATGCTAGAAACACGAACCGTTTAAAAAGTAATTGACCGAATAACATAAAAATCATACCATTCACTGAAAATATATGTCGCATTGACTATTGGAAGTTTCAATGTTGTATCTTTATCACTTTCTGAGAAATATTGATTTAAAATTGGGAACGTTTTTTTCTGGGCCACCCGGTATATGGTGATGAGGTTGTTTCTAAACGAACATTATGAAGGTTACATTTACGCTATGGAATGTACCTAACTATTTCTCGTTACATAAAAACTGTAATTCTGAACGTGTTAACAGGTACAACACATTGTCAAACGTCTCTTCACTGTGTTACTACAACCGTGTATATGGTAAGGGGCGCCCAGCGGGAAGGGGCGCTTCAATATCGTTTGCACCCCTATCCTAGAATACCTTCCGCCGCCACTGTTTCAATAAGCATCGATCTTTGAATTACTTTTCGAATGCCGGGAGCTGTTCACAAACCTTAAATTTATTTCCCTCGATACACAAGAAAGCTTCGTAACTTTTATCGGTAAGTTTTGTTTGGGCATTAAATACGCACCAAAGGTAAGAAATATGGTGTCTTCACAATCAGCCTTGACTGACGATCAGCTCATCCAACTCATTCTGCCATGGTCACCAATGAGCATCCGCATCCGTAGCCGTAACCAAGCAGAGCAGCTATGGCCAAAGTTCAGCCGACTACACCCCCTGACCACTCACTATCGGTCGTCTGCAAACTCCCGGCTAACTCGGCCTAACTCTGTTCACGTGTCGGCCACCGTCGTCCGACTTTGCCAGTTGCCACCACCCGGGCCCGAGCTCCTCCCCCTCTCTCTTTCCCTCCCATTTTCTGCCCGCCCGTTCCACCCAACTCAACTCTCCTCCATCTTCTCAAAGAGACCATTCCAGAAACAACCCCTATTCGCCTCAAAACAATGGCAATCTACCTTCCGCACTCGACTGAGACGCCATCTTAACTTGATTACGTCATTTCCGCCTTATTGATTTCCTCCGAGATTCGCCGGCGGCTCTGGCAGCCTCCGCTGCTGCGGCCCCACCTCCGCGGAGGAGACATCATTGGCGGCCGGCCGGGCTGACGGCAGTCGCCGGCTTCTGGCATGATATATGGCCACTTGAGATGGCTAGTTGGGTAGGGGATGGCGTATTTTAGCCGGGCCCATTGTGCGCCCGCAGCGCTCCGCTTTGTCGTTTCTCCCGAAACGGAGGTGGTCGGGGAAAACTGGCGCGGCCACCGCAGAACAATGGCGGACGCTGAGCTTTGTTCGCCGAGACGGCGCCGCTCCGAAAACCGGCGGGCGGCGGCGGACCCGCGGCTGCATATAGAAAGCGGCGAAACTAAGGCTTCAAAAATTACATTTATTCTTTGTTGCAATTAAAAAAACGAGCAAGTAATGCATTATGTAATCCGGAACTTGAGTGAAAATCATTTACAAATCAAGAGGACCTCCACAGAGATAACTTCCATATAGGTATTCACAGCCTTTTCGTCGATGCTGCTCAATTTTCCACAAGTTAACCAGCGACCATGCCATCATTTTTTATCGAAGCATAAACTAAATCCGCCTATGATCAATCGCCTCAGAAGTTCAATTTCCACGCTAATCGCCAGCTTAGCCAAGTCAATAAATGCGCACTGCGCCTAATCCACCTCAGCTCCGTCTCGTTAGCGGCTGAGCGCACATCTGCGGCGAATTGAGCGCACATCTGCGGCGAACTGAGCGCACATCTGCGGCGAACTGAGCGCATTAATCGAGCCGCTCCGCCCAGTTGAACGGTCAATGACCGGAAACCGGCAAAATCTACCGATATACCGGTTCCGTCCCGACCGACTGATGTATGAGGTAATCAGCGCTTACTAAGGCCGCTGTGGGCTTATTACGGCCACACGCGGCTTTGAAGCGGGCTGGAGATTAAATATAAATATATAGACTCTAAATGAACAGAGGGCTGAATGAAGTGCATCTGTAAGGAAGGTCTTGGCTTTTTCCTCTTCCTACCATATTGAGTTTTGCTTGGAATCGTCCAGTTGCACGCAACTATTCACAATTTCACAAAGGCAAAATGTTTGCCATCACTCATAAACAGTAGCTAAAAAAAAAAAAATCATACGGCAGGCAGGGTTGTTCAGTAGCGTCGTTAGTCGAGTGTGTGTTGAGTTATATGTGAGAGAGGAGTGTCAAAAGCCGTCACCGATAGTCTCCGCCCAGCGTCGCTAATTACCTGGCCTAGGGTCGTACAGGTTGTCAATCAGGCGTCTTTCGTCGTTCTCTAGAAACAAAAACAATGCTACAGTCAGTCGTTGGAAGTCATATAAAGTCTCCCGAGAATGCTTATCACACCACATTCAATTATATTGGAGTTCCTAGATCTATCGATGGCACAACAGACTATTGTCAACAGTTATAATGAACGTGCATCGGTCACGAAAACTCCAAACGAGCGTCGGCATGAATGGCTGGGAGAGAATAAGTCAGTCACTATCTTTGATCATCAGCTAGCTAGCCAATGTTTAGACAAATTTGATACCACGCCAATTTCAACTTTTCGTCATACCACATCTAAATGAAAATAACCCATTTTAGAAAGATACCGTAATGCACTCAACTACATTGCGATGAGTACGATATGTTGTATCTTTGCCCTCCTCTAACGACGCCGCCCACCACACCAAATATTTACCCAAATAATCACCCCCACAGCCCTTTTCCGACCATTTCCTCCCTCCCACACACCACACACCACCGCTGCCACCACAACACAATCACGGGGGGTCGGCGGCGGGCGACAACGATTATCCACGGACACTGCAGCCCACTGGAGCTCGACCGGAGCCACTGGAGCCCAGTGGAGCTCGACCGGAGCCACTGGAGCTCAGTGGAGCTCAGTGGAGCCCAACGGACGCCGCTGAGAACCGCTGGCTAAGCGGCGGCGGCAGCGGCGGTGGGAGCGGTCCGTGGTGCCGGCCGGAGAAAATGGCCGACAGGAGAGGAGAGAGGAGAGGAGAGGAGAGGAGAGGAGAGGAGAGGAGAGGAGAGGAGACGAGGGGATAGGATATGAGAGGAGAGGAGAGCAGAGGAGAGGATAGGAGAAAAGAGGAAAGCAGAGGGACATAGTAACAGTAGAATGGAGCAGGTGACAGAAAAACGCAGCGCAGGTTTTGCGATGTAGAAGCGGTTTTGTACATTTAAGACTAATAGCAATACCACGCCTTTGGTAAGGAGTTTGACACCAACCCAGTACGTCCAAACGCCAGCTATGGCATTGATAAATCGTATGTACCCACTGCTAGCGCTAGCAGGCGTTCCGCTTACAAATGGCGAGCATATTTACAAAAGATGTTTTGGGGCCCACCTCTTGTCAATACGTGGTAAGGAGACTGATAATCCAATGCTCCAAAGCACACATGTGAAAACAGCTTCTCAAAAGCTTTGAATTCAGTTGAATAGCAAACATTTGAAAACGCAAATGGGGTATGCCCTGTGGTTATCACTTCAAACAGATCGAAGCCCACGAAACATGACTGGTGGTTAGACCGTTTGGAGTTTGGCAAGTTCCTCGAAACTTGTGTTTTCTTTGCTGCTCAAAGAGCATTTTTTCCCCTCACATTGGCGTATAACTAGTTTACGTTTCTCCTTTCAAAAAGTAACAACCAGCCCAGACTATTCTAGCACCATAATGTTTCCCTGATGTCGTTTTAGCTTCCCAAGATAAGCGCTCACATTATTCAAGTTTTTCCTGTTTCACCATCACGACAATCCCTCCCGTTTCCTAAGTATCCCACCGTGCCACCGTTTCCGTTTCCCCACTCACCGTCGTCGCGTTTCCTTTTGCCGATGTTGTTTCCGTTGGGGTCCTGCGCGCCGATGCCCAGGATGCCGTTGATGCTGTAGCTGGGTCGGATGTCCCTCAGGTCGTGCGCGGCCGGCGGCGCATGCGCAATGACCGAAGTCTGGCCGATGGGTGAGGGCAGGCCGCCCGTGTGCCCGTGCTGCTGGTGGCTCTGGCCAGAGCCGCCGTGGCTCCCCCGCACCTTCTCCGCCGCCTTGTTCCGCACAATTCTACAGAACGGGAGGCAGAGGTGACAGAATTCAGAATAAGAATGGGGAAAATTGCATGCTAAGTGGTGGCTGCTATCTTATTTCAAAACATACATCATTTACTCGAATGCATGTATTTTGGCATGCTGCCAATACAGCCAATAAAACAAATTCAATTATTTACTGCGGAACTGAGAGACCCAAAGCGTGTTCGAATTTTATAAAAAAATGTCTAGCGAAATATACATTCAAGACCATTGATGAACGACGCCAAAATATCATAATGGCTGGAATAAAATTAAAAAAGGCCACATTTTCATTGAGTTTCAGTTTTAGCTACCAGCCGGCGAATACTTCCCAGCCCGTATACTGCCCCTGCCATCAACCGAGCCGTGAGCTCTCGGTCTCGGTAATCCGATTGGGAGGTAGACTGTGCCGCAGTGACTGCGTGTTCGGCGGCACAGCCTACCCCCGGCACTGGCAGGGGCGGCTCAGGGAGGGACGAAACGGACGGACGGACAGAAGGAAAGCGGACGGCGAGACGGTAGGGACGATTCAACGATTGTGATATTCCTTGTTGCAATATGATATAGCATTACAGCGCAAATGTGTCTTATGCGAGTCGCACTATCATGAAGATGATAGATTGTGATATAGTCGAATAAATATGAAACAAAGTAACACCATTCGGGAGAGCGGTTGGCATGATCAAGAAAATGTGCAAATTTAGCGCCATTTGAACCGAACATCTGTTATTCAATTCGTATAAGGCGTGTCACCTAATTGAAGATTATATGGGACAGCCGTCTGACTTTCCGGTCTCGATTCGTCGGCCCACCTAGGCCACTGAGGCGGCTAACAGGCCAACAAAACTGCCGCAAACAGCCATCTGACCGGCCGGCGGGCGCCCACTCTGGCAAACTTCGCCACTCCAGCCGGCCGCCTCTATTCAGTGGCGCGCGAAACTCGCAAAGAAAAATGCCCGCCGGTCGCCTGCGGACCGTGGCGCGCCGACATTACCCTGATTGGCGCCACGCGCCGCACAAATGGCGGGTAAACATGGCGCCTGCTAACCCGTTCATTAGTGTAATTCGCCTCAAGCGGCGGAGAGTCTGCTGAAAGGAGCAGACCACCGTCAACATTGACTTAGCGGTCCGCGACAGAACATCGCACAACAGAACAGCGCTGCAGGGCGCTGCCAGCGACCGCCACCGCGCGCGACCGAAAATCAACAATTTGACTCACAACCTGAACGGGGTGTTTTAGCCGGGCGGCGGCGGCGCGGCGGCGACAAGGGTGCCGGGCCGCCCACTAATGGTACTTCTATCGGACGCGCGCGGAGCTCCCCACTGGGATGTCGCGTAAAGTGAGCGGCGAGTAAATCGCTGAATTCAGATCAGCGAACATATGTGCCCGGCTCCCCCGGGGAGAGCAAGCGTCCGCCGGGACATGGCGCGACAGATGTGTGACTTTTGGCGCCAGCGCAAATTAATACGGCCATTGAATGCGAATACGCGGCTCCCCGTCGACAACACCATAACAGACGCGTCTTTTGGCGCGAATTATGATCAACTAATGAACAGCGCTGGACAGGGGCGCCTGGCGACAACATGCGCGTGAAAAATAAACCAAATTTCGAGTGCTCTTGCGTTAGAGCAGTAAACCAAATCATCCACACTTCACGTGCCGAAAATCTGGCGGCTCCCCGCGCGGCGCGGGCAGCGTTTAAAAGCCGAGCAGCTGTCGACACGTATGGTCTTATTAGATCAGTGCGCGGGCGCCTTTCATGTGCCGTTACTTTCGACTGGCTGAGCCCATTGGGGGGCGCCCGGCTCCCTCTCGATTCGATAAACGGACACATTCGACAAAGGCGAACGCAAGGCAGGCACTTTGCTGCTCAGACTCGCTGAATGCATTAAAATAGAGACAGGTTCACAGGCGAACATCTCTAACACACATACATGATATTGCATTTATTTTTACCCCCTTTAGAAGCCATTTTCCACGCTCGGTCGGCCGCTTCTCTGGCCGAGCGCCGCCGCCGCGGTGTTCTACAAACGAGTGACAACGCGCCGGCCGGGCCCTCATTTCTCTCAATTGGCTGTATTTGGTACTTGAAAGCCACTTAGGGGCCGCCGCGGCACCCAATAGAGACGCCGCCGGTGTATTTATTGCGGATTGGGCCGGCCGGCCGGGGGGGGGGGGGGGGGGGACGGAGCGCAGCGGTCGGGGCCGGTCGGAAAAGTGGCCGCGACTGCCGAGTGAGGTACTGCCAGCTGAGTGCAGGGAATGGAGGCATGATGATCGGAGGAAAGGGGAGGCGAAACACTGGCTGGGGAGAGCTGAGTGGTGGTCGTGAAAGGCACGGTATAAATAAATTGTTTGGATCATTTTGATCGGATGGATACATTTACAAACCTTGGAAACATTGTCAAAAAACAGTTGCAAGAAAAGCAAGCGAGCTCATTGGGAAAAGCAGAGCACCGCTCCTTAAAAAGTATCCCACCCTCACCAAAAAAAGCAGAGCACCATGGTTAGTTATAGAAGTTAACCCGCAAAGCCATAGCAGTTGGGAAGAACAATGATAAACCACTTATGGTCCTAACCATGACTCATGGATTAGCATGCATAAAACAACCACTCATATGATTATCAAACTGCATATTGTAGGCAACTAAGGGAGCCCCTGTAAGCGACCAGTACCTGTTGATGCTGGACACACTCGGTACGTTGTCCTGGTTGCACACATTCTCGGCCAGCAGCCGGTCCCGAATCTCCCAGGCGAACATGGTCGGGTTCTCGCGCTTGTATTTAGCGATGGCGTCCACCACGTGCGGCGTCGCCACCTTGGGCTTGCTGCCCCCGATGACACCCGCCTTGAAGCTGCCCGTCTCATAAAACCTGCGCAGTTGGCCGTGACGGCAGCGGTTAGCGCGGGAGGCCAACACCGGGTCATCAGCTGAGGTCAGTCCGTCGTCACAGAAATATACGACTCGAAAACTACGCCTGCGATTTTCCCACACCAGAGACGTAGTTTTGGAGACGTATGATTTTGTGAGTCGGGTCGGCGTCTCGGTCGGTTAGTCGGGTCAGTGCCGAAGGGTGCCGGAGGTCAGGGTCACCGTCACCAAGGGTAGAAGCTCCGTCACCGAGTAGTTGGGTTAGCGCAGGCGGCGGACGGTAGAAACATCTCCGCACGAGAAATAATCGGCGATATTTGGCTGGTTTCACAGCAAACTTTGCTTCATTTTTTTTTGTCGGAAACAAGAAATATAAAAAGTTTTCTTTTACAAGGCGTTTATGATTTTCACTTTTACTAAAGTTAGGAAAGTTTTACTAATGATACTTGAAGCATCAGCCAAATATCGCCGTTTGTTTCGCGTTGCAGGACGCATCTCCATCCCCTGCTCTCCTCCACCGCAGTTGTCCTCCACCTCCGCCACCTCTCCTCCGTCCTCTCCGTCCTCCTCTTCTACCTGTTGATGCTGGAGACACTGGGCGCGCCCTCCTGGTCACACACCCGCTCCGCCAGCAGCCGCTCGCGGATCTCCCAGGCGAAGATGGTCGGGTTGGCGCGCTTGTATTCGGCGATGGCCTGAATGACGGTAGGTGTGGCCACTTTGGGCTTGGAGCCGCCGATCACCCCCGGCCGCACCGAACCGGTGTCATAGAATCTGGTCGGGGTGGGTGATGGGTCAGAGGGGTGCACAGGGGAGGGATGGGGTGCACGGGTGGGGTGCAGGGGTGTAACAAAAGGGGTGTGGGTGGGGGAGTGCATGGGGTGACAAAAAGTGAGGTCTGGGGCGGTGCTACTGGAGTACATTACGATGCAAAGTGGCAAAGCTTCAATACTACATGGGGAGTGAATGTAATCTAAGAGAGATGCAAGCTAGGGGTGGGCCAAAAGGGAGATTTGGGTGGTGGTGGAAGGTTTTGGTGCCGAGGGTGCTCACGTCTCGTCTGTCCAATGTTAGTCCAACATCAGTCTACCGTTAGTCCAACGTTTAATGACGGAGTCTCTGTCACATTTCACAAGCAACAAAAACAGTACATAAATAATTGTGAGCAAAACATCGCCCGCCAATTACTCATACAAGTCACAACGACTGAACGTAAGAACCCAAATCCGCACGGCTTCAAAGACAGGCAGCCTGTCCCGAATCCCGATCATCAAAACACAGCCGTCCGGACACCACATCACAAACGCGCGCATCGGAACGAAATAACGAGCCAAACTGCACCGCACAAACAGCCCACAAACACCGCACAAACAGTCCCCTAATTCAGTGCTCAACGAACAAAGCTGGCAACCCGTTCAAGCTCTCCTCCTCCCCGGTTTTCTGGCGTCTAAATTCTCTCAAACCGTCTCCCCTCGGAGCACAAAAACAGCCTCTGAACGTGGCGCATAGGCGACGTTTGGCGCCGCTCCTGCGCCGCGGCGACACGGCTGAATGCGGCGAAATGTGGCGCGCGCCACTCTGGCCGTCTGCGCGTCACTGGTGAGACAGATCGGCCAGGTAGTTACAGTGGAGCCCTGTCGTCGGTCCGGCCGCCGAATGATCTACGTGAGCAGACAATTGATGTGAAATGTCCGGGAGTGTGCAGTAAATTAGATGACGGGAAGTGAGAGCGAGAATAATTTTGAGTCACCGAAACATTAGATGCTAAAGCAGTGATATTCATAACTGCTAGTAATTCCACAGTTTTCACAGGAAAGCTCAAAGCATACCCACAGTCGTAAGCAGCTCAAGAACTTTGCAAAGAGACCATTGGCGGTCCCAGGGGGGGGGGGCCACGGGGGCCATGGCCCCCCCTTTGGTGCTGAAAGGTGGGGCCATACTATCTTTTGGCCCCACCTTTCAGATCGAACAAAAGTCCTAGAAAAGCTTTTTGTATGTTTCATTTTCTTTCTTGCGCCATCAAAGGACGTAAATTTCACTCATAAGTGGGCTCAGTTTCGCATTTTGTCAATTTGGCGGTCAGCGTCGCTTACACCGGCTCACGAGTATGGCTGGATCTTATATGGAATATCAGCGTGGGTTTACTTGAGGCTCTCGTAGGCCCAGCAATGGCTGGCATGAGACCCTCTTCGGCAGTGGCGGGTGGGCCCTGCCAAATGAGCGTGGCTCTACGACACTAAAGTAAGGCCTCATGGGTTGGTGCTGTGCACCTTAGAAGCCCGGTGGTGACGCCGTATGCCGGTTTGGTTTCTTAAGGACTAGCGTGGGACCTCCGGGGCCTGCATAAAGTTTGCATCGTTTGCATGAGCTAGTATGTAATCTCAGAGGCCTGTGTGTAATTTGTACACAGTGGCGGTGTACACATGGCATCAGGGCCATGCCCCCCCCCAAGGCCAATAAAGGGGGCCATCATATCATTTGCCCCCCTCAAACAACCAATGGGCCTCCATAGGTGTATGGGGCCCTGGCCCTTATTCGATCGTCACGAGACTAAAAAAACCCACGCCCAGCTATTAATGTAGCTCCCACACCGGTCTTTGAGCGTCCTACACTGACCTCTGAGGAAATTTCAGTGGCGGTCAAGCACCCACGTTGACCGCTAAGAGCCCACATCGACCTCTGAGGCCCCAAATCTTGCCTATGAATGCCCCTAACCGGCATCAGGGGCCCCAACTGGCGTCTGAGGGTCTCACACCGGTCTCTGGTGGCCTTATTTCTGTCTCTGGTGTCCCAAGACGAACCTTTAGGTGCCAATGAGAGCCCCGCACTGGCTGCTGAAAACCCGATGCCGGCCTCTAAGGGCCTGCATTGGTCTCTGAGGAGGGCCCATCTTGGCCTTTGAGAGCCCTCTGCTGGCCTCTGGGGTCCAACGACGGCTCATGCCGGTCTTTTAGGGCCCCACGCTGACCTCTGAGGGCCCCATGTTGGCCTGTAATGAGTAAGGACCCACATTAGCCTCTGAGAGCCCAACTCGGTCTCTGATGGTCTGAAACTACTGGCCTTTGCAGTCTGCAGGCCCTGTACTGGTCTCTGAGGGCCCTAAACTGGCCTCTAAGTGAAAACATACATGGTAGGCTTCTGAAGATCAGAGGGCTCACGCAGACTCCGGCACAGCCTATACGTTGGTCCTGATCGAGATAACTTTACGTCTTGATGGTCCCGCGCAGATTCCCTCATATTTCGACGTCGAGACCGTATGAGCCGGTGTGGATCCTGGGGCTGGCAGAGACTGATGAAGTCCTTAGGGCTCAGAGCCAGTCTTTTAGCAGTAGGACTAGGCAGGTTGAGTGAGCCCCAATAGAGCCGTTGCGAAGCCCCGCAGGAGTCTGAGCGCGGCCCTCAGATGCCAATTTTGAAAGCTATGAACCTGTGGGGGTCTCCAGAGGTCGGTGTACCTACTGTCTCCCGCCGCCACACTACTATATGGGTAAATTTCATAGTCTGAAAATGCTCTCTGGGTCTCACATGCTTGTAGCAAGAGGTACGTGTCTGTACTTTTCCGAATTGTTTTATAGTGCTAAGGTCATGAATCCGCGTTCCCGACCTTTCAGTATATGCTACACCGATCCGTCGTCATGGTGCAGTGGCCCGACGGGTGGAAACACCGTGGGACGGGAAATGGAACTGGTGATTTTGCCTTAAATTGAGCTTAAAGATTTCACGCAAGAATGAGATGGATGAAGCATAAGTAATGCCAACTGCGCGGCACCTCGTGGGCGTAAAAAAATTAGCCGATCACCCCCCCCCCCCCTCCGGTGATGGATAAATGTTATGTCCCGCGAGTGTGACTTTGGCCCCCCCTTTTGCTAGCGGCTGCGACCGCCAGTGAAAGAGACGAAGTCAGCACAAGGTGATAAAACAGAAATATATGTAAATACAAACCACTTCTACCTCCATTACTGCCCATCAAAACGAGGCCCACCTCCGGGGCCCAGCGCGGCCGGCGCGCGGCACTTCAGACGCCCGGAGCCATCACTCGCTCGGCGTCACTTCATACTAATAACCCTTCACACGTGCCGGGGGCCCAACAACGGCCCCCTGTGCGGGCAGCCACTTCAAACGGCGCCGGCCGCCACTCGGCCGCTGATTCAGCCTCGGAGGGTATTATTAGAACCACTGCTCAGCGGCGAGACTGACTCCAGAGACTCGATGCGAATGGTCGACGGAGCAGTTTAGAAGATGGAGAAGACAAAAGGCCGAAACGTGGGTCGAGACTCGCTCCAGACACACGCAGGATCAGCTATCAAATGGTCACGAGCCTTTCAGAAAATTGCTGAACTTACGGCATCATGCAAGGACCAAGACGTTCATAAAAGATCACAGAATTCGCAGAAAGGAAAGCAACATGATCAAATGATTGTTCAATGACATCTATTGATGCAAACCTTTGTCAACGACATATTCAATCACTCAGCTCTCTTCACATCAAAGCGAAACACTATACCACACGGCCAACCCGCGGTTTGCTTCACCCACAGGTCACCACGGCAGGGGCATCGCGTTACGGACGTCTCGCCGCGGCCGCGTCAGGAATGCGTCGGGGGTGGGGTCGGGAACGCGGCCGCACAGCGCAGCCTTGTGGTGGCTGCTAATATCGCGTGTCTCCCGGATGGAGGGAGGGACGTTCGGCCGGCGCACGAGACAGCGTGGCATTCGCGCGCCGCGCCGTCTAAAAGAAACATTGTGCCCGGGAAAGAGGAGCCGTTTGGCGGAACGTGGGGGCGACAGCGCCGGGGCCTTTGAAGTTGACGACGGCACGGAGACGGGAGGTTGACAAGTCGATTCGCCACGAGAGACTAAAACGCAGACGAAATACGACGGCTTTGGTCGCGTTCTCGACGACCCACCATGAAAAGTGAAGCGAATTTAGGAGAATGCACCTAAGAGGACGTAGAGTCAGCGCACGCCAGATCTCCCAAAAAAAAAAAACAGAACTAACCGAATTTCTTTAAATAGCAGAGCTATGCCCAGCTCGAACCACTTGCAGCGACTCACAAACGACATTAAACCACAATAATTTCCCGAGAAAAACAAGTGGACGATTCTCCAGATGTACCATTTTGTCTCAAAACAATTCACATCATACCACCGCCGCCGGGCCGAGTAGGAGGGAACAGAACACACAAACAATCCCCGACGCACCAGATTCCGGAACGCGCCGCGCCGCCGACGTTTTCTGCATTTCCTGCGCGGGCGGCGGGCGCGCGTGCGGCGCCTTTTTGGCGACGGGCCTTATGACAGATCGCCTCCGCTCAGTCGAACCATTGTCGACGTCGACACCGCCAGGAAATGGCCTCCGAATGAGCACCGGAGCCAAATTAATTATCCCGACGGATCAACGACGCCATTGTGGTGGTGAAAAATGTCTTCATCCTCTGCGCGGCGGCTGGTCGCGAGGCCTCGCGCGGTCCGCGACGGCAGGAGCTCCTCAGAGGTGGTGATTATCTCGGGGTAAGAGTGTGAGAAGTGATTATCCTTGGGGTAAGAGTGTGAAGTGAGGTGCACCGCTGGCTCTGAGCTCGGACAGTGAGCCGTCTCTGTCGGCAGAGTTTGACGCGGAGGCGGACCAGTGACTCTGTCACGGAGCGGTGACAAATTGTCACCAGACGGACTCAAAGCCGCGGGCAGACGGTGACGGCTGCAGAGGAGCAGCAAAAACGGGACATCGGAACGCCACTGAACGAGCCGCCATACGAACCGGTCGGTGGCTCATGGACGACTCCATTTGTCGAACGAGACATTTCAGGAAAACCCTTGACATCAGACAGGATAAAACTCATTCTGAAGTGATGTTCCAAGTTCGAACTAAATCACAGTCCAATAAATCAAACAGTTGCAAAACAGATTTCTTTCAGACTAAACGCTCGAGACTATCATAGACGAGCCACAACGTATCAATTACCATCAAAGTTCCTTCCACTCGACCACTGCGTTTATCCTCTTCTCTCCCCTCCTCTGGTAATGCCACCACAGCCCGCCGTACGCACCAGGCGCGGCCGTTTTATCAAATTAACGCACACGCTCCAGTGTCTGTGTACTGTCCAATGTGTCAACGACACCCCCTGTGTCAGCGGCGACACTTTCTGGTGGCGGAGGCGACACCACGATGGCACGTGCGTTACCAGAGGATTACGCCAGTTATCCGCCAGAACACGCGTTTGGTGGCGGATTGTGGGTCTGAGTGAGTGTATGGGGGAGTGGGGAGGGAGATACAGGGGGCGCCAGCCCTGGATCAGACAAACCGAGGGGAGATACAAGTGGTGCTTGTGAGTGAGCTCACAAGGGAGGGGAGCGGTCAATGAATCGACGATTGGAAAACAGTTGTGAGCTAATACTCGACATTGCTACGGAGGTGTCATGAAAAGATGCAAACAACTAAACAAGGCAAAAGCTGTCAAGAGGCATCGTACCAAGCATGACAAGATACCAGCTAATCCAAATAAAATGATGGGATAAGCCATCCGCTAGCCATTACAATCTGTATGCAAATATCAGCAGCAGGCAGCAGCCATTGCCAGCCCTCCCCTAAAACACCTACCACTAACTCCACTAATTACACCATTAAGCCGTCTTATTTTACCCCTCTCTCCCCTATCTTACTCTCTTTGGGAGCACCGCCGCAGCGAATCGCGATTATGGAGAGCGGCGCGCCACAGGGCCGGCGGCGGCGCGCGCTTTTTTAGCGCTGGCGCGCGGCACGTGCAGCGCGCGGGGTGGTGATGTGCCCGGTAATGCGGCGCGGGCGCCAGTTTCCGGCGCGAGCGGGTCGAGTTGTGGCGGCAGTTCCGCCGCCGCCGCAGGGCGGTCGGTGACAATTTGTGACGCACGCTGGCTAATTTGTGGCGCAGAGCGGCGGCAGCGGCAGCGGATCGCTCGTTTCGATCGAGAGTGATGTTTGATACGAACACCGGGAAAATCATTCATCGACGAATTTGCGATAGGTCTCAAGTCCGAAGATAACTGCGAAGTCTGTTCGTGATTTAGAAGCCCGGCTCTGCTCCCAATGTTTTACACTCAAATGATAAAAAGCAAGTTTTAAATCAGCTGCATTTGCTGGTACTGTTTCCTTGTTTTAGCTGATCTTCTCTTTTCTGACAAATTTAGAAACACTTTAGTGACTTGCATCTCAAATCCCACCCAATTTTCTCCGCCAACCTCTCGAAAGTCACCATCAAATACGGCGGAAAATCAGACCACTCTCTCCACATTCACCGAGCAGGACCCACAACAAACACCCCGTCTCGCCACCAGCACACCACCGCCAGCCGCCTCTGGACCGGCTGTGTCGGCCGCCGGGGCACCGGAGCGTTCAGGGGTGTAACGACATCATACGGACCCCGGCCGGCGGCGGCCCGCGGCCGTGTTAACAGCGTCACCGCGCGCCAGATTAGCCCGGGGACAGACGGCGCGCGCCACGCCGCTGATTTCACGGCGCTCCTGAGGCCCACCGAGGAGGATTAGCGCGCCAAAATCGCCGCGGAATGACGGCCGAGACCGCCGGCACCGGCCAGAAATGATCCAGATATGACGCAGTGATGAGGAGATGGGACTTCGGAGACGGAGAAATATCGCGAAATACCGGTGACGGTTTCTTTGTCACGGTTTACGGGATGTCGTTTGTTTGGAGAAATTATGTCTGGATATGGTCTCAAACTTGAGAGTCCACAAAATGAGCTATTCCTGGGTAATCAATCCATGGGACCGGAACCCCAAAGCATAAAACAATAATCACTTTTATACAGAGCCTAGGATCCTCACAAAAGTCCAACCCTAGATTTTATGCTTGGAACAATATTTCTTGGTGACTACTAAGCACAATCTCAAACCAGCTGACCACCCACAATCTTACCCTAAAAAATCACAAATCGACTTCTCATCGACTTACTGTAGGGGGACTTCTGGGGATCGACTTCTGTAGATCCCCAGCGAGCCCTCCCTGACATCTCTCTCTCGGTGTGTGGATTTTCTCCAGCGGGGCGCATCCGGAGCATCGCACGCGGCGCCGGAAGTCGCCAGTTCCGGTCTCCGATGGAGCGGCAATATTGATCGGCCATCGTCCGCCGGGGGTCCGGCCGACCTCTCTTCGTCTTCCAGCGGAGAGAGATACAGCCGAGACGGAAAGACATAGACGGGAATGGAGGCGGGGTTTGTGAAAAGACGAAACAGGAATGGATGCATGGAGGTCAAACGGGAATAAAAATACTTTCATGACGACTAAGGGCACAAGCACCAACAACTTATGAAAGAGAGCGTCAAAGTGATATCCTGATGGCCCATTGACATGATCAGTTGAATTAACCAGCCAATACTCAACTCGCAGATCAAATGCGAGTCCATAGCTCACCCCATGCCAAGAATCCACGAAGCCTCGCTCACATCCAAAATATCCGCCCCGAGCTGTGAGCCGTGACGCCTGTGTTTCTCCCAGCCGTGGCAGCCCCGGGCTGCGGCAGCTCTGCGGGCTCTAGTCCGGCGGGGACCGGGGAGCAGCGATCGACCGGCCCGAAATCGTGACCTGGGTGCAGCAGTTGGACGCCTGAGCGCCTCAGACCGGTCGGGGGGACGGCCTCTTTGCCAACTGTCTCTAGCCGGAGCGACACGGGCTCGGCTTTCGAAATCGCCGCATCGGAGAACTGGGTCCATCTTATTTTAAATCAACGTAACAATAGATGTAAAATTGGAAAGAGTTGGGAAACGATTTCTATTCTATTGTTGATACTTGAAAGAACTTTGTCCAGATAAGTCGTGAAAAATATTGTAAGGTTGTCTCGTTGAATAAGGAATTGTTTTCCGAAAATACACCAAGTAATCCACGGGATCGTGAACCTCACTTTCAACCCACGAAGATCCCGGACGATAACTCGACGTCACCGGGTTTATATCACCGTCTGCCGCCTGACAGTCGTCTCAAATGTCACCGGGTGACCCGGTGTCAGCCTGAGACGTCAGACGGTGACACGGGGTCGTGTCGGCCGATAAATGACACGCTCTGCCGCCGCGGGGGTGGCTGACACTGTGGCGCGGGTAAGTGTCAGATGGTGGCACATGTTTCCAGTGTGACATTAGATGTAGTTGTGGCTCGTGATAGTGCAGCTGAGTTGAGCAATATGCTCATGAAAATAATATTAGGTGGGTATACCGTATTCCACTTCCAGCGATGATGGAAATTGTCATCGAAGTCCACTGACATTTGCATTCGGAAAAATGAACAGAGTTGTTCAGATCAGAGTTGAATAAGACAACAAAATACTTGAGTATACTTGAGGAAGAGTTGCCAGACAACGATTGACGCACAAAACAGCATTAACACCCCACATAACAGGAACACAAGTTATTTGTTTCACACTCAACACCAAACCAACAACATTCAGCACATAAAACAGATCACGAAGAGCATTACAAAGTGAAACACATCAGCACGTTTTCAGAACGCATTATTTAGACCAAAAGCTGCACAACTCTCCAGCCACATCAGTACACACATCCATTGAAGCAAACAGACGACAAAGTGCCATCAGATTCACCGAACACACGAAAACAAATAACTAAAATCATCATCATCCTCCACCGACAGCTGAGACCAGTTCAGCACCTATTGGAACCCTCAGCAACCACCCCACCAGCCTCCCCCGTCCCCCAGCCGCCCCCAGCCGCCCTCAGCCGCCCTCAGCGGGCGCTGCTGACCCACCTGCTGAGGATCTTGCTGACGCAGCCGTGGCTGACCCGCAGCTGGCGGCTGATGTCGCACGGGCGGACGCCGTTGTGCGCCAGCTCGACGATCTTGTGGCGGACCATGTCGGGCAGCGGTCGGCCGTTGACAAACACGCCACCCAGCTGGTTTACACCGCCGTGACCTGAGGTCAGCCAGACGGGGGGAGGTCAGCCAGACGGCCGGAGGTCAGACGGGGAGGGGTCAGAGGACCTGAGGTCAGAGACGGGCGGGGGTCAGACGGGGAGGGGTCGGAGGGGCCTGAGGTCAAGCAAACGGATGCTAGAGGCAACATCTCATGGTCAGAGTGGGAAACAGGCCAGGTCGGAAAATGATATCAAGTGTTGAAAATGTTGAGCTGAGGAATATGATTTGAAAATGCATCTCAAGTGGAACCCAGGTCATTTTCCGTCGTTTCCTCAGTGTTTTAACCTTTAGCTTCTTAGCTGGAATCTTATAATTGCCAGTTGAGCTATTCCATCAAATCTAAGGCCATTGATTCCGGCAGCATATTCAATGTAATACGGTTAGGCCGGGCGGTCTCTGATCATCTGAGCACGCCTGTCGACCGGCAACCACACACTGCACGGCTCATCGCTCCGGGCCGGTCATCATCCTCCCGTCCTCTCTCCTTCTCCTCCCCCTCTGCCCGCCGGTCCACTCAGCCATTCTCCGTCAGAGGAGACGCATATTCTCCGTGGCAGATGTGATAGACGGCAGACCCAGTCAGCGGTACCCGGAAAAGGGAGGAACACAGACCGAGAAACGCACCAGATACAGATTCAGGAATAGCCGCGCGTGGGTATGGATGTGTTGATGCTCTACTGTGAGAAGCAGGGCTGCGGAGTCGACGGATTTACGGCGACTCCGACTCCGACTCCGACTCCGGCTTTCAAAAACCAACTCCGCCTCCGACTCCGACTCCGGGCAGAAATGTCGACTCCGATCGACTCCAACTCCCGACTCCGACTCCGCACACCTGGCAGGGCTGCGGAGTCGACAGATTTTCGGTGACTCCGACTCCGACTCCGGCTGGGGTTTCCAATATCGACTCCGACTCCGACTCCGACTCCGGTCAAAACTGTCGACTCCGACCGACTCCGACTCCGACTCCGACTCCGACTCCGCAGCCCTGGTGAGAAGGCAAGCCAACAATTGCTTTTCTACGTTTTGCAGGCCCGCTGACTTGCAAAATCAGATTCTAAATCACGCAGACCGATCTGTTTCATGCGACCTAGCAGTAGCTACTCATATGTCATGTCAGATTTCCCACGTGACATACGGCATATTTTCCATATGAATATCGCCGTCATTACCGATTCCCCGTGATTATTATACCCATCATTGCATATTATGCAGGCGACAGGAGCGATCTCTATCACAGCCTGCACCGATCAATCTCGTGCAGTCGCGCATTGGAGATCCTCCACCGAATATATCCGTAATCTCCATAGCTAACGACTCGTTAAAAACTCCCATCGATGATTAATACACGCCGGCTGCGACTCTGCGCCGCTGGTCATGTATCACTGGGGCGGGCGGCCGCTCTCAAAGCCTCTGTCCCTGGCCGCGTGGCCCGGCTCTCCACCACGGGTCGAACCCACGAGGACTCACTGTTATGAGCCAGGTAGCGCACCCAGCCGGCCGTGTTATTCAGACTGTATTCACAAGAGCAGCGGCACAATGCCAAACCAGCACCTGCGGGCCTTTTCACAGCCGGCGCTGGTAGATCGCTGTAAATTGTGCTGTGCGCGCGCCGCGACATAGACCCAGTGTCGGGGAGCAGAGGGATGTGTCCAGAGGGTCACTAAGCCGCACCTCGTGGCCCATAGAGGGGGATGGTGGAGGAATGAACTACAGCATTTACCGTTCTGTGGTTTTGTGCGGACACTGTCCACTGAGAGCTCATAGAAAACCGCGTGAGGCACAAAACAGCACGCAAATACAGCTGGTAAGCGACGCACGCGTCGAGCATTTGTGAAGAGGATAAACCACACTGAAAGATTGACCCGAATAATCCCCTCACAGGTCCGTATGATCACAACACTAGGGCTGAAATTTGGCGTCTCACCACTGCAGTTGAAGGCTTCAAGGATCCATGGATGCGTCTGCATTTTTGTCTGCACAGACTTCGCGTTAAATCCTTCGCAATTTTCACTAAGATCACAGCCGTCAGGAACGCACGCGCAGTGCAAACACGCAACTCACGCGCATACCCACACGCCAGGACATTCGCTCGCTAACTGGCCAGTCTCCTGATAAAACAAGGGGTCACCCCATCCAGTGGTCCCCGGGTTAACCCCGCCCCTCCCTCTCCCTCCCTCTTCCCTGCGGGAGGTAGCGGCCACTTCAACCGGCTTTGTGGGGTTTATTCAGTGGCGGTATCACTGTTCTGGGGAGGGGAGGGGGACCATGGGGACGGGCCGGGAGGGGAGTGGGGAGGGTCGGTCGGTCCGCGACTCCCCTGACACCCCGGGACGGCAGGACCGGAGCCGATTGTCCCGGAAAATACCTCTGTTCGGCACGCGCAGCCACGTCCACCAAACTCCGGCGGCTCACCTGGCGAACACCTTTTGCCATCCCGAGAGACCCACGTGTAGTTTGCCAGTGTCTTTCAGCCTAACGGAGGTGAGAGGTGCACAAAGGTGTATGACCGTCCCAAGGGTCCTCAATGGAGCGGGAATGGGAAGTAATGAAGTCGGGAGAATGGCAGAGATCGCATACCGGGGACAGGGGGAGGGGCTGGGTGGAAGGGAGGGGACAGTCTTCCCTGGACGCCAGTTGGGTGCGGTATGGGCTGCACAACCAGGCACCAGCGGAACTAAAGAGACTCAAAATGACGGTCAAGTTGAGTGTCTGTTTTGAAATGAGCCAATCCTAAACAATACGACACTGTTTTGTAAAAGGGTTTGTCTGCATATTCACATAATTGAATTTGAAGCTATCAGGTCAAAAGCAACAAAAATAATATCCACTTGCCCCAAAAGAATCCTTGCTGTCGCCAATTAATCTAAGCAATTACACAGTGAATTTACGGAAACGCTTGTGGTAAACGTCTCTCTCAGGTCAGGCCGGGTCAGGTCGGAGGCGGGAAGGGGGGGGGGGGTGCGTGACAGCGCTCCCTGACATGGGACCCGTCCGTGACTCCCCATCTGTCCTGTACTAGTGACACCGGCGACCCGCCCTCAGTTTCCGGGGTGGAACGTCTGTCAAAACGTCAGTCCGATAGGCGCCTGGCTGAAATATCTATCCCCGAGATCGGGGATCCACGTGAGCTAACGCACGGACTTGGCTTCAATCACGCTGCGTTCGGAAATGACAAGGCAAGGAGCCGGCGTGGGATCGATCCAGAGATAATGCTGACATTTTGACAATTTCGCCATGTGAATTATTGCGCTCATTCTCCATCATCAAACCAACCAATTTCCCATGGCAGTCAAATATGACGAAAAATAATTTATGTTCATTTCTTTTTCTTCTTTTGTTTCGAGTTCAGGTTTGGAAACAAATTTACACGGCCAGATGCTCCGTTACCTATATGTAAATGATCTAAAATGAGCCCTAAAAACTAGCTTATCTCTGCAAGTAATCATAACCCTACCTCCCTTAATGCGGCCCACAAAGCTTGCACTTGTCGACAGCCGCCCAACAAAAGGCGCGTTCGGTAAATCCCATAACAAAACAACTGTATCGCCTCTCCCATCAACACAACCACGAGCCAGTCTCACCCCAAAATCTCCCTCTGGCTAGAACAGGTGTCTCCGCGCCCGGGGGAGACATATCTCCGCCATCTCCCATCTCTTCCACCCATCTCCGAACCTCACATATTCACTTGTGCCGAGTGATCTGTGCCGATATCTGGCAACCTGACCCCGCCGTCTGGCAACTGGAGCCGGCGCCGGCCCCACGGGAGAGCACTGTTGAAAGGTGGATAGTGAAGCCGACTGGTTAGTTGCGCGATGGTACTGGTGATTAGAGGAGGGCACGCTTCGAGCTGTTAGTGGGAGAAGTGGTGACTGAAAGAGGATGTCACTGGGAATGATGTCATCGAGTGTCATGGTTGAAGTCGGGAGGTGGCAGCAATGAGGCATTTGTACCACCGAATGTGGCAATAAATTTGAGCTTGACAATTTATCTTGAACAATAACTTGAGTGTTCTTTCTTTCCCCACTACAAACATAACTTGCAAATGAATAAATGTATCGTCAAAACAATTTAATGTTTCAATCAACTAGTGCAATTCCAACTTTCCGAGACCGCAGTACCATACCAATGCACCATGCCAATATACTGATGCAAATGTTATCTTATTGCAAACAGGCGAGGAAAGCAAAAGAACACTTGTTTCCAATGCACGCGCATGGATGATTCAAATGAACGCCTCATCTCACAATTCAGCATTACAATGATTCAGCGCTCATTCGTATCCTCCTACCCCCACCAGCCGTTCCACCGGTCTCCGCCGTCCCATCCCATCGACATCGACGACCCGGCCTCGTCGGCTCCGACGATGTCGGGGAAGTCGGCCGGGCTCTCCGGCAGCGGAGGTGCCCTCGGCAGAGAGGCCAGTGCTCCAATCGTGACCATTTCGGAGACGGATGAAATGGCAAGAGTCGATGGGTTGACCGAATGGATGCGCCATTGGGAAGGATATGAACGCCGAGGAAGAAATATCCGTTCATTTTTTAGAGATAAATAATTGGAGTAATGAATAAAAATATAACTTACAAAATAAAAACTGAAAATTCTGAGAGAGACACAGAGTCAATATGGTCAATGTTTCGAAGACCGATTTTCAAAGGCGTTCATGAAGAAAGACCTCGCCTCGATTTACTTACGAAAATAAAATCCATAACATTGAATGAGTTTGCCAGTACCTTCAAGGTAATTTATGTCGCATTTCATTTAGCCACGCCGCTTTATTTCAGAGCTACTAAGTCAGGACAGGGTCTGCAGGCACCTGGGCGTGACAAATCTCAGTGCACTTCCAGTGAAACATGGGCCCGTTTTGCACGTCTAGCAGTGATGCCGTTATAACCCATAAGGTATGTTACAGACGCCATCTGGGTTTCACGCAACTAGCACCCCAATGCTTCGCTGTGAAATTGCGAAAAAGTTCCTAAGTCTTAAATCCTGTGTGTTCCAAAAAACTTGAACACAATGATATAAAATCAACAGTTCAACGGCAGCTAAAATCTCAGCACAATTAAATCTCCAAGAAAACAACTCGAAAGACCCGCTGTAGGTATCACCGATTTCATCAAGTCGTCATCAGCAGTGTATCAGATACCTTGCAGCGCCTCGTGTGATACCATCAGCGCCGCCGCTCTCTCCGGAGATGCGCTAGCGTCGGCTCCGATGTACAAACGTCGGTTCCGATCCGATCGGACCTCGCGTGCAGCCGAGCGTGCATGAACGGGCGGTGAAGGGACGGACCGGGCCCTGGCTGCGTACGGCGGAGTTACTGAGGATCTTTTCCGTGGATGGTGTTCGCAAAAAGAGAGCTATCAGGAAGAACGTTTTATGGTTTGCAGGAAGTCGGAAGTGCATTATGGCATTGCATATTGCACCAATGCATTTTGTTTGTGTGCAAATGAGACAAGTATCGACATCTCGCCCTCAAATGAACAATCTAATGCGGATCATGGTCGTACGGATCTAAATATTGCAAACTGCTCCGCTATGCAGCACCTTCAATTTCCAAACTCATCTTATCGAATGCTTTCATTCCAAGCATAAAAACGCGTAATAACATAGTTACCCAGAAAACATCATCCAGCCAAACCAAAAACATCTCGCTTCTCTTCTTTGATCCGATACGCACTGATTAATTGAAACGAGCGCGTGCCACATCGGATTTCTGACGTGATAATTATCGCCGGTAATATTTTATGAGACGGGCCAATTTTGCCGGCGGCGCCGGCGGCGGAGGAGCGGTGTAGTGACACATCACGCGATTACGTGACGTGAGGTGATGTGATGATGTGGACAGCTGACGTTAGGGACCAGAGAGATGTGGGTGTTTTGTGTGTTGATGTAGGCCCGCAACAGATCAGAAAATGAAATAAGCAAATTTGTACCAAAAACCTATCAATGTCAGAGATTTGGTACACTATTCGATATCTGACGAATATAAAACTTTCATGTTTTTGTTTGCGCTTTTTTGAAAAAACCCATAACACAAGAAGCCACGGAATGCAAAACAAGCCAAGCACATGAACCTGAAAGATTGAAAGGTAACCTAAAATTTTACACATTAGCTATCTAGGGAATATGGTAAATGTTGTAAGCAATGGAATGACAAAAATAAGGCACACGAAGCGAGCCAAATCGTCACCGACCGTTCTTACATGTGTAATACTCCATCATGTTCTGGTTGTAGCGGTAGGCGGCCGTGAGGTCCATGGCCGAAAACCGCGGGGAAAACATCCCCAAATTCACCGCCGGATCCAGTTTGATAACTTCAAGTCCCGACGGTCGCGACCCGCACCGCTTCGCGCCGCTCCGCTTCGCTCGGCCGCCGCGCGCCGCCACGAGCCGCCTCGCTCCGCTGCGCGCGAGCGTTCACCGCTCTGCCGTGGCGCCTCTGCCGCCGCGGGCACTGGCGATCGGTCTCGGTCACGGGCGCCGGCACACGCGGGGTTCACTGATGCGCGTGGCCGCACACACCGGTCACGGGTCGACACAAGTCACTGCGGCGCCGGCCGGCCGTCTGAGAGTCTGTCCGCGGTCCCCGACACCGCCGTCGGTTCGTCCGTCTGCCGGCTCCCTGCTGTTGACACGCCGAGTACCGCGGCTGACTTGGTCACGCACCACCCGAGCTATGATTTGTCTAATTTCATAATCCATGCCTGGCCGCGCGGCGGCTGTCATCTTCGCCGGCATTTTTGTCCACCAATCAGCGCGCGCGCCGGCTCGGCCGCGCGCTAAAATCTGATCTCGATCTTTGGTCGGGCCGGAAATCTGCGCGCTGATTGGCCAGCCGGCCGTGACGTCGCCCGGGGGCGGATCGTCGCGTATCCATGGCAACGGCGCCGCCAGCCGACGGCAGAAAGTCGAGCGTCGTTCTCGACGAACAATGCCTCCGTCCGGGAGATATCTTTGTTATGCCGAATGGATGGGCCGTATTTGTGGTGATTTAGAAGTTGCCGGTTCATTTGCTCAGCAGATTTCGACGCTCACCAGTATTTGCTTTTAGAAGTTTGTCATAAAGAGTTGGGCCGCGCAGAGTTGAGAGAGCTAGCCCGGCTCTAGCCTTCGAAGAACTTGGAGACGGGACTCGGAGGTGGCTGAACTCGCGGGACCACGAACTCGGCGCGGTGACCAGGTCATCAGCCGGTGAGCATGATAGAGTTCAAATATTTCCTACAGAGATATGGCTCGGTGGACCACTTTCGTACTTAAATTGGCAACAGGCATGTGAGAACAGTAGGTAAATAAACTTTAAGTAAATAACGTTTTGGCTGACTCAAACAAATTTCCTGACCTGCTGTGTGTAATAAATGCAAAGCGAAGACGATACTACTTCAATTTCTATAACAGTTGCAAAGCGTAGTATCGAATTCTGCAAGTATAAATGCCAATGTAGCTCCAAATGCAAACAGACAAACCCTCAATCATGACTCAATATGATGGGGAAAATAGTGACTCAGAAAATATTTCAGAATCAGAATTGAGATAGCATTCGATCAAACAAAAATAGGAATACCTTATTGTATTCATTCATCTAGATTCGAGTTTAAAAACAAAGCCAAACACTCTAGTCTCCACCCCTCCCCCGGGTCAGGTCACTCAGCACCTCCCCCTCCTTTGGCGGTGCTCACGACACGGTGAAATTTGCCGCCTCTTTTCGGGCGGCCCGTGTCGGTAAAACAGTCCAGCAGCCCGTGACATGGCTGGCGGCGGGTGACGGGTCCCCCGCCCGGTCAGTGAGTCGGAGGACGGGTGAGGTGCCGCCTCTGCTGCTCACAGGGTAAGAGGGGACGGTGTGAGAGGGCCGGCAGGGGCGGACCCAGGGGAGAGAGATGGGAATATGTCAACCACCACTACCAAAACACGGCTCAGAATTGGGCCAATTTCATTCGAATTAATTTCCTGAGGTGAAAACATCTTAATCTTATAGCCCTTGAATGTATGCTAAGGTATTTCAACGACATAAATCCACAATAAACAACCGAAATTTCAAAATTCCTTGCTCATCCGACTTTTAACACCCGCCTCCCCGGCCCCCTGTCCCCGCCTCTGCGCGCGCCGGCCGCCCAGCTGCCCAGCCGTTGTTCCCGCCCGGCCGCCGCGCTGAGCGCACGGCCTGGCGCGCCAAATAAAGACCCGCCAGACATAAAAGGCCCTTTAGGAACAGAAAAGGCACTGATTCGCGTCGGGAAAAGGCGCTCGGACGGCATTGTGCGCCAGCGATGCCGGCGGGGCGACAGAGGAATTAATCACCCTCTGCCGGAGTGCCGGGGTACATCAAAACTCTGTTAAAGGGTGTTTATCGCGACCGGCTATAGACTGGGCAAAAATGCCAGATATGTGTGCCATACAGCGATCGGAGGTGGCGGGAAATGGATCCAGAGTAGGTGGATGCCAAGGGAGAGAGAGAGAAAGAGAGAGAGAGAGAGGGGGGAGAGAGGGAGAGAGAGAGAGGGAGAGAGAGAGATAGAGATAGAGAGGGGGGAAAGTGTGGGTGGATGTCAGCGTATCTAAATCTGCATTATTGCAGAAGGAGCCCCTAGCAGCTGTCTTTGATGGAACACCGGTGGTCTCCTGCAAGATAACACCTCGACGAAGAAGATGTTCGGGACCGCCCGCTAGCGGAGAAATTGAACAGACCGATGGTTTACGACGCGAACCTAACAATACACTGATACCGAGGGTAGTTAGAGAGGCAATCGCACTTGCAACTAACGATCATCTATCGACGCCGCCGGCAAGCCGTTGATTTTACAGCGCTGATAACGGCAAAATAAAGACGAGCCAAAGTTATGGAGATATCTGATTTAGAACATGATCATTATTTTCAACAAACCCGCTAGGTGTTTTGTTACATGGTTTGCTGCAAACTGCAGCCGAAGAGCTATTCGTTTGAACGGTCAATTAGAATACAATGCTGACTAAATTTACATACCCCTAACTTGTGACGTGCTAGCATATGCTATTGCTTTATATCGTCTATAAAAGTACCCGATGTTTGAATTCAGAGGTAGATGTTCGTGACATGAAATTTGATCGAAAGTCAGACAGATATGTGAATAGAAACGCTCATACAATAGTTAATTCAATTGAATTTATTGACCGATCAGTACTTCCATATTTAATTTATAATCAGGAATAGCGTAGGCCGCCAGCAAAATTATGATAACTTACTCAGCATATGTTCAACTAAGACCCATCAAAATTGCATACCGTCGCGTTTCCAAGAGCCACTTATTTTTCATCCCCAACTAGCGGGAGCCGTCACATAAGATCATAACCCAGCTCCAAACCAGGCGCGTTCCCTGCGCTCTGATTGGTCAACCGTGTCGCCGAGTGCTCTGACTTCACTGTCACGTGACCTGTCTGCCCCGGGGCACTGTTTGGAACTGGGTCTAAGAAAAGCGCCCGGCGCGTGGCAAGTGTGTATGCCAGAATATCTTTACACGGTAGTCCGAATTTCACCATTTTCAAATCGACATCTTTATATAACAAGAAGTGTTATGTAACATAGCCAAAAGCGCTAACATCTCAGCGCACGGCAGCCAAGTTCAAGTCCATCGCGTTGCGTTGCTTGACTTTTATAAAAATGCAATTGGAAATACCCTTGAGCCGCATTGGACTCGACAAAAATGATGCAGTATTATTCAGAGCAACGTTCATGTCATCATAGGAGCCCTCAGAAGCCAGGAATGGATAAATATAGTCCCGTGTTACACATGCATTCCCTACGAGTGCTGGCACGTGCAGCTCCTAACCTCCCCCACATCTGATAGGAGCCCTCAGAAGCCAGGAATGGATAAATATAGTCCCGTGTTACACATCCATTCCCTGCGAGTGCTGGCACGTGCAGCTCATAACCTCCCCCACATCTTCCCCTCCCCTCCCCCACCCCACCAGCCGGCCAGTATCCAGGCGTATGAAATCCCACAATGTCTGATTGCGAAAGCGGCGACCCTCTAGCTAACACCGGGCGGGGGCGGCAGGGACAGGACAGGACCCGATCCAACACAATCGCTCGTGGGACCATACCTCCGGACCATGCTGTCAGCTGGGGGAGGGGACGCCCCCTGCTCCCCCTCCCCCACTCCCACGTCCCTCCCGCGCAGTCAGCCCAGCGGGGAATCTTTCAGAGTCAATTCTCGGTATTGTCAACGGAAAATGATGAGTTTTCGAGCAGCACCCCGGAAGCACAAGTAAACAGAGGCAGAAGCGGCATTGATTTCGTGTTTGTGATTTTCATTCCGGGGACTGTTCGACTAGTACAGAGCAGATGCACTGGTGTGATGAAGAGCATGTGAGGTTAGTAAGTTTTTGCTCTAAATCGAATTGATATTTGGAGAACACTCACAGTCACTGAGATTGTGCAATATTTGATTGGTTGGTGTGCCGCCCGGCTCCTGAGTCGTTCGCCGCCTAGTAACAGGGGGTCAGCTGTTGCTAGGTCACCCCGGGGACAGGGCAGGTCAGCTGACCTTGACCGGCCGGCGGCCGGCCCCGGGCGACGGGCGGACAGAGGGGGGGGGGGGCAGAGGGGCAGAGGGGCAGAGACGGGCCGAGACGGCGCGGGGCTGGGGAGGCCGTTAGAGTTTAGGTACTGCTGTGGCATAATAAATTTAAATGTTTCATTGAAATGAGTAATCGAAGTTTCATGATATCTACCAAATATAGGCATACCTAACATCAAAAACTGTAGCCACTGCGCATTAAATACGAATAACAATTATAATTATAAATATTTCTATATCTTGATAAGAAAACAACCAAGTGTGCCTGTAAGCAAAATTCGCATTAACGTCTGTATATTGCAGCAGAGCTCAATCATGGCAAACATTTCAACTAAGCAATCATCCCCCTTACACTAGTGTAATGCCCGAGAAGCCCCCCCCCCCCCCACACACACAGAGACACAGTCAGGGGTAGGGTCCCTCAATTCACACAGCTCCATCTGCAAAGGGGTTGATTCGATTTCGACATGTTGTTTCCGGTTGACGGCTCCCATATGCGGTCCGGGGTACGACATTGTTGTCACCCATCTGGACCCGGGCATCAACACGCCATAAACGCCAGGGGCGCGCTCAGGAAGTCATGGGGGGGGGGCTGGGAACGTGCAGAGTGGTTTGTGAATAGAGCTGTTGATTGCGTTCATATGACTATTTCAGCTACATTGAATGCAGCATGCGAATGTTGCATCGCATTTTGCATTGGCCCTAGGCAGGGCTGCGGAGTCGATGGATTTTCGGCGAGTCCGACTCCGACTCCGACTCCGGCTTTCAAAAACCAGCTCCGACTCAGACTCCGACTCCGGGCAGAATTGTCGACTCCGACCGACTCCAACTCCCGACTCCGACTCCGCAGACCTAGCAGGGCTGCGGAGTCGACAGATTTTCGGTGACTCCGACTCCGACTGCGGCTCGGGTTTCTAAAATCGACTCCGACTCCGACTCCGACTCCGGTCACAACTGTCGACTCCGACCGACTCCGACTCCGACTCCGACTCCGACTCCGCAGCCCTGGCCCTAGGCATTCCTATGGCCTTCTCTACGCCTTGTTTTTGCATGAAAATAACGTAACGGTTCACGACAATACGGAAAAATGAAATTACAAAGAAGACTGTTTTCTTGACTACAAAATCTTCAAAACAAACATACATTTCAAGTCTTCGCTAGCCTGGTAGAGTCAGGGAATGACTCAGACTGAGTACTGTCTGGGTACGCCTCTGCCGTCTGGGACACAATTTCAATGTGAGCCGTCCGTGGCTGCTGATGACGTCATTTAATGACGTCACGGGCCGGTGGCGCCCCCGGCTGCTGTGATTCTTCCCGGCGGGACGATCGGAATTAATAGGGACGTCAGAGGGCAAACTTGGTCGGCACAAATGTCCGACGGGAATCCGGCGTCAGGGGACATAGATGGGAGAGAGAGAGAGAGAGAGAGAGAGAGAGAGAGAGAGAGAGAGAGGGAGAGAGAGAGAGAGGGAGAGAGAGAGAGAGAGAGAGAGAGAGAGAGAGAGAGAGAGAGAGACAGACAGAGAGACAGAGAGAGAGAGAGAGGCAACGGACGGGATCATCGATGTTAAATGCTAATAAAGTATAAACAAGAAAACAGAGCCAAAAAGAAACATAGGGCGATATTAGTACGGAAATAAGATGAAATGTTCAATCAAGGTTTTTATTAGTCACAAAATATAAGGACCTATGGCGTAATCTGCATACTCATTATCACTTTTTTTTACAATAAGTGTTTTTCAGAGACTGAGTGGCTAATTTTGATGAAACGCACCTCATCATCACTTCGTGGACAGGACAGGTCTATTAAATGAATAAGTCAAATAAATGAATGGGTTCTTCTTGGCATATGACACATCATTTTTCTTACGTCTACCTCCTCCACTTCACAATTTTACCGACTATCCACACACCCCATTTCCCAATGCTTTCAGTCTAATGCCCCGTCATTGTCGCCGAAATTATAATTTGCCTTGATCAATGAGCCAGTATCCTCAATCCTCATCTAATTACCTAAGCCGCAGACTTCTTGCCCAATATCAGCCTCCATTTCACATTTATAATCAGGTCTCAGGGCGCGGCACTAACTCCAGAGCCCTGCGTTTTATCAGCGCTGCCTTTTTGGATGCGTTGGCGGCACAGAGCACGTGCGCTCATCCTCTCCCCTCCTCCGCACTCTGGCACCGCAATCAATCATCGAGCGCCGGCCGCGGTGTCGAATTTTAATTTGGGGTTAATTTTCCCACACCAGCCACAAAAGCGGCGCTCCTGTTTGGCATTTTCGCCAGTCAGTGGCGGATGTAGATAGGGCTCCCCTAAAAAATCACCGGAAATTACTGGCGAACACTCGCCAACACCGAAATCAGACACGATTTAACCACGGGAGATCACATCCGGTTGGCTGAGGTCCCCTCCGACACTCTCGAGTGACCCCTCTGATTGTCTTCCTGGCGGCGCCCGTGCGCGACGCGCCGATGCGGCGAGTTTTATATTAGATCCTGGCTGGTGTTGGATGACGTCCGTGTGGCGTTTTGACAGTTCATCGCCGCCGCTTTGTCGACGAAATATGGCGCGGTGCGCCGCATTAGTGCCGCAGCACCGAGAGACAATCCCTGCGGAGGTATGACGTGCGGCGGCGCGGCGAATTTGGCGCAGACATCCATCATCGCGCTGTGCAGAGCTGATGATGTCTGCCGCCGAGGGGAGGGGGGATACTGGGGGGGGGGGGGGGTGACTGGGGGGATAAAAGACAAAGGGCACAGAGATTGTGGAGTTTAGGCAGACTGAATTATATCTATTTCGCCAAACCCGAATAAGAGGTCTATATTTTTTTTCTAGTGAAAACTTTATATCGGTAACCGTTTTTCGCCCACTCCTGTTAAAACAAAACAAATTCAATGTAGCCGGAGTAAAACCACTAGTTACAGAAAACTAACCTCAAATGTCGTGTACCCGACCGCGTATTCTCAACACCTAGACCTCAACACCGCAATATTTTCCCATTACCACCACAGAATATCCGGACCTCCCAGGAAACTTCCGTCTCACCTGCGGGGCACCACCCGTCCAGAACCAATGACGTCATAAACCCTGAGGCCAACCGCCGGCCTCCGGCGTTGATTTCGGTCAGCCTTGACCAATGCCGCAGCGAAGGCACCTCAGAAGCGGCCGGCACGTGGGATAAAGAGAAATCCAGCCTCTCAGTTGCACCGACAAGACAGGTTGACAGATAAATGCCCCCGATTTGACAGCAATTTGTCATCGGAATCGTCTGTGTTGGCATCAGGGCGGGGAGAGGGGGGGATGGGGCAGAGGAGGGAGGGGTCCCCCGTTCAGAGGTCACGGGTGGCGGGCAGTGGGACGGACCGCCGCTGGTCGCGGTCCGGCAGACAGCACCCGAGGGCAGCGGCCCGAGCCGTGATAACTCAGCGTAGAACAGGGCGGCATTGTTGGAGACCACACACCGCCGACCGTCTGAGGGGGACGGCCGACAGCGAATTTAGCTCTACCAATTGACCCGGAATAGGTACCAAAACTCAAAAGAGCTACACTTAGAGCTCATCCTTCAACGAAACGGAACAGAGCGGAAAAAGACAACGGGAGACTGCTTAATTAGCACATCCTTTGCCTCGTATCCTCAAGTATGCTTCCAAGTTCCAGTCTTCGGGGCAACCCCAGGCCCAGTTGAAGCTTCGATTCCCGAACCCCGAGCTCATGCGACACCTAGCGACAGTACCGTGAACCTTCGACTCAGGTGCTACACAGGTGGCAGCACCATCGCACCGGCCACGGCAGCAGACCCCAGAGGTCGCTCCACTGAAGGCCCTGGGACCCAGCGGACCACATAGGTAGCGGCGGGCCGTCGCGTCTCCGCCGGTCCATCGTTTGCCACGGTTATCAATGGATTAATGACGCTCCCATTCTGCTTAGACCGGAGGAATGTTTATGAACCTCGATCGCCGCACAGAGGAGCGCCAGGGTATCAAGGAGCCTAACAAAGTGTCTTGTCGTGCTGGGCTCGGGACGGGCTCTCAAAGCCTGAACTAACACCACTAGGGAGCGCATTGAGCTGGTAGGATATCTGAACATCCCAGGAATGTGATTAGACTGGATTCATGGCGTTAATTAATGATTTTGGGGTGGTCCGCAGCCGTCTAATTTAAGACGTTATACGTTGGAGCGAATGACAAGTAAAAGTCAACAAATTTACCATTTTACTTGGAAATTCTAAACCCTGCAGGCTAAATGAGAGTCTTGCATCACATGGTGAACTGGCATAAGCAGATAGGAATTTCCCAATTTCAACTGACATATGGCGACTGGCAATTCGCAGCAAGACAACAGATGGCTAACTGGATTGGAAATGCCTCTGTTTCTGTCTCTGCTCTACGCCATATTTCGTCTGTTCGTCTCTCTGCAGTTTATCTGTCAGTATGGCAGTCTGTATGACAGTTTGTCTGCAGTCTGTCTGTATGGCAGTCTGTCTGTATGACAGTCTGTCAGTATGTTTGTCTGCCTAAGGTGCATGACTTGAAACGGATGTAGTTGCATCATTCATACATAAAACCGCTTAAGATGATGCAATAGGAAATCAGGACACATGATTAACGCTCATATGCAGACACACTAACAGCTGATGGAAATCTCCCGGATGCAGGACGAAGAACACCAGTTTATAAGACTCATAAACAGCTATAAATATCGCATATTCATGCAGTAATACGATGCCCCTCATTCATAAGTGCATGGCTAAATGGTGGTAGCAGCAGGGTGCGCTATATTTACAGGTGCTCATCTTCTAAAAGCTGTGAATGTGAAGGTGAATACCTATACGGTGCACACAGTGAGCAATGAGTGAACAAATAGTGAAACATCAGTGCAGAGGTGGTGCTCTACGACACAGTGCCACATTTGGGTCAGAAACGGGCCTGGCATGACTTAAAGCAATGTTGTATCAGACATCCAAAACATTTGAACTAACTGACGGAGAGATAGGAATTTAACATATTTTGTTTCACAAATAAAACGTTACAACATTGAGAAAAGATACGAAAATTGGAACGCAAATGCAACAAAACCAAGCAAGCATCGATAAGCGAAAGGTCAACAACCTTTGTATATTCGTAATGAAAAAGAAACACGAGTTAAGTCACCTTCCGGAAGTGCAGTCCTAACCAGCGATGAAGATGTCACGAGCTTATTAATTATTCCGACACCACGCGGACAAATCTTGTAGCCATATTGAAACAATCCATCAAGACAGACTATTTTGTTTAGCGGGTCTGAACACCTGTTAACGTTTATGCTTGAGTCGTGTCGATGGCCTGTTAGACACTGAATGCTGAATATGACTCACTGAATATTACTCCAAATAAGTAGTCAATGGATCCAACATCTGCCATGTTCACACGTTGACCCAAATGTGACTCTGCACTAGCATGCAACGTTCGGTACAAATACACTCGAGGGAAAACACCAAGGTTTGATTTTATAATAAGTTAACGTTAATATCATCGACAATACGATATGAAAAAAGAAAATGGAGAGTGCCTGTTTTTCCTCCTTATTAATAATTCACAATATTTGTAAGCACAATAGCTTCTCCTTTAGTTTATCTAATGTTTATGCAAATGAAATAGAAGCCTGCATGATTGTATCACCAAGTTTCCCCTCGAGTGTCACACATTTAGGCAGACCGGTGCAGACGGGTACCGGGTTTCACCGACCGCAGCTGGACCAAGATGGAGACACAACGGCGCTTAGGAACAAACCATTAAAACCAGCAAACCAAACATTATATCAGCTGGAATGAAATATGCAGAAAAAATGAAGTCAATAACCAAAATTTCTGCAAACATATGTCTATGAAATGTTTACTTGTATAACTATTCTATTTTTAAAACCTATGAAAATGACAAGGGTAAAGAAATTTAATTTACCAGAAATCAGCCAAAAATTGATAGCCGCGCGCTGAAACATACCCCGGCGCCTCTGTCCGTCTGTCTGCTGCCCGCTGTGTGTCGGCTCCACCCCTCCCCGTCGGTGAGGTGCGGTGCGGTGCACTTACCATCCTCAGTCGGAGATTGTGCGGTGCCGGTGCTCTTGATACCCTTCGCCGAAGGGTACTTACCTGAAACAACAAAACACGCGCCATTAGAAACACACCCGACACCAAAAACCACACACCGACAAAAACAAATAACGAAACGCCGCGCACGAACAAAGACGAGCGCTGTAATCGCACCTTACTATCATTACAGCTCAATTAACCGGGTCCGCTCGCCTCCAACTGTGTGGGCAGACAAAGATAGGTCGTTTGACGAGCCATATTAAATAAATAAAGTCATTGAGATCTAGTCTCGCGGCGCCAGTTGTCCAACCCGGTTTATGTTTATAGTGCCCTGAAGTGTGTCGTTGCAGGCGCCTTGAGGGGCAGTTCCAGATGAGATATCAGAAGCTGTTTGGAGTATGGTAGGGCTATTGTTAGGTAATGGAGAGAGAGAGAGAGAGAGAGAGAGAGAGAGAGAGAGAGAGAGAGAGAGAGAGAGAGAGAGAGAGAGAGAGAGAGAGAGAGAGAGGAGAGAGAGAGAGAGAGAGAGAGAGAGAGAGAGAGAGAGAGAGAGAGAGAGAGAGAGAGAGAGAGAGAGAGAGAGAGAGAGAGAGAGAGAGAGAGAGAGAGAGAGAGAGAGAGAGAGAGAGAGAGGAGAGAGAGAGAGAGAGAGAGAGAGAGAGAGAGAGAGAGAGAGAGGAGAGAGAGAGAGAGAGAGAGAGAGAGAGAGAGAGAGAGAGAGAGAGAGAGAGCAGAAAGGGAGAGATGGTTTATCATGGCAGGAGCAGGGCATACGTGTTTGAAATAATATTTTCGAACAGATAGCCGCATTCGGATACCTCAGTACATTCTCAGCGCTTTATCTAAAGTAAGCCATTAAATCATGGTATGGTCTAATTAGACAACTAACACAGTTGTCTCCATCCATCATATCTCACAAACGGCTCTGAAAACAGACCTCTCCTCACTCCGGTCCATCTCTCCTCCAAGCCCTCTCTCTCTCTCTTTCTCTCTCTCTCCCTCTCTCCCTCCGACGTCCCTCTCTCCTCCGTATGTTCCTCTGCCCCCCCCCAATGTCCGACAGCACTCCCCGGGAAGATGGTTATCCCGCCCCCCCCCCCATTTGTCACCAGACCAGCGCGCGCCATCCCTCTCTCACGCGGCGCCGTCGGGGTCCTGTCACGATCTCTGTCCGTAGACAGATCACATTCCATGATCGTATCAGGCACGCGCCCCGAAATGATCGAACACCCCGAATATAGATAGTGCCTTGAGCCGCCAGCCCAGGAACAAAACCATCACAACACGACACGGGGCAGATTATCAGCCGTGTTTAGCGTCACATTCAGCTAAAAATCCACCATTAAAACACCTCACCTGCCTGAATTATATTCCAGAAATATTTTCCCAGCCACCCCCACCTGCCACGTCGAGTATCGCCGCGAGCGACGCTAGCGCCTCGCGGCGGCGACTGGCGGAACTAGACCGCCAGCTGCCCCGAACGGAAGTGGGCCGCGGCGCAGGCCATTTTTTATCATTACCTTCATTTGGGCGGCGTTCATTAGGGACCGGGCCGGATGCGGACGCGTCGCCCCGGGCGCGGAAGTGGCCCAGGGTTGTTGTGATGTCTGGGGCGCAGCCGGACGGACGGACGGACGAACACACCAGTTATTACGGAACGGTCACCCTTCTGGCTTTGCCCTGGACTCGGGTCCCCCACCCGCCACCCACACGGGAAGTGTTATGATGACTCGGGGTTGGCCGGCCGAACCCAAGCTAATGTCCACTCACAGTGGTGATCTGGTTTAAAATTACCAGTGGTCCGTTCTGCTGTTTAAAGTACCGTGATATCATCTCATGTCCGCGTACGCAGCTGATAGCGTATTACCCAAACACACCGTGTAGTTGGGACAAGATTGCACGCAGAATCACGCATTAGAAAACCCTTTCAGTGTCATCATCTTTTTAAAATCATCGCCACCATGTGTTACCCACGGTCCATCTAGCCAAAATCACGACGATCATGAGCTCTGTCGCGTAGCTCTTCTGCGTAACGTGGCCTGCGTACCGCGCTAATTCGCCGTAACTAGTGAGGTCTGCTCCCTCGGCGCCGCGGGCTGCGTCTCGTCGGCATCCCGTTAGTAGAGTGTGTCACGTCTGAAGCGGCTGTCAGTTGTCACCTGGCGTCCTGACACCGGATGACAGCTGCTGCAGTGATTTCTGTCATCTCCTGTCCTACTCCTGACATTAGTTAACACCTGTTGTTTATTTTCTGTCATCTTCTGTCCTTGTAGAGTCAGCGGAACGGAGAAGCGCTCACCAAGGAGCAGCAGCTTGGAGGACCATTATGCTATGCAATAAAAATGGTGTCAAAATATTTTCCCTTCTCTGATGCTTCAGGAATATTTACTGCCCTTCACCTGTGCGCGAAGATCTTGATTCACCATGTCCAATCATCCTTTCCTCGTGTTCAGCCAGAAACATCCTGAGGCAATGAGGTCATTTTCTGTTACACACAGCGATTCCAGTGACACTGTCGGTAATGGTGTGTCGTTTCGGGAACTAGCGAATGAAGTTTAGTACCGCCGTTCACCGGTGGATGGCGCTAGCTGGTAGTTTCGGCGAAAACTCCGTCTGAGATGTTTGAAGGCTTCCCTCCTTTGTTCAAACATGGACCCCGTCAGCCCCGGCAGAGGTATTTGTCCAGTGTACACCGCACCTGAGGACGGGTCAGCTGAGGGAGGGGAGTCACTATTGTAGCCTGAGGAATGCCGCGCCGGTCGGGGGACGGGGTCGGGAGGAGGGAGGGGGGGGGGGGGGAGCCAACGCCGTTCTTGCGGTGACGGGCTGGCTTGTCGCCTGGCTACGCTCAGTCGGCGAGGCGCTGCGCATGACCCGGGAGCAGCTGAGAGTCGCATATAGACAATTGGCCCGTTTGTAAGCACGAACACTTGGAATATTGCTGGTGCAGAATTTTAGCATAGGCAAGATGTTTTTTGTGCCAAATTTTGTGTAGGTAGGTACATGTAGGGAATTGATAGAAGTTAATTGTAACATTAAGTTTCCAAAAAAATGGTCCAAATTGTTTCAGATATCGAGGTTTTAGTGACGTCATGATTTGAGTTTTCGACAGAAAACGACACATGTTTAAAAAATAATAGGTATAAAATCACAGAATAGACATACAGACATGCCGTAAACGTCATTGGTCTGCCAATATGTACCATGAACAATCAAATTGGCCAAATTGCCATCTTCGATTTTTGATTACCTATCGTTCTATGGTTTCCAAAATCTTGAACGGAATCTTGGCAATTTCTCGTGACTACTTAACGACCATGATGCATGCATTTCATAACCCGCACCCCGCTGGGGGTCCCGGAATTACACGCCCTGCTGGTGGGCGGGGGTGTTTGAACCCCCCTTTTAACTCGGCTCCTGGGTCATGTAGCGATACGGGGAAAGCTACGTTCGAAAAAGCGTCAGGAATAATGGTGAAATTACTTAGGTCACTTTTTCGGTCAGGTCGTCAAAGGTCAGGTCACCAGAGGTGTTTTGGACCCATGCTACTGAAAGCCCAATTTCCTGTGTTTGACCTGACCTTGACCCGAACTGTGACCTTGAAATTCAACTTTCAGCTAGGTACTCATCGGAAGTGTCTCGTCGCGTTCTTTTGTTTGCCTTCTCGTGCGTTTTGCTGCGTCTATTGGTTCTTGAGTTATCGGCTGGGTAGCTCTATTGGTTCCCGAGTTGTGCGCCGCTTTTTGAAGAAAAAATGTTGACATAGGCAAAATTTGACCTTTGGTGACCTGACCTTTCACCTGACTTAACCCTCGCATGTGTAGGGGGGGGTCGGATGGACCCCCCCCATGGTTTTTCGCGAATAACTCGCGTAAAAAGCGGCCGATCGCGACGAAACTTTCAGTACCCTCGCATTGATCAATTTTACACCTAACCTGAAAATTTCATGACCCTGACCCAAATGACCTTTGACCTGTGACCTCTTTTCCGAGACCATGTTTGGCCGGAATCGCGATTCCGCGTATGTCGGCTCGCACTAGCCGCGTGTTTGCAAGCTTTTCGTGGTTTCAAACGTTCAAACATGTGATTTGATGTTACTCCCGTGTGTGTCAAGGTCACCTGAAAGTCAGGTCAGGTCATTGACCTTTGGTGACCTCGGGTGACCTCGGGTCACTTTTTCGAGTTTTACATGTTTCTAGGCTAGTTTTTGGAGCTGAATTCGAATTTAGCAACCATTTGAACATTTACGAAGTAGTTTTGGTGACTTCGTAACATGTTACGAAGCTGTCAGAGGCGGTTGACACGTACTACGAACACCCGTCACGACGCCTACTGGTTGACCTGACCTGACCTGACCCGACCTGGTCTAAATGCTTCAAGACATCATGTGTGATCAAAACTGACACGATATTCGTGATCAGCACCCCGAAAAACCCCTTAGCAGCCACACTTTACGACTTTCTAACAGGTCCCGATTTTCCCGACTTTGGGACATTGACCTGACCTGGAAGGTCAACCAATGACCTAGGACCGTAAAATTGGGTATCATCGGCTTCCTCTTGTCACGGGCAACACGCTCGTTTTTTCCGCGAAGCTCTAGCTCGATCAGGGGCCAAACGGTAAAGGGGGCGTCCAACCGACCCCCCCCCCCCTACACATTAGAAGCTGGCAAACGCCGCACACATGCGAGGGTTAAAAAACGATCCTAACTATTTTCTTCATTATTTTTGACGCTGTTTTGAATACCACTTACCGCGTGTCACCACGAGGCCCAGGAGCCGAGTTAGACGTGTGAAAACGCCCCCTCCCTCTCAGCACGACACGGAAAACTATGACCATCAGCACGGCGCGGGTTAACTTGACAGTTGAGCTTATCTGCCCCCTTCTAGCCAAACGCTCATCCACTGTTTTAGCCTGCGCCAGGGGAGTAAAGGACGCCGAGACCCCGGACCTGGTGGCTGCCCTGGCCCCTGAGGCAGATTGATGCCGAGAGTTGTATGCTATCGAGGACATCAACGATGTACCCGGTCAATTTTATTTCGCCGCCGACTTGAATATCATATGGATGGTTTTGGCCTAGCAGGGGGTTTGGGTGACTTTCTCTGTGGCCATACTGCACTGTTCGCCCCGGCGCGAGAGCTACAGTGGCGTCACAGAGGACAATATTTTTATTATTACCTCTTCCCACACAGTATTCATTTTATTACATGGCCCACCCCAACACGCTGATGAATATCGTTAAATATGTCGAAGCTCAGAAGAAAAATGACAAAAGATTCAGACGCGCGGATTGCTATTGGCAGTTGTCATGGACCAACAAAAATATGTAATCCCTCAGAATGAATAATACTCGTATATTGATCAGAAACCGTCAAGTGCCCCAAGCAGGGTACGGTTCCGTTTTTGGTGAATAACTTCGCAAAAAACGGCCGCAGAGCCGCGATTTTAGCAGCATCGTGTTCGTCTCGCTCAGGCACGTCGAATGGTATACTTTTTGTTTGGGTGAGGTCAACTTAGGGTGTTGACCTCAGGTCACGGTCAGGTCAGCGCCCCCAGGTCACGACATTGGTCGAAGTAGTTCATATTGCATATCATTCGATTCGGCAGGTCTTCCTGAGTCCAGTGGCTGCTTTCCCGACTCGCTAGCTCAAATTGATCGGGAGTTATTGACGAAAAACTCATATGACCCTAATGACGTCATAAATAACGTCACGCAAGGTCAACATTGCAAAAGTGACGCATTTAACCTTGCAAGGAATGCATCAAAGCACGATTCTGTGTGCTTGAGATAGTTGGAGATCGTTCCCGGCGCCAGAATAGCAGTTTTCATTTTTCCCCATTGACTTATAATAGTGAGGTCACGAAAATGACCTGACCTCATATGACCTTTAGGAAAAATCCGAGATATACAATCCATGACACTCTTAGTGGATATTAGATTCTGCAAGTTTTATTGTGGGCTTTTAGCTCCCGATTTTGACGGTTTGGCGCCCCCTTTGTACCTATGGAGCGCCCCCGGATTGCCAGGTCGCCCCTATTTCGACTTGCCGCCCCCCTCCCGAAAATTCCTGGATCCACCCCTGACTATGGCCACTGAGTCAACTTCCAAAATGCGTCAACTGCGTCATAGGACACACGTCATTGCTTAATCTAAAGCTGCCTCGCCTATAACAACAAATCCCGACCTCAAACTAACACCGGCCAAATTGCCCCACACCCCAGCCACATAACCCTGCTGGCATGGGGCAGGGTTATGTCGCAATTCTCTCGTCAATCCGCATCGAAGCATATTTGTGTTGAACTCGATAGGTCAAGGTCAAAGGTTGACCTCAGGTCACGTTACCTCAGGTCGCTTGACGTCAAGGTCACGTGTTTTCAAGGTCATCATGTATAGGTATTTTTCGATGCGCCTTGACGAGCTGAACACAATAACACCATTTGCGCGGCTGTATCTTTTTCTGTACGGATTTATTAGCAAAACAAAACGTTTAATAACATTTGATGACGTCACATGCCCTTAGAGTTGTCCAATAGGAAATACGGCATAAATGATCAATGTAGTTAAAGTTGGTCATGAATTATGTCATTTATGGTATAATTGACCATGACAGCTCGGCCGTCCCAGCATAGTGATCTTGAGCGCACCGGCCAAGTTGGCTCGCTAGTCCCGGACATTGTCATTCTGAAAATTGTTGTCTATAAAGTAGTCATGGCTGTAGGTACGGAACTATGTAGATAATATTGCTCTTGGAACCGCTGATCACCCCTCACGAAAATCATCAATTTCGCATCGTGTGTGAAAAATTTTGACCCCAGGTCGCGTAAGGTCAGGTCACCAGGTCAGATTAAGCAAACATACCTCTAAAATAGCCAATGGCGCCGTCCCGGCCTGGCCGGGCGGGCCGCACATAGCACCGCGGACATTGCAACATCGTGATTGACGTGTCCTGTCTGCAGTGCTTTGTGTTGTCGTCTTTTTGTGTCATCCGTTTATGATGTAATAAATATGATTTTTGAGAAAAAAAAACATAACTCTAAAAAACTTTGTGGTTCTGTCATTCCTACAGTGTACCTACATTCCAGAAGTTTGAAACTCGTTTCAAACTTTCAGTTTGAAAATTTTGCATGAGGAAATCAGTGTGAACAATTCGTATATCACGGAAGTTTCATATCGGTGACCTAAGGTCAGCTAAATTTTGCGACCTCTCCATTATAAGTGAATGGGGGGAAATTGAAATACTCTTTGTTTGGCCGAAAACAACCTCAAACATCGTGACATAGGTAAGCATGGCACACTGAACCGGAAAATTGTCCCTGTGACCACTTTTATGCCCGTGAGGTCATCTCAGATCATGAAACGTTACATAACAGCTTTTTGACAATAACTCTAGATAGAAACATGCTAGAGCGCTGAAAACACCACAAATGTGTTCAGTTCAGCAATAGGATCGAATGACATGCAACATGAACCTTTTCAGTGATTTGACCTGAGGTCAAATTTTCAAGTTGACCTTTTCAGGTCAAGTTATAGTTCATTCGACGCGTCTCGACGAAAAAGGCCAGGGGTCATAGGTCATTTGGGTCAAGGTCATGAAAGATAAAGAGCATGTGTAAAATTGATCAACTCTGGGGTACTGAAAGTTTCGTCGCGATCGTCCGCTTTTTGAGCGAGATTATTCGCGAAAAACCGAGGGGGCGGGTCCATCCATGATCCAACCACCCCTACACATGCGAGAGTTAAAACACTAAAATAAAGTCATGATATTAACATATTTGCTGTAAAAGAGATTTTTTTTTTGCAGATTAAGTCCATATGGCATATAAGTCCACTCGCCAGAAAGCCCGTCGTGAAAACGGCCATCTTTCGACAGACTGGCTTCGGCTTCGGGTAGGTATGTATGACTTTGAGCTATACAGTTAGCGATGTTGATTCTACTCCAAAGTCGGAGTTAGTAAGATTTTGGTGACTCTGGGCTCAACTCCGATTCTACTGTCCTGGCACAGACCCATTCTAATCTTGCTCCATCCCATCATTCAGATCGCAAATTCTAAGATAGATGGAGATCTTATATCGATAAAAATACGCATCGATCTAAAGCGGAAAGGCTCCAGACCGGTCACATGTGGAAGAAAACCATGGAGCAGTATGTTTTTCCCTTGCGGCGTTTCAAGCAACAGTCCGGTTACCTTAGTGTTCGCGCAAGTATCTCTAGGGGACGGGAATTGTTGACGACACGTGCGAATCGTCAGAAATTAGTGAAAAGCCCGTATGAATACCACCGTCACTTATTTTCCTTCTCAATAGCAGTAACAGCGGGAGGTCTGGGAGAGGGTCAAAGCGTCCAACCCTTCCGACGCCCGTGCCTTCGCTATCGCTCCCAGAAGCACGCGCGCGGCCGCTATTGTGCGCCCGTCAAACCCAGCCCGCCCTTTGACAGTGGGCGGGTCATCAGCGGTCCGCCCGCGTCCCTTCCTGTGACGTCACTATGGTCCTGGAACGCAAGCGAAGCGTAGCCTGGCGGTGCATTGTTGTCATTGTTGTGGGTATGTACATAGGCATTAAAAACAATCAGTTCTGCTAGCATCATGTCTCTCTCGTCCAATGCTGTAGAATTTAGTGAGTGATTTGACCTCCAAAGATGAACATTTTTTTTTTAAAGGTCGAGCTCATGACCTGACCGGTAAAACTCATGTTGCATCCCAATCGATTGCCTATTGTAAAACTGAACGCATTGCAGCTGTTTTTACTGCTCTTCCACGTCTCCATCACATGTCAATTGTCCAAAAGTGTTCTTTCGACTGCTTAGTGCTTATCCATCGCCGGCACAAAGGGGGGGGGGGGTTGATGCAACCATTCCCTAAGGTTTTTCGCGAATAACTCGCGTAAAAAGCGGCCGAGAGCGACGAAACTTTCATTCCCTCGCACTGATCAATTTTACACCTACCTTGAAAATTTCATGACCCTGGCCCAAATGACCTTTGACTTGTGACCTACTTTCTGAGACCATGTTTGGCTGGAATCGCGATTCGGTGTATGTCGGCTCGCATTAGCCGCGCGTTTGCAAGCTTTTTGTGGTTTCAAACGCTCAAACATGTGATTTAATGTTGCTCCTATGCATTTGGGTGGATGTCAAGGTCACCTGAAGGTCAGGTCAGGTCATTGACCTTTGGTGACTTCGGTCCACTTTTTCGAGTTTTGCATGTTTCTAGGCTAGTTTTTGGAGCTGAATTCGAATTTTAGCAATCATTTGAACATTTACCAAGTAGTAGAGATGTCAATCGGATACCAACTTTTTGATATACCGATACCAAACCGATACCAACTTGGTATTTGGTATTTCAAGGCGAGTGCATTTGGTATTTTGTTGGTACCTATTATGAATCCTCACTAAGGGAAAAGGGGCTGAGAATTGGGTAATAAGTTGGTAGGTATACCTATTTTCCTCATATTCCTAAGTCGGTTCGGTTTCTGAATTTTTCCATGAATATTGTTGGTATTTGGTTTGGTATCGGTATCACGATTTTCCGTAGTTGACATCACTACCAAGTAGTGTTGGTGCCTTCGTAACATGTTACGAATATGTGTCAGAGGCGGTTGACACGTATTACGAATACCCGTCACGACATCTACTGCTTGACGTGACGTGACCTGACCCGACCTGGTCTGAATGCTTAAAGGGACTATCCCACCTTCTAAAATGTTGTTAAAACCAGTTTAATTGTGCCCGACTTTATAGATTGGATGACCAGGAACACGGTTCTGGCATTTATTTTTCATTAAACATCTTAGGCTTCCCATATTCCAAACACAAACTTTCAAATATGTGACGTCACAGCCCAAAATTACCTCCTTCCCCAGGCCACATTACTGTCATAAAGCTGATTCTTTTTACTCTGTAGGCACCACAACAAAGTTCAGACCAAGTTTTAAGCGATTTTTCAACTAACAAACCCATTTAAATCAGAATGACTAAACGAGGTGACGTCACACTAACGGTCGCTCCATGTTGAAGATAGGGCCTTGTGCAAGGCCCATTTTCAAATGAAGGGAACAAATTTCTTCAACACCAAGAGGCCGCGGGGGTTGCAACCTAGATAGATAGTGGTTTCTGAACGTCGCCGCAAACTTGGCTATCTCAACTCAAACCCCATGTTAAAGGTGGGATAGTCCCTTTAATGACATCATCTGTGATCAAAACTAACGCGATATTCGTGATCGGCACCCCGGGAAAACCCCATAGCAGCCCCACTTCACGACTTTCTAACAGGTCCCGATTCTCCCGACTTCTGGGTCATTGACCTGACCTGAAGGTCAATGGATGACCTAGGACCCTAAAATTGGGTATCATCGGCTTCCTCTCGTGACGGGCAACACGCTCGTTTTTTTTTCCGCGAAGCTCTAGCTCTCAGAGGAGTGCAAGATAGAAATATCCCTGCACTGTAGACCCATTGGCAAAAACCTCTACTAGAAAGGTTTAAGTCTTTCAAAAGTGCTACTTCAACAAAACAGCTTTCGCGTGACACGTGCCACCATGGGTGGAGCTTTTCCGGGGAAGTTGGTGGGGCAAAAAGGCATCAAACCTAGGTACACTGTTCGACTGTCAAGTTGAATAAAATGAACACTGAATCAATTCCTGTCGTTATTGCAAATGTAACATTTTGCATAACACAGACATTCCAAAAACCCAGGGACCCTCCCACCTTAACATTAGTTTTTAGTTGAGATAGCCAAGTTTGCGGCCAGGCTCAGAAACCACCATTTATCCTGGTCGCAACCCCCGCAGCTTTATGGTGTTCAAGAAATTCCTTCCCTTTACTTGCAGGGTGGGACCAGCGTGGTCCCTATCTCTTAACCATTACGGGAATCTGATGACGTCATCAGGCTTTCGAACGTCCGTTAAATGTTTGACTAAAACGTTTTGTAGCACTCGGTGGTATATGCTGCTTTGCGCGCAACAAATGCCGCACTTTCAAATAAAGTCGCTAGGAACAGCGGAGATCCCAAAAAGTAAACAAAAGTAAAAGTCTAATATCTTGAAAACCGGTGAATATTTTTCGGTGAAATTTGGTAGATATTCGTTTTCGCTCTTTCTGAACCGAGCGACATCTTTTTCATGCCAATTCATTAACTTTTTTGAAGGTGGGAGGGTCCCTTTAATGATTGATTTGAAAAGCAACAAAGTCCTGCAAATCAGCTTAAGTTGGTGGAGCAAAACACTTATTGGCAGTGGCGGATCCAGGGGGGGGGGGCAAAATGGGCATTTGCCCCCCCCAAACGGCATGATTTTAACATTGCGCCTATGGACGATGCATGGAAAGAATCGATAAATTTTTTATGGTTTGCCCCCCCCCCCCCAAACCTCTGAGCTGGATCCGCCTCTGCTTATTGGTGGGGTAAAATGGCAAGTTGGTGGGGCAGTCGCCCCACCAACTGTACGGGAAGCTCCACCCCTGCACGTGCCACGACGATCACCTATGCTGAGATGTATTAAGAGCAATTAATTACGGGGTAGAAGAAATAGGCTTTGGCCAACAAAAAGGGCGCCAGGTCAATCAGCCCGACCACTGCAATGGTTACTCAGGCCTGAAATATATGCCTCTCATAAGCGTTACTGGGCCGGGCCGCTCTATGTCAATGCTGATATCTTTCCGCTATCTTAAAAAGATTTCGCTTCGCTTGCGCGGTCCGTTCGCTCGTAATAATATTTCTCCTTCGTTTTAACCCTCGCCCGTATTCGTGTTTGCCAGCGTCTAACGTATAGGGGAGGGGGGGGGGGGGGGGGGTCCGTTGGACCCTCCTTGCCGTTTGGCCTCTGATGGAGCTAGAACTTCGCAGAAAAAAACGAGCGTGTTGCCCGCGACGACAGTAGGCTGATGATACCCAATTTTATGGTCTTATTTATATCATTGGTTGACCTTCCAGGTCAGGTCAATTACCCAAAAATCGGGAAAATCGGGACTTGCTGGAATTTCGTAAAGTGAGGTTGAAAAACTAGGGGTTTTGCGGGGTGCTGAACACGTAGTTCATGTTAGTTTTGATCACATATCTATGATGTCTTAATGTATTTAGGCCAGGTCGAGTCAGGTCAGGTCATGGTCAGGTCAACCAGTAGGAGACCTGCCGGCCATCCATAGCAGGTGTTGACCCCCACTGACAGTTTCTTAGCATGTTACGAGGGCACCCAAACTTTTTCATATTTCTTCAAATGGGAATTCGAAATCAGCTCCAGAAACTACCTTGGAAACATGTAAAACTCGAGAAAGTGAAGCAAGGTCATCAAAGGTCAATGACCTTGACATGACCTTCACGTGATCTTGAAACCCACACCACAAAAAGATTGGAAATTGCGCGGATAATGTGAGCCGACATACGCCAATTCGCGATTCCGGTCGAACATGGTCTCGAAAATCAGGTCACAGGTCATAGGTCATTGGGGTCAGGGTCATTAAATTTTAAGAGTATTTGTAAAATTGGTTAACTCGAGGGTAGGTACTGAAAGTTTCGTTGCGATCTGCCGCATTTTACGCGAGATATTAACGAAAAAAAGTTAGGGGGAGGGGGTCCGTTCGACTCCCCTATACGTGCGAGTGTTAAGTCACTCAAAATCTGTCTTTAAAGTAAAACAAAGTTATTCCTTGAGCTGAGAGGGCAAAGTTGTACAGTTGGAGTACTTTAACACATCATGTATTTACAAGTTACATGCATACATTCTCGAATTAAACATCAATAATAGGTACCTACTATAGGCATTTTAACGTCGCTTTCGGTATGGGGATATCATGGGTCTGAGCCAGCTGACACGGGTGGCACCCCCTCAGTGGGGTTCTGGCATGGTCTACGTTGGATCACCCACCACCATAACACACTGGGCCGGGGGTCCGGAAAAGTGCTAGAAATTATTTGTGCTTGAGTTGTTGATCTCAGTGACAGGCAAACATGCTAAAAACGAAGTGGGGCTGCTTAACCCTCGCCGGACCTATTGTCGGACCCCCCACCCCCTCGGCCGGCCGAGGGGGGACGGGTGGTACGACCCCTTTTTGCCGTTTCGCCCCTAATGGAGCTAGAGCCTCGCGGAAAAAACAAGCGTGTGCGCCGTTTCAAGGCGGAACGATTGATACCCGATTTTAAGGTCCCAGGTCAACCGGTAACCTCTGAGGTGAAGTCAAAAAGCCCAAGGTAGGGTTTGGTTTTTGGCAAATAATTTCGCAAAAAATGGCCGCAGAGCAGCGATTTTGGCACCATCGTGTTCGCCTGGCTCAGGCGCGTCGAATGGTATACTTTTTGTTCGGGTGAGGTCAACTTAAGGTATTGACCTCGAGTCAAGGTCAGTTCAGAGCCCATCAGGCCACGAACTTAATCAAAGGAGGTCGTATCGCATATCGTTCGATTCGGGAGGTCTTCCCGAGTCCATTGGTGGCTTTCCCGAGTCGCTGGCTCAATTTGATCATGAGTTATTGACGAGAAACTCCTATGACCGGTGTGACGTCATAAATGACGTCACGGAAGGTCAAAAATGCAAAAGTAAAGCATCGGATCTTGCAAGGAGTGCACGAAATCACGATTCCGTGTGCTTGAGATAGTTTGAAATCATTCCATGCGCAAAAACAACAGTTTCCTTATTTCCCCATTCACTTTTAATGGTGAGGTCACGTGAACTCGAAGAGTAGCAGGCATTAGCAAAAATTGCGAGTAGGGCATGACAGAAAGATGATTGGTGGTTTGTATGGCATGGCCATTTTTAACGGCTCGAAATAACATTTCTCAAAAAGTCTAACTAAAGAGCAAGTTGTTGTTGATTATCACTGACTTGTGTTTAGGGGTTAATAATGACTCAATTTTTGAGTTTGGCCCAGAAATGTTGACAGCATTGTGTGCGTTGACCAATTCTGAGCTCAGGGACATATATTTCATTTAGTTTATTTTAGTTTGTTTTTCACAACTTCCAGCGTTTTAAAGAGCGCCGGGCCTTCAGTAGAGCGGCGAGGTGACAATTGCCCCTACATCATGTGGTTTACTGGCGCATATCTCGAAAAGTAGCAGGGAAAAGCAGCAAAGCACCTATATGGAGCAAAAGATGAGTAATCAGAGGCTAGTATGAAATGTTCATTTTTAGCCGCTCGAAATAACGTTTTTATAAAAGTCTAATTAAAAAATTGGATATGATTTTAAATTACGTCTTGCAGCTGCTTGCAAACAGCTATCTTATCTTGCAGAAAAGCGATGCAATATGTCAGAATGATGTTGGCACAGTGAACAACAGTGCCCTGAACTAGTCTGACAGGAAATTTCGTTCAAAACGACGATTGGTCAACTAATAAATTACCACTAAAGTTCATCATTAAAATCGGTAAATGTGGTGGCCTATAGAGAGTCTAAATTGTCTTGTGTTTGGTGACAACTGACGACCTCAATTTTGACCTTAGGCCAAAACTAGCATCGGAATCGTATTCTTCGATCAATTTGGGATTAAATGATACCTATTTTGTTCATATTGCGGACAGTCAGTTTGGGGGAATTTCTAGCGCTTTTTCAGGCTGCCGGCCTACAGTGCATAATGGGCGTTTCCTCAAAACCAGCGTAATTGACCGGTGTGAGGCGGCGACGTGAGGCACGCGAGTGCGGGACCGTCCCCATGCCGTGGCGGTCCGGGTCAGGGGAGCAGCCCCCTCCCCGCGCAGCGGGCGATCGCCCATTCATCCGCGACCCCAGCCCCATGACTCAAGGGTTGACAGAGGGCAAACAGCACGTATTTAAACCAGGCAAACAGACGGTGTTCTACGCTAGGGACATCTCGCGGCTGTGATTCACGATACTGCTTCGCCAAACTGCCTTTAGATGGTGGGTCAGTCGGTGTCCGTCTGCTGCTGTGCGCCGAGAATTAGCCCTATAAATTACGATGAATTACACCTTCTGGTGTGACGATACCGTCACATTATCATATAGGTCGCGTTTAAATGCAAATGAAGAAACGACTGCGTTGAAAAAATATGTCATTTCATCGAACACTGAAATGCTCGAAGTGCTCGCTAAAAAATAAACTCGCTAACTGAGCCCTAAAGGTCGGCTGCCGTGTTGCATTGCATTTGAGCCAAAAACGCGGGCTGGGTGTGAGTTGTCGAGAAACAATTTTTGGCCTGAAGTGTTCTCTGAAGTATTATCTACATAGATCCAGGGAACATATTTGCTATCTATGATGGCTTAGGAGATATTGAATCTTTAGTCCTCCGGTGTACCCTGTTTTGCGGCGGCCCACGTGTTAAAATCTGCTGAACATTTTTACTTTGACCAAAAAAACGCGGGCACAGTTTTGTCTGTACGAAAATGACTCTTGTCCTATCGCATTCCACGTGGGCTGAAAATTCAGAATCCAGGGAACATATTTGCTACGACCAGTACATTTCACGATTCAGACCGAAACGTGAAAAAATAGCCCCAAAACCCTATGGCGGGCACCTCTCCGCGGCGCCCGGCCGCGGGTCGCTAGTTCCCGAAACGACACACCATGATAGGACCGATCAGCGCCTGACCGCCGCCATCTTGCAACAGTCCTCGTATAATACCGAGGTGATATGTCAGCCTTTGTGTTCTGCGCAGCGCGAATAGGCAGTGCTGCTGGCGAACAAAGCCAGCGTCAGCCGCGTTATGGCTGCACTTCCGCTGCAGTTTTATTTACTGCGCTGAGAGCGGAGAGACGAGCGTATGATATTCACTGCGATGTGGCAGCGAATGCTCCAATACACAGCAGGGAGTCACCAATAGACTGATAGAAACCATGCACAGCTTTGCGTGTTTGCTAAATCTGGGACAAGTTCCGCAAAACGCCGTGTGAAACGACACTAAACTACCTCACTTCCTGACCTTGGCAACACGCCTTCAACTAGCGAGTTCACGACTTCCTGGTCTAATAAAACACAAAATCATCGCTTCCGGTTTCGGGTAGACGATCTGTCATTTTTAGCTATACGTCATTTGGACGTCAGTTGCGCATCACATCACGTGACACGTCATCCTCGCGTCAAGTCACACCTGTCGTCACCACCACCAGGGGGCGCTGGCGTCACGTGACGCCGCCGTCACGACTGTGGTCTGTCACGTGATGATGGAGAAACTGGGCTCGTGACGCTTGCCGCGGGGAAACCTCACGGCACCACGGCGCACCGGCCGGGGCACGAGGGGGTGGGGGTGGGGGGGGGGGGTCGGTGTGACACCCCGTTGGGGTGGAGGAGGGGGGGGGGGGGGTGTGGAAGCTGGTGTAATGAAGGTTTGGAGTAGGTTGTAATTTGCTGTGTATGGGATGTTCCTCCGAGGTTGGATAAATGGAAGTCTCACAACAAATACTAGACAAATTAATATGTAGGTATCCACTTATTAATAAGAAAACATTATTTTTCACGATCACTTATGATCACAATCACATTCATAACAAGCCTCTAGCTTTAATTTTAGCTTCATTTCTTGGATATTTCCGACGCCTATGTGATGTCCTCGACGCGACACTTGTGACGTCACATGTTTCACGGCGTAACGCGTATCAGTGCGCCAAAATCGCCGCCACCGAGACAAACAAGCCGAAACACACGGGGACAATGCAGCTAATTTCGCACCAAGGCGCTTTTAAAGACCGGAGAGCCTGGACTGTATAAGGTCTCGTTATACGTGAAAACCAGACACCCGGAATAGCTACACTGAGTGACTGATCAAAGAAGTGGCCTAGAATTCATCTAAGTTATGTTTTTGGGTTTAGTAGAGCAAAGAGAAAGCTATGTAATAGAAAATACGGGAAAATGGGCGAGAGCCGAGGGCTAGACCTGATTTTAGGTGATCCATACAGTGAAACGGAGTGCAGTGAATAGTCGGAAACTGGTAGCAAATTCCCAATATTCTGTCTGCGCGTGTCTTTCGCTGCTTCACACTACAAATCCCGGCCCAATAAACGTCCCATCTATCTGGATTAGCAGAGGCATTGACCCAATGCTTCACCAAACACAATACCATTACCCGGGACGGACGCACAAGGCCTTGCCTTTCCATGGACCCAGCCCCGACCAGCGCTATCTCAATGCTGTGCACTGCCCTGGGCTCTGATGACCCAAAAGTCCCCAGAAATACTCCCAGCCCGTAAATTCCTAGACAAAACCAGGATTCAGTGTCGCTTTCTCGTTCACTTCTGTGACCCAACGAACATGGAATACCGTATCAAAGCAATACACAAATCATCGAAACATTACAACTATATCAGAGAAACTAACGAACAGACACAGACTCGTCAACAGTTTTATCTCCAACAGCGCCTGCAACTGATAGGATCAGCGGATCAGCAACCGCACCTATCAGAACTCCCTCTCGAGCTGATATAGTCAGCAGGTCAGCAGCTCTTCCCCTAACCGGCCACGGACCGATACGGGCCGCTGGCCCAGGCTCGGGCGGTATCACATAGCTGATCAGTTGACCCGGTCAGCGGCTTAGGCAGCTTATGGCTGGCTGAAGAGAGAGAGAGAGAGAGAGAGAGAGAGAGAGAGAGAGAGAGAGAGAGAGAGAGAGAGAGAGAGAGAGAGAGAGAGAGAGAGAGAGAGAGAGAGAGAGAGAGAGAGAGAGAGAGAGAGAGAGAGAGAGAGAGAGAGAGAGAGAGAGAGAGAGAGAGAGAGAGAGAGAGAGAGAGAGAGAGAAACGGCCGGCAATGGGCACTGTTAAAAGGCAATGTCAGTTGTAAAAGCCCTCAACCTGAGATTGTTTGACTATTACTTTTTATAATTGGATGAAGTTATGAGATCAACATGGAAATAAACTAATACAAATAGAAATGCAAGAGGATGCTGAGAAAAAATGCTTACGGGAGTCGCAACTTGTGCCCTTTCAAATTATCAATTAATCATCATCAATACACATGCAAATTTATTGAACAAAGACTCAGTCCTGAGCGTGCAATGCACTGCATTTTTCCCGCACAACCGTCTATGAATCCATCTTGCTAAAAAAGTACAGTCTCACATCCCATTCAATACCCCCTGCACCTGCAATTCACTCCTCTAGCCTCTATCTCTGACCGTTTGAATTTTGCACCGCGTTACGTGCCTTGTGACTAGGCATCTTCTGCTGCGCTGGTCGCACCTGTGCACGGGCGGCGTCGAGCGGCTCTGTGGGCCCCGTATCAATCAATAATCGAGCGATACGTCAGTCGAAGAGGTAGGTGCAGTCATGGAGCTGAGACGACCGGGGAAGGGGGGGGGGGATTGGAGTGGGGCTCGAGTGGCACTCCCCAAGAACGAGACATGTGGAATATCTATCCGCGAATCACGGCTAAAAGACAAACGGGTCTTTCTCCGATTGTCTTCCAAGAGAACTGTCCCAAATCATGCATACCAGCCGAATAGTTTACATTGCAGTGCATTCCAAACGAGAAGCAAGGTATTTGCTGGCCAGCCCTGCAGCTGTTGTCATGACAACAAGCACAGCCGATCAGCACATGGCGTAGTCAGCTGCTACAAACGGACAGACAGATGTAGATTTCCCGGAGACGACAGCTGTCTTCCAAGCGTCTGGGGGCTCAGCCAGCCAAACAATGCAACCTATCAGCTGTCTGCCGGGGGACACACGCCGCCAGTTTCACGAACACGCGTACACTTCCATCCACCGATCCTTTATCTCGCAGAGACGCCGTAAGCAAGACAAGCCATTTCGTCTAGTCATGCTCAATGTCATGCTATGATATATACCCACGATTAAACTACGTGAAACTACACACACATAAACCCTTCACCAATACAGCTCTGAGAAATTGATCACAGGCTCATTTGGAATAATTCATTCCCGCTGCGTGGCTGGTATCATGAACAAATTTCATTATAATTTCTGTCGGATTATGAGGTGCTGGTCCGGCCCTAATGTGGTAGCCCGGTCCCAGTGGGGTCGATGTTCGCTGCGCCGAGTTACGAGTACGGCCGCCGCCGCCGCCGCTGCCAGCGGCACGCATGGCGCAGGATGGAGCAGAGGATGAAACACGCCGCGAGAGCCGCAGTGACCTTATGTAATTATATACCTGCGATTACCTCAAATATATTATCAAAATAAAGGAGTGCAGCAGCCAGACTCTCAATTTGAAGGGAAGCATGAGAGCTAAGCTTCCAAAGTTAGCTCAAGCTGGTTCGCTGTTGACGACGTCCTATATTATGAAGACGAAGTGTTAGCCAAAACTCTCACCTAATTCCAAGCGAACAGGAAAGACTGAGACCACGAATCTCACCAAAAATCGAATGGCTGAATGGCTGAATGAAAAGACAAGAAGTCTACCCCTGGACCAACCTGCTTGTTTCCCATCCAACGTCTCTTCACCCAGCAGCACAACTGCAGTTACCCCCAGCAGCCCAGGAGCGCCGGCTAGCTCGATCAACCCTCCCCTCCCCCTCCCCGCCTCCCCAATCACCAGGAATTAGCGACTGGGCTGAGTTTACGGGCCGTAATCAGCCGGTTAGACGGTGATTAGAGTTCAACACGACGGCCAGAAGTTAGGGCCGGCCCGAGAGCGCGCCCGCGCACGAGCGGGACGCTTTTTGTGCGGCAGGAGGGGGGGGGGGGGGTGCTCCCGTGCGCGGGATGGGAAGATGCTACCGTGGGGCGAATGAATAACGGGGCAGGTGAACGAAACTGAGATCGGAGTTCTTCTCGGCATATTGAGAAGCACCGGAAAAGAAAGAGAAACAGAAGCTGCGAAAAGTTGACGGCTTCAAGACGAGTTGTGATTAATATTCGTTCAATGTTCTCCGCCCGGAATGCACAATGGTTTTTTGATTTATTGAACGGGTTTCGTGTTAACGAAGTCATATGGACATTGGACATGGTTTATGAGAGAAAAAATAACAGGTAAATTATGTTCAATATAATTAATTGATAAATTACACCCGCAGGAGGTGCTGAAAACAGTAAATCGTGCTCATGAACAGAAGCCATTAGGAGTGGCAATGACCTATCGGTATCGGCAGCTGGGCTCTGCTTAGCAACTGAGAAGGCACCGCCAGGATAATTAGTCTATGTTGAATAGCCTGGGATGATTTGAAATCCGAAGAAATTTGAAAGATCGTCATCATTCAGACGAAATATGATATAGTGGACGTGGAGTGTCAAACGGAGTCAACTGTCGCAATACTGGGCAAACTGAGCAATGCTTAAAACTTTCAGAGACTCGATTAAGTCACAACCAGAGCCCAGCAATCACAATTACAAGTCTACCTTGTAAAATATCTCCACTACAATTCAGACTCAGATTACAATCACGCCACTCTAGTTAGTCTCTCAGTAGGTTCAGCAGCCTCAGCCAGCTCTGAAGCTAGCTGATCCCAGGGTATCCTCACCAGCGGTATATAAACTCCATCGACATTACGTCTGGTCATGTAAATGGGAGCGGTGCTACTCATAAAGCGTGGAATGCGTCCGCCGTGGGGCGCGCTCTGAGCAGCCCGTCTGATATAAATAACAGCTCGGCCACAGGACAGGCGGGATGGGGCGGTCGGGCTGGTCAGAGCGGCCGGTGAGTCTGACAGGAGAGGGAGAGAGTGAGGGAGGGAGAGAGTGAGAGAGAGAGAGGGAGGAGCGGAGAGAGACAGAGAGGGAGGAGGGGAGAGAGGGGAGAGAGAGGGAGGAGGGGAGCGAGAGAGAGAGAGAGAGAGAGAGAGAGAGAGAGAGAGAGAGAGAGAGAGAGAGAGAGAGAGAGAGAAGGGGAGGGACGAATTGGGAGCGAGAAGGAGGAAGAGGGAGGAGAGAGAGAGAGAGAGAGAGAGGGAGAGAGAGAGAGAGAGAGAGAAAGAGAGAGAGAGAGAGAGAGAGGGCGGGAGGGAAGAGGGAGAGAGAGAGAGGGACAGTCCGAAAGACAGACTCGGACGGTGAGCATATTTAGTTCGGGAGATTACAGTAGTCCACATTACCCAATCTGGTCCATCTTGAATCAGAATGATAAGAACAATCAGAATATTTATCTTGAATCAGAATATTTATAGTCACCGTGGATAAGAACAGGGTCAAATATAGTAACTATATTTTTCATAAATACAGTAACAATATAATGTCAAGTATTTGGAATGCATTTCTACGCTCTGTGGTCGCATTTACCAGCAATTGTTTTAAAACGTCTATGTCTCGTGCCGGCTCCGACATGATTTTCATTGGGAGACGGATGTATCATGTTCAGAGTCCATGATACAATGAAAGCGGGCGTAAACTGATTGCTCCTGATCCCATTGAGTGACCCCTTCAAACGTTTCTGGAAATCATAAACAGCGTGAGAAAACGCTCCGACGTATTATCGCTATGTTGCTGTCTGTGTTTCTAGCGAACACTCAGTGGCAGACATAGTAAAATCAGCCTCACCGTTAGAACAGGAACATTAGCATGCACTAAAACGTCACGAACAAACAAGTGATCGGCTTGCGCGCTTCCGTTGCTAATTTGTGAGACGAGAAGGGCAGAAGCGATAAAGAAACCCACACGGAGAAGGGTTACCTGACCGGGAAATAACTATGGCGTCGTTGGTGTTAGCAAAAGAGAGGAGCTGAACTAGGGTCTGTATGTCAAGAAATCACTTTCTTGACAGTTACCCTCCAACGAGCGTCATTTGAAAGACAAGATGTTTTCCTCGGATACAACTCTTAAGAGATGACGCAAAGATGATCGCATGAAAGTAACCTAAGCGAACAGTTGATGTGAAGTCGTGACAAGTTGTGAGATGCAAGACGACGGTTGAAGAGTATTTGTCTGATGACTTTGTAAACATTTCTCAGAGGCGCTGAACTGCATTGACTGGGATAAATTCAAAGACAAAGCTAAAGTAGTGAAAGAAAACGCTTCGTGGTTTCGAGCTTTGAGTGTTCAGTATTGAATACAGAGATGTGTCATATAAAGTACATTTTTACAATATCCGTTTGCGATTAAATTGCCAATAACGATCAGCGCGATCAATAAATAGATATTTATCTTCACCTAGCACGCCTGACACAACCACATCAAACAATAAACGGGGAACATCATACTAAACCTCGCGTGAAACAAAAACTGTTTACTGCCAAACTTTGACCTGGACCATCACTCAAGCCATTTTTAAAGCCTAACCGGATAATTTGCTTACTACATGACAGGAACATGCTGCTAGGTCTATCGGCCGGCCGATTAAGCCATGGTAACCCTACCCTGATATTTACACCCCGTTATCTACCACTTACCCTCCAATCCGGGGTTTTACGGTCGCCTCGGATCATAGCGCGTGCAGCCCGGATTCACCCATAAGCGACCTAATCACTCTTCACGGGTTCGGCAGGCGCATCTGAATTCGTCTTTAGGCACAGTTAGGTCGAGTTGATGTGGGTACTCGAATGTCCAAAGACGGACAAAACTACCGTTATCACTTCCGTGTCTCAACGTCGGCACGCAATGCCTCAATATCGGCATTCCGAGACACTCTGAGACACTCTGAGACACTCTGAGACATTCTGGGAAACTATGAAGCCCTCTGAGAACTCTGAGACACTCTAAGGCGGTCCTGGATACCGAGTGCCGATGTAACGAACGCTACAAGCTACTGCTGCTCGCCTCTCAATTAATTTCGATTAAAAAAAAATTCCCGAACATACCAACGCATTCTCGAAATACAGACACGTTCCCCGTTGACAGATAACGCCCGCCCCGCGCCAGGATTGTCGACAGACGCCAGAGAAGGCGTGTCATCAGATAGAGCTGGGCATCAGACGGTGACGGGTAAATACCAGTACCGGCGCCCGGTAAGTACCAGTACCGTCGCCGATAGAGATGGATCACCGCCGCGAACCGAGGTCGTCTCGGCGATAATTGGAGAGGCGGCCAATGTGGCGCGATGCGGCGAGCGCGCCACGTCGCCGCCGGCGATGGGTAGGAGCTAACGGCTAGCAGCGCACGCCGCCGGCACGCACCAGTCGAGGGTTCGGCCGAAGGATAATCATTTGCCAGATTTATGACTTATGATTGGAAGTGAATCGAGAGCTGATGGTGAGGTGATAGCTTTGATGCGCGCCTCCGCTTATGGGATGTTGATCATCGAATCTTTTGATATGTGTTCTTTCGTGCGTTAGCGAATATGAAACATAAAACCGATGTACTTTGACATACATATACATTTTGCATGCAAATTAACTATAACATGAAACAAACGCAACTGAACGTTCACTCCATAAAAGCAACAAAAATGCAATATTGGAAAATCTAAGAGAAATGTGGTGAGCCTGATCATTAGCCAGGACCTCTAACTAGCTGAAAGGATTAGAGCAAATTAACTCAGCCCATTGTTTCGAGTCTATTAGTTTGACCATTCATCATCTACATTTCGCGCCGTCGCCACGGCTGGAAGCCAATAATCAATTAATCCAAACCGCTGTCTTTTTCCTGGTCTTCCTTTTAAGCAGCTCTGGCATTTCTCGCTCTTCAGGGGACCCATATTGATTGTAGACCGACTGGAATTCAAACCGCAGTTCCCACAGACGGAAACCGACGGGAAACAAGCACAAAAAACTCAGCTCTAAACCGACGACAGCCAACGGGTCGCGCGGTGACCAATCAGAGTGCAGTGACACCTCGGCGCCGGCCTCTGATTGGCTGCCGCCCGTGTCTGTATGCCGAGTCGCCGGTTCTATGACCGGACAAACCCGGAGCTGGGACGATGTGTGAACAGCGTGCGGCGCTATTCGTCTCCAAATAGAGCTCACTAATCCATCACTGGCCTCCGCCCCTGGCGCCGCGCCACAGACCAGCGCAGATGAGACGAATGCGGCGCTCCGAGCCAGAGGCGACGGAGCACAATCAGAACTACAAACACAATCACAAACAAACTCACACCAACCAAACAGAAGCCAACGGAATCACCACCGACATCCGCTACTGCGTCATAAACGTCACCACAGCCGGCGGAGACAAATCTGGCGCCTCTGGGACGGCTCGGCGTCTCGTTGACAAATGACTGAGGACAGGTAGGATGGGGCGGCTGTGGCCCCGGGCCGGCCGGCGGCCAGGCTCGTTAGTGGCGGTCGGGGTCAAGGGTTAAAACCCTGCGGTCACCGGAGGGTCGTCAGCTGAGCGTGCCAGCGGTGCTGATCGGAATCAGATCCATTGTGGAAAGGCGAACCATTGGTGAACGGAATATGAATGAATGAGTCACCGAATCAATATTGAATCAAACATAGGAACTTAATGAATATAATGATAAAAGGATAAATAAATAAAATAAAAAATGGCAGAAAAAGGACGGGATGAGAAACAAAAGCCAGTGTGAGAGCAAAGCGTCATCGTTGAACGACAGGAAAAAGATCCACTGACGAATGAAACAGACAGAATGGTCCACCTCATAACATTTGGCAACGCCCCAAAAATCTGGAGCAGCAGAAAAGCGCCTCCACAGCCAGTGGAACGAGTGTGTGAAAAGAAAAGGGAGGGCGGTTAGTGTCATGAGACCTTGATTATCGCATGCCTCTCTTTCAAACGTTTCAAAAGTCATGATATATAAGTGACTGGCTGCCATAAATAGGCAGGTAAGCGATATATATTTCTCGTCCCTCTATGACTTGTGATATGGGTAAAATGAAAGAAAGGATCCAGTTGAAAGCTTGACTCCTAGAAGTAGTTAAAGTATGAGATAAATCATATCGCCTAGAAAAAAGCAGAACAGTAAGCTAACACCCAAAGCAGCATTACTGCCATCAGTCACCAGAATTCCCGGAACAGCCAAGAGCGCTCCCTCGAGGAAAGCGCACCAGCTGTCACCGTATTTTATCCCGCAAAAACTGGCAGCTCTGGAGCCACGAAAACACTGGCTTCGGCCACTTCCGGAACTCTGCTTCAGTCACGTGACCAATCTCGGTGTGCCGACAAACTTCCAAAATCTGTGGCGATATGGACATTGCAGGCAGCGAGCGAAAAAAGAAATCAGTTGAACAAGGCCACTAAGAGGCCTAATGGCTTCTGGCCACTTGCATAAAGAAGCTCCAGACATTTATATATTTGTTACAGGCAAAGTGAAAACTCGGGCATTTTGCAAAATGCCTAGGCAATTTGCAAAATGCCTGACCGGCTGGGCATTTTGCAAAATGCCCAGGCAATTTGCAAAATGCCTGACCGGCCAGGCATTTTGCAAAATGCCTAGGCAGTTTGCAAACTGCCTGGCCCACCAGGCATTTTGCAAACTGCCTGAAATTATTTTCTCAGGCAGTTTGCAAAATGCCCGACATCGAACTCACACCAGCGACGATGCGTAAGCATTATTGTAAGTGCCGCTTACAGGGGTTAATCACAAGCGATACGCACCAAGTGGGAGGACACACAGTGAGACATTCTCCGGGTAGCGCTGCCGAGTTCAGGGTCACTGAGCCCCAGGCAGCGGCCCGACCGCCGCGCCGGCTGCCGGGCGCCCGGCGCGGTTTTATCGGTAAACACGCGTTAAACATGGTAATGTTTCTAAGAGCCTTGATGACTCTGGAAATACTTTGGGTAGATCTGATCAGAAAAGAATGTTCTTTCGATGTATGGTAGTTTGATTGGCGGGCCACACGCCTACATTATCAATGCATTGTGACTGTGTAAAGATGAACATGTCCGTTGAATGTAAAACTTGTTATTTCTAAGCGTCTTTTTATTATAAAGGTGTGCACGTGGGTCGTGGATGACCAAAAACTTGCTTTTCTGGAAAAGCCACATGTTCTTTTAGTCTATGGAATGTATCTCATCGCATTCCAATGCATTGTTTATAAATGCTGTTTTCCTGAAATGTACCAAAAATGGCTGATTTCTCAAGATATAGACTATTTCTTTCCACGTGACACGTGATTAACAAAAATGCTTATTGGATACGATGTCTCTGTTCTATCGATCGAGCTGGCAACCCCGTGTCACTGCGGCCCTCTGTTGCCGTGATGTAAGTAAGCACGGGAAGCGAAGAATATCGGGTCAATATTCGGCCGGTCGCCGCGTTTTTCCGCGCCCATGTTCTTTTCTGTGCCCTGCTCCGCGCCCCATCACAGCATTCGTACACACGCACGGCTACAACTCCGTATACGAAAAGTATAGGGAGACGTTGGCTCAATCTACACAGTCCATTCAGTAGTGGCTCCATCTCGACGGAAGTGGCGGAAGACGTGGGTATATTCGTAAATATTGAATGTGCTTGGGGCTCAGGCACATGGGAACGACGTGGTCAACACCTGTGGTAAACAAAAACGGTAAAATAAATCAATCACAACTCAGGCATTTTGCAAAATGCCTGACCCGCCAGGCATTTTGTAAACTGCCTAGGCAGTTTGCAAAATGCCTGGTGGGTCAGGCAGTTTGCAAATTGCCTAGGCATTTCGCAAAATGCCTGGCCGGTCAGGCATTTTGCAAATTGCCTGGGCATTTTGCAAAATGCCTAGCCGGTCAGGCATTTTGCAAATTGCCTAGGCATTTTGCAAAATGCCCGAGTTTTCACTTTGCCTGTAACATATTCATGGAATGTCTAGCAGGATTTTCTCCATTATAAAAGCGCTGGCGCAGTAAATGCCACAGCATTGCTTTAATTTCTGGCGCTACACTACGCAGGCGCATTATTTAACAATAACTTTAACGCGTAAAATGCGAAAATCCCGCTATGTCTGCCATTAGCGGCACCCAAGTGGCGCACAACGCGGTGTCACGCAAAAACTCTGTCCAAAATAGAGCGCAGCCAAGCCGGCAGCTGCTTTGCAATGTAAATTGCCATAATTTCACCGTATAATTATCACAGCAGCGCACGAATTAATGGGACAGCACTGAAGGTAACGTGTTCAAAGCTCGCAGACGGCAGCTGAACAGCACAAAGACCACCGAACTCATTACAGGCGCGTCAGCGCGCAGTTCTCTGCGCGCCAGAGAATCCCACGCGCATGATGCCACGTGCATTGTTCGGATTGATTTAAGCGCTCGTTTCTGGACCGCCGAGATTTAGCCCGAGGCGATATGTAGCCATGTGTGTGGCCATTCTGCGACTAATTTGGGCCGCGGTGAAATAAGGGAGCGGGCTAGTGCACGCGCATGGGGTGTGTCCGCCTCTTAAGAGTAGGGTAATTTGGAGGGCGGTTTCACAGACCGCACAAGTGGAGCTTTTTCACTGCATGTAGATGAGTTTGAAACTTCCGTGAAGGTAGCAAGCAGTGCCGTTGTTCAGAATAGCACGGGAGCAGCATGCGTGGCGAAATAAGCGCGCACACCGGTCCGCCCACTTTTAGTAGGGTCTCGACGGTTTGATTCGTGCCAGTGCACTATCTCCTCTCACCAGCTCCCCTGGTAGCTTTACTACCACTCCTTGGGTCAGTGACCTCAATGTAAATAATACCCGGCTGCAGCCATGCATCACAGCAAGACATTGTTGATATAAATTCCGATAGCAAAATGCAAACACTCTGGACATCTGCCTCGGTGTTAGCGTGTCATCTCGAGCACTAGTAATTTGCACCGAAAGACCAGAGGCGCCAAACAAACCGCCTTCAAACACGCCACTCTAATTAAGCTGATTGTACGCTTTGCAGGCCGTACTACCGATAGATACTTATCGAGTATTTGAATTAAATTAGCGTAACCTTCCATGAGAAGCTAACTTTGCGAGGGGACCGATTTTCCTGAGCGGAATGGGCCGCCAGTAATTGGGTCTATCGGTGGGTGTTGACGGGCACCGAAGATAAACCAATCGATGAGGTTCCATGTTGCCATCTAGTCCAGTTTGGCCATGCAAATCGCACCTTCGATGAGCCGTTAGTGAGAAAAACGGTCCGAGGCTGGCTCCGTACTCCGAACCGACTAGTTCGGGTGGCTTTGAGCCGCCAGCTTTCAGCTCACGTCGGAATCTATCACATGAGTGTCAGGGCAGGGTACGTTACATTTCAATTTACATAATTGATTTGCATTTGCCGACCAGCCGGTGACCGCAGGCAGTGTTCAGGATGCAGACATGGTTCGCTGGGATGGTGGACGCGAGGCTTCTGGGCCTTCGGGGTTCAGAAGTCCCCGCTAATGTCTTAGACTCACGCGCAGATGAGGTGAAGCATCCTCCGTCAGCAAAATACTCACCTGGAACACAAGGGAACACAGGCTAGCACTCCAAACATAACGTCACAAAACATACGGCTAGTAGAAGATTTGATACGGTGAGAAGAATCATGGCAATACTTGATTTAGACTCGGATTCTAGCTCGAACAGTTTTGCGATGTAATACAAATAGCTAATCCATCCCATCGGGTCATCCACGCTCACTGCATTCCTTTCTTTTTAGTTCATTGTTTTCTTCTTCTCTCTAGCTCCCCTATTCTGGCGGAAACGTTACGTGTCACCCAATTGGCTCCCATCTGACCCTAGCAGAGGCGCGATCGGAGATATTTCTCGGTCCCGGCGATATTCCGCCCGATAACATTACTCTCGCCGAACGTGCTCGTATCGTAATATGCACGTGCGTGGGGGATAATGTGCACGTGCGCAGTGACAGATAAGCTAACAGCGAACGTGGGAGTTTTGAATACGGAATAGTGAGGGAGTTTCTCCATTCTAATGTCACGAATGGTTCCAGCTTTATGTACGGTAATTAATTTGCCCCAAAATAGCAGTTCGTGAATTTTGCTTTCCTTTACGGTTTTCTAAGAGCGCATAGAAGGTTCCATAACCGATATATTCATCTACGGTTGTATCCTTTACCCACGAAACACCCAGCCTGTATAAAGATAAATGGAGCGTCTGCGGCCCAGCGTGAGTTCAGATCAGATCTCCTCTTCAAATACAGACTGTCATCCGATCTATTATAGCCATAACCGGGCAGCCAATCGTGTAGGAAGTTCAGCACCCGGCAGTATCAAACACAAACCGAAGGACCTCGGCCTGTATTTCGCACGTGATGTGTGTTTGTATTGGTATTTGTTCACAAGCTGTGCACTCAATGGCTCCTAGTGCTGCTAAAGCAAAGTCATCTATTTTCGGCTTTAGATGCTATCGGGAGAGGACCAAGCCACCGAATAAGAATGCCTGAGCCGCATGCATCATTCCATACTGTTTATATACGCTGTGGTCGTTGACACACAAACCAGCAAAAACTCGTTGTCAATTACCCACCAAGCGTCCCTATTTCCCCGAGATGAAACTCCCGTAAAACTGATCGCGGTCATTATCACAATGATGTTCCCACCCGAGATGCCTTGAGCCAGTTCCCACACACACTGTGTCTCATTTCAATGCGTCATGCTTCCCAGGCTTAGGTTCATACATGGCCTATGAGATACGGTAGACTCCTGTCTCGGCCTGGCTTTGCCAACAGCTGTGGTGACGGATGGCGCGCCCCGGGGGCTTACTCTGTCTGAGGTGCCGACGGAGGGGTCGCTACCCGTGGCCTTGACCCCATCAGCTGATCGAGTGGGGGAGGGGAGGGAAGGGAGGAGCGGACCAGGGGCGGACCGGGCTGCACTGGATAGTCGTGAGGTGTGTAGGCTTTCGCTGGTCAGTGTCGAAATTGGAAATTGATTTTTCGGATCACGAGTATCAGCTCGTGACTATTTCTTATCAATACTGTTTTGTAGGAGGCATATCTGAATCTAAATCACCCAACCACACCCAGACTTTGCTTGATTAGAGAATGCACGTTTGCTTTCCATTGGAGGCTTTCTCCTAAGATAGCGACCACAGCCAGCTTCAAACGATCTCAAGTGAACGCCAATCGAGCCTGAAATAAATACCAGGTGAGGCGAACATCCACTGAACACCGCTCTTTTGTCGGATAGCTCCAAAGGAGGAGCGCGAACCGTTTTCACGATCGAGCAGGTGTCGGTGGCGGCGGCGCTAAGAATTCATCTGATCGGCGGTCCGGGGCCGGGATGCGGCGCGTGATTTATCGGGGTTATTTATTTTTCTATTGAGTCGGGCAGCTCCCTTACGCGAGACTGGGATGCCTGGCCTGATGCGTCTGATGTTCTGAATGTTGGGTGGTAACTGGAAATGTCTTGTCTGAAAAAAAAACTAAAAAGACTGCGAGCGTATCTAAGTGTTTGAAGATGTTGCGATTTTTGTCGTCTCTTTACAGGTTCCCTCGTCAAATAAAGTGTCAATACCGTGTAGCACACAGTGTTCATCGCTTGAAACAGTGCTGTATTTCATCGCTGTGTTTTAGCTCCACGAAAAAGGGTGTCCTGTGATGTTATATCATCTGCGCTATCTCGCCTGTCTCGTTCAGTGTCAATGCTGGCTTGGGTTGAACCAGCCAGACCCAATACATAGAGGATCGATTTACAGACTCCCGGTGCAAGCATTAGTCATCTCCCTCTCAGGGTGGGTGCCAGCTCCTCGAAATGACGTCACTGAATGAGCTGGTCGGCGCTCCTCCAAAAACAACAGCCCGTGCCCGGGAAAACCCCCTCCACTTCGCACAATTACTGTGAATGAAAACAGCAAAATCGCAGGCGACGCTCTGCAAATTAATTATTAATCAAACAGTAACGATGACTACGCAAGATCAGCTAGTAGGTTTCACTGTCGCATTTTGTTTATTTTTCTTTTGACTTGTTTCATAGTTAACAACAGTGTCGGTTCCGCTTCTCTACCCCTGTGCTGACCGCTGTCTAGGTTTCGGCTTTACGAGTTTCAGAGTGCTGTAAAAATGTCGTCTTTCGTCCTCAAGCACCAATGTTTATTCATTCACATTTGGTTACGTCATCAGCTATTGTACAGATCGTGACTATTTGGTATTTTTGTCCGCCACTGTGGAGAGCGAACAACACAAAAGAAAATATATTTTGAACAGCACTACCGCCAGCTGTGGCCAAATGCTGGGAATTCCAGCCAAGGATGAGCCTCTAATGCAGGACTTGTGTCAACTGATATAGGACAAAATTTACTCTGTGCAGGTATCAACCATCGCTAAAATTTCACTCTAGTGTTAGAGTGAGGCACTGCACAGTGCACACCGGTATGAATCATGTGCAGATGTGAAAATCGTGTTCGCTGCTTTTTACAGTGTTCAGCATTAGGGAACCTGCCGATATCGACCAATATTAGCGAACATTTATGTATCGTAAGCTTTGTGCGCTACATTGTCTATCACGCAATCCATGTACTTAATTGATAGTATATGCACGCTCACGCCCATGTTCCAAACCGCTAAATTCTCTCCACCCAATTTCGTTTCAGCCATTGAGGCCCTGACACTTCTCGGAGTGAGAACACTGGCCTCCTAACCGTTTGACACTTTACGGAGGCGCTTTTGTAACGGATTTTGTGGAAACTGTGCTGCTGAAACCAGTTCGATTGGTTTTACAGCGTGTGAATGGTCAATTTCGGTGGGAAAGAAAGAAGGCAGTAGCGTTGTTTTCGTAAGCAGCTAGCGACTTAATTCAGCATCCTGTCGAACCGAAAAAAAAACGATTTTCCTAATTACTATTGTTGCAAGATACAGGCTCCAAAAATAAAGAATATGAGATTTCTAAAAAGCATGCTTAGAGGAAGCGACCATTAAAAATATAGCCTAAAAAGCAAACTCATGTTGTGGTTTAAGGCAGAGATGAATCAAATAAATGGTTAGAAGTACAGTTCGAATAATGCAGTAGTTGTATACTGAGCTGTGCATCAGAGCGCCCATCCCACTACTCCGTTTGACCCTGCCCCCGACCCAGTAGCTCTCTCTGAACAAGCCCCGCGCTGGCATACATCTTCCAAGGGCGCAAATTATCCCAACTAATCGGCCAATGCACTGCTGATATAGTATTCTGCTGGCCGATGGCCGAACTGCAATTAACAATAACAGCCATCAGTTGCTGATGCAATGACTGCAGTGATCAGACTGAAAATGCATTCATGAAAGGCAGCCTAAGTGCCGGGTAAATGCTCTGGGTGGTCCCACACCAGCTTGATCACGTGCACCAATGTAAATGTCCTGTGAGGTGGTTTCAATGTTTCGCTGCATAGCTTCAGAGGTCGATGATCTTGTCTCATTGGCAGTGTATGGTAACTGCACTGTAGTGGATGCCCCTGACCTGGTGTGACCTTCGAGATTGGCGACCAGAATAAAACGATCCACCAATAGGGTATACCTACCTCTCGAGTGACGCCATCAGAGGTGATTAATGAAAGGAAAACTGATGTCCAAGGCGCATTATCGGCGCCGCATTGCTATTCTCTGTATGGGACGTGCATCATGTGTCTGACGATTAGGGATAGATTAACCAGCTCAAAGAAAAACCGAATTGGCATGATGTAATTAAATCAATGTAAACAAACAGTTGAAGCTAATCGAGGAAACTCAACACAGTATTCTTATTGCTTAGCCATTTGGTCATATTTTTTGCCACATTTTATCTCATTTAACTCAACATCATACTGTCATATTAATTAATTCAAATATCAACTAACAATATAAAGGTGATCCAATAATTTCGTTTTCCCTGAAACTACACAAACCTCTTATTAGCTCCATATCTAGCTACCCCTAGCTACCACCCAGCCCCTCTACCGACCACTCCACGGCCCTGCCTAACATATGACGTCACATGATGACGTCACGCCGGCTGTGAGGGCGACGTCCGCCGGTGGCCATCACACCATCTGTCGCTGTAACGTCGCCGGTGTAGCGGCCGCCGAGGCCGGCCACTAAGGACGGCCGCCGGTAGCGACGACCGGCGACAGAGCGATCGGTGGAGAGAGAGAGAGAGAGAGAGAGAGAGAGAGAGAGAGAGAGAGAGAGAGAGAGAGAGAGAGAGAGAGAGAGAGAGAGAGAGAGAGAGAGCGATCGGTGGAGAGAGAGAGAGAGGGGAGAGAGAGAGAGAGCGAGAGAGAGAGAGCGAGAGAGAGAGAGAGACAGAGAGAGAGAGGGGAGAGAGAGGGATTGAGAGAGAGAGAGAGAGAGAGAGAGAGAGAGAGAGAGAGAGAGAGAGAGGGAGGCTGAGGGGGAGGTGTTAGGAGGGGGTGTTGAGAGAAAAGAGGAAGAGGTCTAGGAAGTGCTGTTGCTAAGGATTACACATTAGACCAGGGAAAACAATATCACCCAAGATTGAAATGTTTTAAATAAAATAACATGAAAAAATGTAGCAATTTAGTGCCAATCAGAAAAAAAGAAGTTGCACTCGTACACACATATCTAATATTCCTGTTCCACAAAATAATGTGCATTACATTTCAAGAAATACGTTACAATTCAGCGTTAGGAGGCGACCAATTCCATTACAACTTGACAAACACAATGCACTAGGCAGTAGGCATGGATATATCCGAATATTTACATCCCCGACAAGGCATCAAGCAGCCTAACGGAGTCGCGATAAGCTCTAGAGAGGATACAAAAGATATAAAATCACCATAAAACGCCTGCACCATGATAATCAACCAGCAATCTTAGCTGATCAGACATGATGACACCGATTAAAGGGGAAAGTAGAGAGAGCAGTAATTGCTGATTTAGCACGAGATGTTGCTGAAAGTCTCACCGTCAAAGAGGCAGCGACGATAAAATTTTGCATACAAATGACGAAGCAAATCAGACTTAGAAGAATTGATCAACGTGATTGAAAGGTATTTGAACCGTACTTCAACCTTATTTTAAAAGCTGGATACAATTTGAGATAAAAACTGAAGCACATGGTGTCTCCGTTGCAATGAAAAATCATGTGAATTATCATACATGCAAGTTAATTTTTTGGGCGCCTCGGTTGGCACTTGGCAGCCGTCCAACTCGCCTCTGCCGCCCGCTGGCTCGTCGCTCGGCCGCTGATTGGCTGTGGCCAGGTCACGTGATGGGTCCTCCGGCCCGCCCGGGGCGGTGGCCGGGTGGCCTGTGATTGGCTGTCGCTGGGTCACATCACGGCGCCTCAGGCGTCTCGTGACAATGGACGGCCGGCGCAGCGGAGAGGGGCCGGGCCGACGCAACGTTATTACAATATTTTAAAGTCAGGAAAGTTTTGAAGAAAAAGTAATACAAAGGATGGAAGATAGCTTGAACGCATCGATTGCGATTTCTACAAAAGTTGAAACATTTTCATGTTTTATGCCACATAATGTATGATAAACGTTCAATTAATTTTTCCTACATTCTATTCGGAGTTGGTAGAATACCAGATAGATCAAAACTGGCACCCTACCAATCAACAGAGCGGGCTCTACAACTCACATTGCGTCCCTTCCTCGGCAGTGGCCCTAAGCGTCGCTCACAGACTCAGTGGCGGACAGTCGTCCTGACAGGAGGGTGGGGGGAGGCGAGGGGGAGACACCCCAGACAGTGACTGGTGTCTGGGAAGGACCCACTAGACGGCACAGACAGCCTGTCTAGAACACGATGGATAGCGGACATTGGTGCGGATTTCGCGGGCAGCTCGGATGGAAGGGAATGGGTTGGAGGGAAGGGAGGGGTGGGAACAGGGTTGGAATCTTGGAGTAGGGAATCGGCATGCTTGGATCGAGGGGCATTTGAAACTGGGGGTGATATATTCGGGTTAGAATACGCATCCAATATCTCCATGTCAATAAATATGCACCTAGCCCTAGCCACGATGACTTTGTCACAACCAACCCCGTCACCCCGGGCCATTGCACCCAGTCACCGATGCCGCTGCCGGCAGCAGAGTGCCACCGCCGGGCCAGCCACGCTGACCAAACCCGCCCCATCACTGCCACTGCCCGCTGCTGTGAAAGGCTTCATTACCGCGGACAGTCGGGGGCCGCAGCGCGGAGAATGTCACATGACAGTCATGTGACTGGAAGGGGAGATCAATATAAACCGTCACGTGACCAGGAGAGCCGTGGCATAACCTTCACGTGGTCAAGACCAGTTTTCTCAAATGATCGTCACGTGACCACAAGTGGAGCCCATAAGACCGTCACGTGACTAATGCAGCTCCAGAGACTGCAATAAAGCGAAGGGAAAATAACCCGGAGACTTCAACTGACAAGTCGAGAACAGAAAGATAACACCACTGAGTAGGGAGACTGCAATTCAAAACAGCACGATAACCAGGGCGACAAGCAGCGTCGCCTTAGCTTCGGGAAACGATACCGCTTGGAGCGGAGACTTCAACGCTGAGTAATAGGCCAACACGGAACAGAATAAAACGCAATGCCTCAGTAAAACCAGGGGACCAAGGACGTGAGAGAACCCCAGCCACTTATTTACATTTTCACTGACTGAGTCAGGTAATGCCTCACGTGCATGGACGTTGTACAAGGTCACAATTCACCACGGCGCAAACCCTAGTCCAGGCAAGAACAAACTAAACTTCTGTACTAACCAGAAGCAAACCAAACTCCTTTGCTAACCAGAAGTCATCCGTCACCTTGCAGGCGATTCTCTCGAGCAAACTCATCGTGCCATTATCCATTCAGCGGCGGCCAGCCTCCTCAGAAGCAGCGGCCGACCTTTTTAAATCGGTCCGCTCTCGGCTGCTAGGCAGCAGTAGACGACAGGTGCAGTTCGGGGCATACCATCCCCCTCCCCTCCCCTCCCCGCCCCCCCGCCTGGTCAGACGCCCCTGAACGACCTCTCATCACAGAGTCGGCGGAGCGCCGCATGGACAAATATCGGGGTGATGCTATTACAAATGAGGCGGGATGCTTCTGGTAGCGAACATGTGGCACTGGGAACTGGCGACTCGCATTGGAAATCTTGAACTTTTCATAACGCCAGGGAGAAATAAACCAGCAGCCAATATTAATATTAATCTTGTGTTATGTTACTGGAGGCAACTTAAGAAAAAAAAACAGCCAACAGTTATCCCGATGTTTTTGTTCGCTCCGGTCATAATAATCCCGTAAGTGTTTGACAGTCAAATCACACCCTGGTCACTCCTCCCTTCAGTGTGAGCTGATCGAACGGGGCCCGTGGCGCTCCGTACACGTCAGAAGCCGGGTCGGCTCAGGCTGTCAGTCCTGACCACCCCGCCCTCTGCCCAGCCGCCCCCGCCCTCTGCCTGACCGCCCCCGGTCTCTGGCCTCTCCGACGGCACTACTTATCAGAACGCCCGCGGCTGACGGGAGCAGGAAGAGAAGAGGAATAGAATGAGAGGAGGGCCCGAATATTATCCTTACGAAGAAGTCAAACAACTAAAAGTTGCCTCTGTAAAAAAATATTACCAAGTTGTTCGTTTTCCCGCAGCAGTATGCAAGGCAGTAGCAATTTTGAAGAGCTCTTTAGAAACAGCACCCATTCTAATAAGTTTCCGACTGCAATTATGGGCACACGTCTGCCATCACCTAAATCACCGGGCCCACTAACCGGCACCCAAACGACCTCTCATGTCGTCTGCACGCTACTGACCGGGGCTAAGCGGTGCCGCCGACACTAAGTGTGCGTCTAATCGCTTATCTCCGGCCGGCCGGCGGATTCGCTCGGACACTCACCGGCACACGCGACGTTCTGGTCGTCTGTCTGTTCGGCAGATTCGGTGATCATCTCTCCGGTGGCGGCGTCCAGGATTTCGATGGGCTGCGGTGCGGGTTTAGCGCGTCGCTGGGAGCTCCTGGTGCGCCGCCGTCGGCCGGGGGGAGACGGAGCGATGGCGTCCTCCCCGGTATTGGCAAAAGCCATCTCGGTGGTTAGGGCGGTGGTCGTTTGAGGAGCCAGCTCGGAGGATGTGGCTGCGAGAGCCAGATAAATTCTTCAGTGAGCTCCTGTTCCACAGCACTAGAGTTCAGAATGCCACTTCTTCAGTAGACGAAGACGGAAGTCGAACAGTTTCCAGTTGCGGCCTTGGCAAATCACCAGCGGCAAATCAATTAAACGCTGCGGTAAGCAACCTTCACCGACCACCCAGCGGCTCTCCTCAAAACTACCACAGTCCTCTCTAGTCCAGTCCTCACTCCCAAATCTCCTCCAGTCGAGAGCACAGCTCCTGCGCTCCGCACGCACTCCCGGCAGCCAGCAGACTGTGCCCGGCCGCCGCCGCCGCCGCCGCCGCCGCCGCCGCCGCCTCCGGAGGACCGCTGCCCGCGGCGGCGGCGGCGGCGGCGGCCGATCGCTGCTACCATTATACTGTCCGCCGCCACCGGATGCGAACATTCGCCGGAAGCCAGCGAGCAGGCGTATGGCGATCACTGAGAATTGTGTGAACACAGTCGTGGATCAACAGTATCCGCTCACAGGGGACGGCCAGGCACGTCCTCACGAGCTTGTCATATTTCGGCTGATTGCTGGAAACGCAAACTTTGGAAACACGAGCGGTGGTATGGATTCGTTTTTAATCACTGAATACCCATTATTGACAAAGGAAGTCTAGCGAAGCAGCTGTTTGTAGGCCACTTTGGGAGCGGACTTTGAACAGGCGACTGGCGTTGTTTGGATGAGCGTCTAGCGATAGACTCCGGCTGGAAGGCTGCTGGGCATTGTCAGCTTTAATGAGACATGTGACTGTCATGATTTGACTCGGCGTCGAACGCTGGATGGGAGGTGGCAGAGACAGATGGCGCACGTGATTGGATGAATGTGAGACGGCAAAATGAGACAAAACGCAGCGGCAACAAAGTAAATTGGACATCAAAGAGGTATTAAAAATGATGAAATGTAATATTCATGATCACCGATTAAATAAAACCACATGAAATAAATTATGAAAAGAGTGGGTACGTGTTTAAGCATAGTCATTCTTACAAGAACACGACTTTTACAGGAGGACCAGTCTGTGATTTCGACTGAAATCTGTACGAAGCCGGGCTCACGTCCCCGTCCAATGAGACACCACCGCCCTAACGATAGTCCTGGGACACTGAAAGGCGCCGATTTCGCCGCGTCCGCCGAGCCTGAGGCGAGGTTCGATCGGAAAACTCACACGACCGATGGCGCGGGAACGCAGCCGGGGACTGAACGAGGACAGCCGACGGTCCGCGCGCGGCGGGCGTGTAACGCTAACGCCAGCTACAACGCGAATATATCCCGGCAGTTGCTGGGGTATTTCGCCACCCACCGTTTGCTGGGGGGGGGGCGTTAAACGCCCCCAGCCGATAACTCGAGAACCAATAGGCGCAGCGAAACGCACGAGGCGGCAAACGAAAGAACGCGACGAGACGCTTCAGATGAGTACTTTAAAGTTGAATTTTGAGGTCACAGGTCAGGTCAAGGTCAGGTCAAACACCTGAAATCGGGCTTTCAGTAGCATGGACTTCAGGACTTCGCAATGGGCGCCTCTCGTCATAAACTCTGTCAAAACGGTGCACAATCCATCATATAAGGCCTACAAGAGTGTCAGCTCCATGCAGGGGTCAGTCAAGCATAGGTCAGGGTCAAGGTCAGGTCAACCGGGCAGGCACATATCCCCGAAAATAAAAACTGATATTCGCAGCCTGTGACACATGTTTTATGGGTAATTTGGGGCGTAGAACACGATGGTGACATTCATTTTATCATATGTGTACGTGTTTGGCTAAAAAAGTTCAATTTAAGAAATTCATGTATCATGGTCGTGAAGTAGTCACGAGAAATTGCCAAGATTCAGTTCAAGATTTTGGAAAATGCGGAACGATAATCAATAATCGAAGATAGCCATTTGATTATCCATGGTATTGGCAGTCTAATGGCGTTTACGGCATGTCTATATGTCTATTCTGTGATTTTATATGATTTTTTGAACATATGCTGTTTTTGGTCGAAAACTCAGAAATCATGACGTCACTAAAACCTCGATATCTCAAAAATTTTCCGGCCGATCTTTTTGAAACTTTGTCACAATAAACTTCAATCAATTCCCTACAGGTACCCAAAATTTGGCGCGCCTGCGGCGCGCCGTTTTTATGCTATGGCCCGGCGAAAAAAGTGGGGGCGTTTAACGCCCCCCCCCCCAGCAACTCGCGGGATATAACGTGTGTTATAGCTGCTTAGGATTTCTGGCAAGCAGAACGCCAGGGCTGTTTACTATTTTATAGATGAAGGACATAGCAGAGTTGAGCTTGCATCGCCAGAATCTTGTAATCAGTAAACTGGTATCCAGCAGCACTCAGCAGAAAACATATGTCTGACAAAAAGAAAATACTACAATGGCAGAAATTGTACGTCCAATTTTCCCTAGCGATCACATGATGACTATTGTAGCATCGATGTACAACAGAAAACAATGGAAAATTACAAAGGTTAAATAGCCACAAAATCCAGAAGAAGATCTACCAGAAAATCATCCTAACGGAACGGACAATGATGTGCTATTAAATCTCAGGTTCATCGATTGTAAAACCGCTAGTTTTCCCCCAATAAAGCGCTGGGCTGCCGGCCGCAAGCCCAACTGTCAGGCGCTAAAACTCTGGTCGGCTTCCCCGATAATTTCCTGATCGGGGGTCGATTATTATGTCATAAGAGTGGCTCGTGGTTCTCTGAATTTGTGAGACGTTCGATAGCTGAACAGTCGAACGCCACCGCTCTGCTCCTATCGCCCAGTGATCAGCCAAACTACTAGGAATCACACATGGAGAAAGTGTAAATTCACTTTACGTGAACACTACTTTAGTAATCTGTCAAAGATGTAAGAATCTGGCTTCTGCGAACAGCTTTACATAAAGGCGCTGGCTCAGATGCATTGCGTGAAATGCACTTTTTCACATAATTTAAACATAACTTTACATAAACGTATGTTTGTTTGTTTAATATCTGAATTGCAACAATGCCAGTACATTCAATAAATGCCTAACCAATAACTGCGAATCTCTGAGAAATCTCCAAGAGTCGTGCTCTACAGAACGCTCGTAGGTGTTTGTTTCACCCCAAAACAGCCATCCCTGGAAGCTGGCCACCTCAGTGTAAACTCCCTCCTGGAGGTCAGTGATGTCCAGCGGTGCTGTCAATTATCAGGGTACTCCCGATAAGGGGATAGTTGTTACGCACGGCGCGGGACGGCGGACACACAATTTGGCTCTCGCGGCGGGCGAGCGTCTGTAGGTCCGCCCCCGCCCCCGCCCCCGCCCGCACTGGTGGCTGAGCTACCCGGCAGACGAGATTGACTGACCGAGGACTGAGGATTTGATGCCAAACAGACTTGATCTCACCAGCCTCATTGGGTGTAATTATCCGCGAACTTCAATAACAAACATGAAACGCTATAAGAAAGCCTTCCCAAAACTGTAAGAGCTTTCTGGTAGTTGTCACCTCTTATTAACATGAGGAACCGAACAAAAAATGTGGGTAATGCGTACAAGTAAGCCCCACCTACCAAAATCAAGGGCGGTGACTATGCGACCAGCCCACCCGCGAGCTACCGACCTTTACCGAGACAGGGTCCCCATCACCTCCCTCCCGCCCCTGCTGAGAGCACTCCCGGTCCCACGGCGAGAGATCAACTGTTAATTACGAGATCATCTCACCGAGGATGCAGCAGTCAGTTCGGTCGTCCCATTCCGTCAATGCGGACATCAGGAGCCCGAGTTACGACAGACCACCCTGATACACGTCACTTCTGAAGGCCGGATTTGGCGTCAATCTACAGGCGGACGACGCGCGCAAATGAGCGTGGAGGAGCTACCGAAGGCAGCGCCGTGTGGGGCTGCTCGTGTCATAGCTTGGAGCCGAGCTTCTCGTCTCTCGGTTGTTAGATGAACAGACTTCACCGAGCTAAGGAGCCCGGCGTCCAGGGTAGAGCCCAAACAAAGGATGAAACTGGTAACTGGTCCGGACGTTTTGATTTGATGTCAGAACGGAATGCGTCAGAAGTGTATGTCTGTAGATAAATGGACGTAGAATGTCGGCGTGGTTGATTGGAGGTCTTCGTAATAGCTACCACCAACGATGGTATGATTTATAAGATGGGATCAAATAGCAGAACGCGGCTGAATGGATTCGACACCGCTACGCCAGAGGCTGAAGTGATTAATGTGTCCAGCTAAAGCTTCTGAGGATAGCTATGAAACACACATCGTTAAGCAAATCAATGTCATAGCTTCCCCCTTGCTGGCATTGTATATGTGTATCTCGAGTACTCCCTAGCCTTCCAAGTAGCACAAAGCTGACCTAGCATCACACCATTTTCCCATAAGCACCCACAATGATAACTACCCAGCACCAACACCTCACGACCTTGGAAATCGCCGGCCCGTGTAAACGGAGTGTGTCTCAGGGCTCTGGCGTCAGTGCTGTTCGTCCAAGGTCAGTTTAAACCGCCGGCCGCTGGCCAGAGCCAACTGATGCATGTCGAGGGGCAGCAGACCGTGCCCGGTCGACTGGGGCACTGGACCAGCCGTCACGGACCAGAGGGGACCAGAGGACCATCGCGGGCCCAGGAGAGGACCAAAGAATCTGAGATATCCGACGGGCCATGGCTAAGCGCAGCGAATGGCTGCCCGAGCGGAAGGGAGGGTGGACAAGAATTTACGGCGCATAGGAGTTGAGGTACCGACGCCCAAGAACTAACTGCAGGCAAAGACATGAAAGCCAACTAAAGCATCATCACACCGAATCCTGCGCACCCCTCCCACTACCCTCTCCCCCCCCCCCCCCCGAGGTTGTCCAGGACGTGTTCGCCAGCCGGCGGGGAAATTGGCCGCCGCCGCCGCCGCCGCCGCCGCCGCCGCCGCCGCCGGGACTGCCCGCTTCCTGCAGCTGACGGAGCGGCTTCCGGCGGCTGGCAGAGCCGCTCGTCGGGGCCGGGTTTTGTTCGCGGGGCGGGGCGGTCGCCAGGAGTGGGGTGGTAGGGAGGACAGCGTCCTGTCTGGTGTACCCCACCCTCCCAACTAAGGCTATTAGGCGTGGGTGGGAAGTGGGAAACGGGCGTATTTTGCGCAACCAGCTTTTCAAATCAGCCAGTATTTTCCGTCCTAAGAATGTCTTACAAATAATAAAATGTAATACAAGTTCCATAATTACATTACTTGCAAATAGAAAGTCCAATGGGACATACCCAAAGACTGCCGACACAGCAGCATCACTCGCCCGGCCATCGTCCCCATGCAGTAATTTCCAGCCCCTCAGCTGCAGACTGACGGAGGGTGCTCCACGACGACCATTCGACCGGCGCTCGATCGTCTTCACCTGGGAGACTATCGAGAGTGCATTAACACTCGCCGTAGAGGACACACTCCCATTGTATGATCCGACAAAGCGGTTGGTTTGCGCCGGCGCTGGTAGCGCAGGCGATGACTGCGATGACAATGATGACGCTGGAAGCTGGCAGGGATGGACAAAGCTCGTGACGCTATGACAAAGGCACCTCCTCGACGCCACGGCGGCGCTCAGAGCTGCCCGGCAACGAACTTTCGTATAGTGACTTTAGCTGCATCCTGGTTCTCGAGTTCTACAGAGGATCGACCGGTGACGATTGAAAAGGTGGGGAATGGGGATATTGAGGATGGCGGACAATGGATGACAACCGTAAGACGACGGATTAATGGCGGACGGTGCACGGTGGACGGTGGATCATGGACAGTTGATGGTTAAGGCTAGAGGGCTGATGACCTACGGTTGACGGTTGTGTACGAATCCAGGATGGTGGACGATAGACGGGGTAGGTCATGCGTATGAATGAAACGTGTTTTTTATTAGAGGGTGGAGCCAAACTACGGATAACACGCAGAGAGTAGTGAGTGGTGATAAAAACAACAGGAGGCCTACCCGCTAAGGCATCGTCCAGCGGCAAGGCCGGGCCGATCGTCCGTCTTCCCCACGAATTTAGCCCTCCAGACACCACAACTGTCGCGTTCTAACACCACCCTGAGTAGTGGGTAGCTCTGGCACACTGTTCTAGCTCCCGGGCCGCCGCGCGGACTCCCGGCCTGCCGCGGACTCCCGGGCCCGGACGACAGGTGCGCTGTGTCGGTTGGCCGCCCCGTCAGACCGCGGCGGGGCTTAGTCAGCGCACCAGGCGGCGGCGGCATCTGAGGGCCACCTGGCCGCCAGAGTCCAACGACACCCCCCTCCGCGGACACCACCCGACAACGGCCGGCGGACGACCGATATAGGCTACAAGGTCACTGAGATACCGTGTAGAGGCTATGGGGGAATGTGGGGAAATATTTTTAGTCACCGTGATTTGGTACAAAAAGACCTGCTGCATATTGGTTCAGTTTAAAGCATATCGACTAATCTGCCTGTCTAAAATACCCTTATTATTGCTGGCCAATTACAAATTACACGACTATCATTACACGCAATTCGCCTATCGTTTCCCATTATGCCATACTATCATACAACCGCATCTTATACGCTAAAATATCGCGTAATAATTGCGTAATGATAAATTAGTGTCCGAGCTCAGCGGTCGCGGGTTATCAGCATGCAAGAGGGGCGCGTGGCTTAGTGGCACACGACCAGCGGGAAAAACCGCACATTGGTGTCTGCCCAGGGTGCCCTAACTGAGCGATAACAAACTCCAGTGACGTGTACATTACGGTAATGGAGTGCTTTAGTGACGTCATCGGAGGTTAGTTGCCACCTCAAATGCCGCAGTTATTTGTGTCGAGTATCTGGTTCGTAATGGTTATATACGGAGGTGCTTTATGGTCATAGAGCTGCGCGAATCGCTCTATAATTTCATTTCAACGGCTTTTGTTTTCTTTGCAACTCTATTTAAGTGCATTACCATATGTGGGAGCAACTTGCACCTTCCCAGTAACAATGCTTACAAAGCCTACCTTGTTATAAACTACCTTGTGTTCTGAAATGAATTCATGAACCATGTTGAACAAGTCACAAAGCTCACCCAACAGCGTCATTACATCCCCAGTAACAACCAAGCATTACAACCATACATTTGTCCCGCACAACACTTTGCATCTCAAGGTTTCGGTCGTCAATTTAGCAGCCAAGCCACCACAGCCATTAACACAGCCATTTAATCGAGACCACACAACCAAAGTCTAGCCCATTTCAACCCAGGCACAATATCTCACAGTCTAACTACCTGCATACCAGAAACCTTAGTCATTCGGCACCTGGCTAGTCCAGCATAGCACGGCAATACCATCACATCTTATCCCAGCCCAGCGCAGGCGTCCCAACCCAGCTTCACAGCGTTCTTTCTCAGCGCTCGCTGCCGCCTCTCAGACTAGCGCCAGATGGTAGCCAGCCGACCGACCAACGCGACCGACCGGCCCCGCCTGGAACCCCGCCCGGCCGCGCGCCGGGAACCGTCCGACACAGCAGACCAGGCACCAGCCAAAGGAGGAGGAGGAGCTGTCTTATTAACGGCCAACGTGCAGCACTGCTTACAGAGTAGCCGAGGTGAATACTGAATACACAGGTGACGTCATGAGATGGTATGTGTGACGTCATGTGTATACTGCAGACAATTGGTAACGTGCGATTTTACGAAGAACCGCGGGCATTTGCATTAAAACAGTAAAAATAAACCTACATAATGAGTCGTATTTTTTACATTTGTTCTTCCTTTCTAACCACTTTTTACCAAGAGTCCCTCCCCAATTAAAAAAACATATCGTAAAGAAGTTCAAAACAGGAGCGCCCCTACCACTATTCATGTTCCATTACCTCTTAACACACCCCAACCACCCATTAGACCCCACATACAACAGTTCACGCCCTGCCTCCCTCCCTCCCTCCCTCCCCTGACCTAGCAGCGGGTCCAGTTCCACGGCGGCACGCGCGGGCTTATCTCCAGTTTGCTGCCGCCCCACCTCTCCAAAGGGGTGCCATCAGATAGTGGGGCGCGGGATGAGACGCCCGACACGCCCCATGCGGACGGTATCGCAGCTTTTAGTCTTGATTGCCGGCTCAGGCGTCAGGAGAGCGGGTGTGGGGCTGTTGGGGGGGGGGGGAGGGTGGGACCATGTGCCGGTGGCACGCGGCGGGAGGGGGAGGGGAGGGGAGGGGAGGGGAGGGGAGGGAATGGGTGTGGTATCTCCGCTACATGGGAGGAGCGGGGAATTATCACGGGCTACCGCGCGCCCGCCGCGCCCGCCACCGCTGCCGCCGCGGCTAGGCTTTGGTGCCGCACTGGACATGATAATTAGTGGGTGGGGCTCACTATCGTAAATGCGCAATACGATAACTGCCCTAGGTCATAATTTTCATAGACATTTAAGTGTTGAATGTTTGATCCACTGTTTCAAAAAAAGTCAGCCGGATGAGCAGTAGGCAGCTTGACAATGCCTCTGTTACGATTACCTATAAGCTTCTGTGCTACCAGGAATCACAGAACCTAGATAGAACACCCAGTAACGCGGAGAAACGCCACGGCGCCGCCGCCACATCTATCCATCTATACCCTCAGGGCGCGGGTGCCTAAGTAGCTGCCTCCCGGCCGACACCTCCGATTAGGGGAGCGCGCGGGCGCCGGCGCCGGCCGGCCGGCCAGCTCAGTAGCCGCCACATCCAATTGGTCCCTGTTCGTGTTCAGGCCGCGATTGCTGTGGTTAGTCGCTCGAATTTCGGTGAAAGCGGCGCTCTGCGCGGCCTTCGGTAGCGCGAGGGTCGCCGTTTGCGGCACAAACGGCGCAGTGTGGCGAGCAGTGGCGCGCCGGGGGAGGGGAAGGGGAGACCAGTGACTGCAAGTCATCGGAAAAGGCGGGGATATGGAACGGAGCTGGGGTTACCGGCGTGGCTCTGTCATTACGGTGCAGAATTACACAACCCTCAACTAACGGGTTGAGTTGCCAACAACGGGTTGTTTTCGGAAACAATGTTTTATTTTCCATTGCCATCAACAAATAATTCCATTATGCTTTATACCCTTGTTAACCCATTCACAACCCCATCTAAGCCATCCTGATCCTCGCCTTCCAATCGCGTTACATCTCTAAGCTCCTGTTGCTGTGTCCGTCCCTGCCAAACCCACCGCTCTCTGATTTATCCCTGCATCGGTCGACCACAAAGCGGCACTTCACTGAGCTGCCCTTCAATCGGCGTCAAGCAGGGCCCTATGAATATGCCGCTCACATTAGCCGGACACTGTGAGCGTAATGTGCACAACGGCAGGCCACAGTCTGCCGGGCCGTCAGACGGCGGCATTACCATAGCCGGAGGCCGGTCTGAGAGTAGTCTGAACCGAACACAGGCTCCAATCGGGCGTCCAGTGGTGCCGGGCGGTTAGATGTGGTCCGACCCTGGCGTGGTCCCACCCGCCCGGTCCCGGCTGGTCTCCTGATGGTCCGGCGTGGTCCAAACGGTCCCGTTTGGTTTAATTCCGTTATTTGAATTGTCACCTGCGAGTCTCACATTGCTCTCCGATGGGATGAATTGATCGAGCAACGGCATGACGCCAACCACAGAGCGAGAAACAAGGAGACGATGGCACGTGACCCAGCTTCCCATTGGAACCTCCGCTGCCAATATCCGGCCAACGACAGCCGAGAAATCCAGCCGCCAAATGAAGTCATTTCGGGGCGCCGTTCCTTTGAGAGCCGGCCGAATCTGCGCGCCACACGCTGAATGGTCAATGGTCATCCCTGCTGACGTCATCAATTATGTGTGACGTCACGGGGGTGTGTGCCCGCTCTAGCGTGAAATTCGGCCGAGAAGTAAGCCACTGTTCAGTGAACCATGGCTCGGACAATGGGCAGAATACAAATGCGCAACGGGTGGGCTACTGGCTTTATCAATTAGCGCAGAGTTATTGGGCCGATTCAGACAGATAGACGAGTGAGTTTAACACCGGACCTGTGACGTCATAAACACACCGCTGGTGATGATTAACTACTGTTGATTATCCCAAACACCGTGCATAGCTTCCCTGCACAGGTGTTGGCCAGCAATTTGTCACCAATTCACCGGGCCCATCTCAGGATAAACAAGCGAATTTATGCAGCCAGCGCGGGTCATGGCGTTCACTTTGGCCCGTTCGTTTGCAATACATCACCGCTGAGCCGAGCTTTTGATAATAAGAGCTCGTATGGCTGAGCAGCCACCGGTTGACGGGAGCAGTAATCAGCAAAGGACGGACATTGCATAATAATGCGCCGCGGGAGCCGTTCTGAGAAATATCCGGCTGCATGTGTCCCATGACCTCAGCTCCGTTCGGTGAAACTCTCACGATGTTTAGTTGCTGAGGCACTCCCACTTCAAAGACACAGAGGCGCCGCTTTGACACAGAGCCAGTCCGCAGTCCGGGAATTTCGGAGAGTTTTTGTGTCAGGGATGCAATGTGTTCAGAAAACATACAACAGCCGGACCATGATATCCACATTGGTGTCGTTAATTTTGTCGCGGCGGTGGCAGCGGCGGCGGTGGCGGTGTAGGGCGCTGGGCGGTGGCGGCAGAGACTGCGTCTGAGGAAGCATTGGCAGCCACAAGTTTATAACCACCTCAGAGCCGTTCAGATTTTACAGCACACCGTTCGCGCTACCGTGCAAACGTCCCATTCTCTGCTGCACGCTCCAGGAGCACTCAACGCACACAGCCGCCCACGCCGCTCATCCATTATTAAACACTCGCTCAGTTATCTACCGATCGCGTGTTTTGCGTTTCGATCTGCGCGCATTATATTTGCGGGCACGTGCGGTTGCCCGGTGCCGCCCCCTTTTAGTAGCAGACCATGATCAAAGTCGGAGGGATCATCAGGCCACTTACCGGCCCAGTGGAGAGGCGATCAAAGATCTGCTGCCGGGCCGATCGAAGATCTGCTCCCGGGTGACCTGACCTCAGTGCTGACCTGGTATTTGCAGAGTTTCTCTGTGCACATGTCCTCAATAGCCGGAGACTGGATACGCTTCGAAGGGTATATAGGCACTCAACTGCTACATATTGCATGATCAAAAACATCCATCACACATATGCCGCCTTTCCCCTTGAAAGCTATCCGTAGCGTTTCTTATAAGTCTTTGATTTTCACTTAATCGCTAAGCTAAATTTGTGGAGCCTTTACTTCAATCCCAAAACCAAACAATTTTGTTTTCGGTTGTAAACGTTTCTGTGGTTTGTAGCTAAGTTTGTGCTTAGAATGGCAGAGTGAAGCCGATAGATTAATTTGCATTTACAAATACACTGTGCCAAGATAAACAGATTAACCGAAGGTCAACGTGTGCCTTCCGTGGGTCTCTGACCTGCAATGTCCTGTTTCGCAGGTCGCTGACCCCACACCTACGATTCCCACCGCCCCCGCCGGGCACTCCGTGCAATATAACTCATAATCAGCGAGATCATAGTAAAATCGTTCCACATGATTGAGTCTCGGTTCTGTCCCTCCTCCCCCCCCCCACGGCTCTCCGGGAGCGTTACAGCCACACCCAGGCCATCTCCGCTGTCAGGAAGATGAGATATCCTTGGTTACTAGCGGCTCAAGGCGTATACAAAAATAACGCACGAGGTAACCGCTACTTTTTAGGAAGTGCAACTATCCGTCCCCCAGCCAAAGGGAGCGAAGCCTAAAACCCCTAAAACTGTTCAGTCGGAAAGGTCAAAACATTGCTTTGCTCGTGATTAAGAAATGAACTTTGCAGCCAGACAGCTGTCATATGTGTCAGAAGACTCTCCTGTCATATTCTGACGTAAATGCCAGCATCATGCAAACATTTCTCTTACCCTCCTGCTTACAGCAAACTGTTTACATAATTTGATCGTTGAACTGGGAATCAAGATTATCATTTTCCTGGTCGTATTGTAAATCGTGACCACCCATCTAACCTGCCATCAGAATCCTGTCAACACTGTCACCAAACTGCCGTCTAAGCTGTCCGCGTACCGTGCCTTTACTGTCACCCCCCCCCCCCCTCCCGGGCCACCCCCGCGTCCTCCTCGAACTTCTTCACGGTTGAACTGCCGGGTCAGAATCCGCAATCTGTCGACGGGTCAGCCGGCTGCAACACGATATTGTTCTGAGAACAGGTGGTGGACACAGGTCTACATCCTAGCCATATGGGTTATTATAATACCACCCGCTGCAGATAAACCCTAAACCACGTCACTCGGACAGGAATACAGCCGATAAAATCACTCAAGAAGCCCGGCGTAGTAAGATACGGGTTACTGTTTATTACGTTACAGTTTTGATCATTAACTGTTTGTGGGAGTAGGGAGAAATTCGTAGGGTTATTAAGCTTTTACGCTGCTCATGATGAGAGGAGATAGCCCAGCGTTATCGGTTGGTAGTTAAATCAAGCATTTCGCATAAAATCGCCGCGAATGTGCTGCTGCATGCCAGCTTTGTCATATCTCGTACCAATCAAAGTCATCAAATCGAACTATTGCACGTAATTGCATATCCATAAAACACTAAACAAAGAAAGCTTCTTGTTGCACACAGTACACCAACTTCGCCACGAAGTTTGTTTCGGAATACCAGTAGCATGTTTCCCTTCCCATAACTGCGACCAAGGTGCTCAGACACGTGCACAATCTCTAAAAGGACCTTCTTTACGCATTGGTGGGCGTTGATCGCAATGCGAATCGCCTGTCAGCCCTTCCTATCTTCGATCGTAAATGTCCCGTAAAACACACCAAATCAGCCAATACATGTCCATCTCGCTACCAAGAATACCACGAGAATATAGCCGCCAAGGGTCGGAGCAGAGATGGACAGCTGAAGACAACTGTAGACAGCTGATCGATAAAAGAATGGAGGCAGCTGGAGAGGATTGATGGAAACTTTGTGTATGAGGAGAGGTAAAGCGGCAAACGGTTTGTTCATCGCTCGGACAGGTGGAACTCATCGAGATAGCGTATCCCAGATGAACAATGCAGCGGTCTAAATTTAGCTCGGTGGTCAAGAGGGTACATCTCGTGACCCCTTGATAGCTATGTTGTGCACGAAAAAACAACAACAGCGAAAATGCGTCATGGAAACGGCTAATAAGTCATCAGTAAGGTAGCTAAAAATGCGTAAAGATTTAGATGATTTATCGCAAACACGTAACCCTAATAAATGGGATCCAAAGAGTCTCTACCGCCACCGACCTCCCCCCCCCCGCGGTGTCCAGTCTACCATGGCGACGGCGCCAGTGTCAGGATGTCATGGGACGGCCCCAGTCGAGATGCCGACCCAGATAGGCGCGGAGACACCGTGTTCACATGATACTGGAGGCGGTGACACCGGGAGACTTCAAACTGAGGCGGGAGTTGTTTTTTCGGAAAGGTGTTAATTGGATACATCTAGATTGTACACGATCAAATCACTGGGGCTTAACTTGAAATTTGATACGAAGGAATCGCATAACTTGAAATTGTTAAAATTAGACGTTCTTGAAAATGGACGAAAAAATAACGCTACACTCCTAAATAACAAACCTTATCTAATATCTAACGTGAACTCGTCTCTCTTTCATCGCCAGCACTTCACCCAAAAGTCATCTGCCTATCCCCCCCCCATTCGTCGTCATCAGAGGCCGTTTCAGAGTCCCCACACCTACCCCGGAATGCGCGCACATCTCCTGAAAAGCGTCACCGCCGTCGACACCGGTGATTTGTGAGTTTGCCGCCGCTCCGAACCGCTAAATACCGACAATGCCAGCGCCGTATCGGCTGAATCGGGAGCGCCCGGGTGTTTTCTTCTCGTGACATAAAAGCTCACTAACCGCGCCGGGCCGCCGCCGCTCGCGTTGTGCCCGCGTTGTGTCCGCCGCTCGCGTTGTGTTCCCGTTGTGTCCACGCGCTCTGATGCTATGCTAATGGCTGCGCTGGGTCGTTCTCATGGCTCGTTTGGACTCGTCCTGAAATTCTATCGTCATGCCGGAAGTCAGGCTCGCCGGCACCTGGCGTTGGCCCCTCCCTGCCCCTGACGGGCCTCACCACCGGGCCGGGCAGGGCCGGACCGGGCCGGGCAGGGCGGCAGGTGCCACCCGGGCTACATCCGGACCGCTGCACTACTGCACCGGCCGCTCTGCAACTCACCCTGCAACATCCCCGCCGCCCGGCGGTGGACGTGGCACCGACAGCAGAGTCCGAGAGTCCAGAGCATCCACCGAGCCGGCCGACCGGCACCTGACCTCAGCAATCAGTCCACCAGACATGACCATTCATCATGGGTGGCTAAACAAATAGCGCCAGGGGCTGCCGGTAGCAGAGGCCGGCCAGGCTATTTGACCGATCAGTCGGTCGGTAGGTTGGTTGGTCGGATAGTTGGTCGGTCGGTCGGTTGGCCGGCCTACCACCCAGATCTAACCACCCTTGAGTGATCGGTCGGCTCGGAATGCACCTCGTCAGCCTGGGTGAGCTAATTGAGCCCCCGTGAGCGGCAGTAATCACCCTGGTGAGACGCGCGCAACGACGGTGATTGTATGATACCCGCACGTGAATTTATAACGTTGCATCTTCTCTGATGAGTTGAATGAGCGGTGTGTTTTGTAAGAGAGGTTTGAATCCGGCTTGAGACGCGAGAATGCAATGAAGAATTTGTGGAGTCCCCAAAGTTTGCTGACCGGGGGTGCCAAGAGGCAGACGGGTTCCGAGTCCACACTCAAACATGAGCTGTTTGCACTCGACAAACAGTAAACCCTCTCGCTAATATTTTCACCGACCAAGCTGACACAAGCATCCGCAAACAAAAGCACGCGCGTGTTTTAGCGCAGCGCCTTCTGTTCCAGAGAAACCTCACCTGTCGTCGCCAGAAGGCGGTCGCCGGTCGCGGGGCGGACCGGCAGCGCCGGCAGCGCCCCACTCGGCTTTGTTCGACCCATCTTCCCCCGGCGGCACAAAGCCGAGCGACGGCGACGCCCTTCCGGTGCATTACCGCGGTGTGGGGCGGGATTTTACTGCGAAAATGTCATTCGTTAGTCGGGCCGGCGGCAGTGCCGCGGGCGGTGGCACGGCGGTGCGGGGTGGCGGATTAACGAGTTACAGCGGAGCCGGCCGGCCGGCCGGGGTATCTGTCTGTGTGTTTGTGTGTCGGTGTGCCGAGCGGAGGGCAATTTTCACCTGTTGCTCGCCAGGGAGCGATCCGCGCCCCTCTGACGAAGCACGTGACGTGACCAGGGATAATGATGACGCATCACGGCGCGGCGGCGATTTGGATTGACGCGGCACGTCCTGTGGTCGCTCTGCGGAATGATTGGGAGCGCCTTGCTTTGAGAGAGCGCCAACAGCAGACTCGGGCAGCCGTGGTGTAGAATTACCTTTGATGGATTTCATTCGCACCGTGCCACTACTGGAAGGTTAGGATGTAATCAGGCGATTCAACGCGCGCTTAGGACTGAGACAGATTATCGAATTAGTCCAGAAGAATAACGGTGCACGGTCGGGACCTAAACAAACCGCCACTTAGCTGTGGGACATCAGGATGCCATCACGCGCTGCTAAGTAACCTCGGAAACCACCAACACCTCATCAGTCGCTGGCGTTTGTCACAAATGACAACCGGCCTCCCCGGCCGGCCGGCATCACTCAGCGGTCATAAACTGTTCACCTCTGACCCCGGCCTGCTGCCGGCCATCACAGGGGTCAGAGGTCAAGCAGCGGTAGCCGCGCGGCGCGGCGCGGGTCGCAGGTCAACCCTCATCGTTCAAACGCCGGCCCACGGCGGTTTCCCAGCGCCCCTTCGAGCGTTCACGACTCAACAGAGGGGTTTTTGTGGACTGGAATGTTTGTCCAGCAGCCTGATGTGCGCACGTGTTCTGCTTTTTGCAGACTCTTCACCGGATGAAGCTATTATAGCTCTTCAGAGATCAAACGACGCAATGACTGAGCATAGACGCAATCAGTGGCCTGGTGATGATGATTGCATATTGCCTCCAGCACTCAATAATCACTAACTCCTCCAACGGATACCTCAGCGTCTCAAATCTTTCCAGTCTGAGCTCTGAGCTATGAGCTCTGAGCTCTGAGCTCTGAACTCTGAGCTCGGAGCCATCCCACGGTGGCGGGCTGAGGGATGGTCGCTCTGGCCTCCATCCCGCTCAGCTTTCCCACTGAGACGACCAGCGTGGATGACATTCGTGAGAGTCGCCCCGGCCGTAATAGCCGCACGGCTAAGAGGAACACCTGAGGCCTCCGGACGCACAGAATGCCGAACGGATGCCGCAAGAGATCGATAGGCCGTGGTCGCAGCGAGTCAGACTGCTCAGTGCGTTAATGACCCGTGTAAATCGACACTACTGGAACAGAGAACAGAGGCATTCGTGGCAGCTCTGGTGTAGGTAGCTTCGTGAAATTAAAGCAAACCCTTCCTCCAAACTGTTAGTGAGCCAGATGAAAAACACATGAGAGTTACGCCACATCTCTCACCTACCATCTCTCTCCCTCCCCCTCTCTCTCTCTCCCTTTCTCCCTCCCTGTTCATCATCCCTCTCCCCACCCCTCTAAAATCACTGCAGCCACGCCTACCTACCGTTCCCACGCCACAATCTGCGCCCCGGAAACTGCGAACATCGCTCCAGCCGGGAGCGGCAATCACTCTGCCCATCTGCCGATAACTTTTAGGCCGCATCCCTCTCCCTCCCCGCCCCGCCGGAGATTTAAATCCCGTGCAGAACAATCCACAGCGCAGTGGAGAGGGTCAAAAGTTAACCGCGAAAGGCCTGCCGAATTGCGTTCATTGATTCATCCACGCTAATTGTGCGATTGCGTTTTGAGGAGCCGTTAGCACTTGGGTCACGTGGGCCGAGTGAAGACTTCCGTTGCGTTCACTCGGGCTACTGCGCCTGAGCAGACGGTCATTTGCGATGATTGGTAAGCGAACGACACGGAATCGTTTTTCGATTCGGCATTACACGAGCGTTAACCACTGTGATACCTCTGAGAGAAAATGTAACCGCCGCTCATGGCGGCCACAATCGCGATGCAACTGCTAATGCCGTCGATTTGCCGTGCGGAATACGAGCCAATGACGTCACTAATCAACGGTTGGTGATTATTCCGGTCACGAGCCGGCACCAATGGCGGCTGAGCTGACAGTCACTGTCAGCTCTGAGCTGGGCTGACCGCCGAGCCGCCGACCTGACCACAGCCACCGCAGGCGTCGGCGTCGGGCACCGAGTCGTTTTTACTGAACTCTGTGTGCCGGTTTATGATTGGACAGTTTTTGTTGGTGGTTTCTGAGCAGTTTTCTGATTGGCCAACAGGTCGGCACGTGAACAAACAACTCTTCAGTTACTGGCAGCAGCGGTCTATAGAGCCTACCGCACAATCCAGCGGTCTCAGTGGCGGCGCCCATAAATTGTCATATATCGACACAGCGCTATAAATGACCCTTTAAATAAATATTACAGCCGGAAAATATCATAAAAATGTAACAAGTTTCCTGTTCATTGAACATGCTTTCAATGGAAAATATCCTAAATCAGTAACTAAATCAGATTTCTTTAAAGCATTGTAAGAAACGCAAAATTAGACCTAAAGTAGCCAACCCAATTCACAGCATCACTAAATAACAACGCACCAAGCTAAAAAAATCCTGCGGCCTGGAACCTACATCACACTCCCGGCTCGCCTCACTCTATTGCACCGCCCTGCCCTGCCACGCAGCCAGCTCATCGCCCGGCCGGCGGGGGACCGGCTTACCACGTGCAGCGCTGCAGGCGTCCCGATGCGCCCATGACCGCCGAATTCCGTATGCAGCCGCGCGGGGCTCGGACGCGCCCCGCCCTTGTAGGGATGCATTACCCGTTCGGCTCGGCTCGCCAGGCGAGTCTCTGCAGACAGCTATCTCACCGCAAGGTCGCTCAAGGCGCTCAGGTGCGGGGGGTGGAGGGGGGGGGGGCAGCGCGGGGGGGGGCAGCACGTGACGAGCGGCTGGACGTGAGGTAATGGATGGGGATGAGACGGTTACTCAGCAGGTGGAAGGCAACGGAAGGGAGACGAGGATAAGGTGGATGACCAAAAGGCGGCGACGGGGAGTGGAGTATTGTGAGAACCTGAAGCAGAATATGCTAACTTCTTTGTATTAAGTAGTTGTAGTAAACCCTCTAAAATATCAGCTTGATGAAATTTAAATGGAACCTTTTCGTCAGATCCTGTTGCTCTTTCTGTCCGGGTGTTATTCATGCAGCTACAAAAAGTGCAAGAAAAAAAAGAAATATTACGCTTTAGGTACATAAAATGTACATTCATAAAATGTACATAAAATGTACATTCTCCGATTACAAATGACAGAGATTTATCAGACAAACGCCTATTTCAACAGTAAATTGATGGGATTTTTAGCTTGTGTACCGACCATTTACGCTTCCTCAAATTACATCAAGAAGAACCGCAAATGAACGACTAAAATGTGTTTGTTCACAAGCCACGGCGACTACTTCACTCATTTTTGAATCGGAACGGTGTTAAATGCCACCTGACCTCTTCTCATGCTTTGTCCAAAGGTCAGTGACACCTTTCCACACCAGCACTGTATTCACGGCATCAAACTCGGCGCCTATTAACCCCGAGTCGTCTCTGCCGGTCCCACAAACCTCAGATCTCTTCATCAACCGTCTCTCCCACATATCCGGAAATCCCGCCAGCCGCCTTTGAGTCTTCAGCTGAGGATTTCTGAGAGTCGGTGTCCGCCGCTGATCGGTCTCCGCCACAACACACCGCTAAGCCACACCGCGCCGCATAGAGCACCAATTTGGCGGCAAAACGGCACGGTCACCGCGCCAAATTGGTCTGTATTCACGTGCGCCGGCCGATTGGCGCCCATTGCTTCCGCGTCTACAGACGGCGCCGGTGCGGCGAGCTCGTCGCCGCGGCTAGCGCGCCGTGAATGTCGCCTTTGAGTGGCGCTGTTGCGGCGCCGCGGCGCTGGCGGGGCGTTTGTGGCGCGGTTTCTGCGAGTCTGTGTCGTGGGTTCCCCGCTGGGTGGCTCTAAGGCGCGGTCCCCCGCGGCGTGGCGCCCAATCCAGGCCGAGTGACGGCGAAGAGACGATTTCAATCGACTTCGGACCGCAATGCTCGTTAGGCGAGACGTCCAACTTAGCTGTGTCACAGGTGGATGGGACTGGCCGCGCTGATGGCTGGGAGACCGTCCAACTGACCGGTCAACTGTCCCGTACAACTGAGCCATCAACTGAGCCATCCAACTTGCCCACCGTCCCGTCCAACTGACACACCAACTGACCCATCCAACAGTTCCATGTAGCTGATCAACTGTCTCATCAAGCTGACCGGCTGACGGCTGTCCAATGTCCATCCCATTGTCCCAATAACTGACCCACCGTCCCATTCCGTCCCATCGTTCCACCGTCTTCCCGTCTCCCGCCTCGCACCGTGTCTCCTTCCCGTCTCCTCCCTCTCTCCGTGGTGTCTCCTCCCTGTCTCGTACAGTGTCTCCTCCCCGTCTTGTACAGTGTCCGCTCCATGTCTCCCTGTCTCCGCCGCCACCACCGCCGACAGATGCTGTTCAATTCGTCACACCTCCCCATCCACTGACAGCCCGGCTCGGCTTTGGTCATTAGCGTTGACAGCTTCAAAGCCGCGCCGGCCTCGGTCGGTGTGACAGCTGTTGTCGCTGTCTGCGGCTCTCGGCTGCCGGTCTAACTGGGCTAGGAGGAGCCACTGCCGCCAGAGCGCGTGAGAAGAAACTCACTTCCGTTCAGACTAAAAACGAAATCCACGAGCTAAAAATCTCTGATATAAGCGCAACTTGCTAATATGACAGAATATTCCCGAATATGACCGAATATGACCGAATGTGACGATATGACCGAGTATCTACACAACATAACATCTAGTTCTAGTTATCTGTCTTTCGTTAGCCACCTGGCCTCTAACTACCAAAACGCCAGCGAATAGTCGCTCGATGCAAACTCAGTCCCATCGCTCTCTGAATAAAGCAGCGATGGGTTTTCCGATACGCGGCCTGAGAGGTCCAGAAGCCCGCAGGTGGCTGACAGACGTCCACAACAGAGACGACGGATGGCAACGGTAGCAACAGGCCGGTCAGTCTGCGTTCGCGGCGGTCGGTTTTAAGGAGTGGAGAGCGTCGTCGGCTGAGAGCGGTCAGCTCAGCTCAGCAGCAGCCAGCAGTCAGCAGTTGGTGGCCAGAGCAGCAGCTGGTTAGACAATGGATGCACTCGACGGTGGCACGTTGGCATGCGACGGAGCAGAGCAGCACGGATTTAAATGTCATTAGTTTATCGCTGGAACTCAGAGTGCAGGGTAGTGTAGGGAAGTTCGCAAAATCGTCTGAATTTGAACTGCAAATGAATGAGTCCTAATGCAAATAAACCGTAAAGGAGTTTGGTCTTTAATGCATTGTTTATGAAACATAACTGGATTTTGCTAATTTTCGTGAACATAAACAGCTTAGGAAATACAGGCAATAAATTGAGCATATAAATATAGCAAAAAATGTTTATAATTGCTAAGAGGCGCGTCGATAAAAATATTGCACAGTGTGCGCCATAGATGCACCAAACCCCCTGTCACAACTGACCATGTATCACGACCCCCTGCAGGAGAGCGGCTTCTCACAGCGGGCTGCCCTGTGTGTGGTAATTCGCCGGCCCATCCCGCCCTGAACCAACGGACAGTTAGATAGGGGCACCGCTGCACCTGTGGTGAATCCCCGAACAATGGCACTGTGATCACTCATCCTCACTGGCAGATACATAAAGGACAGGTGATCGGTTTCTAATTTGAACTCGTTTGTTGCTGACTGCTAGATCATATTTATAATAATTGCCTGCTGAGCTTGTAAGGTGTAAATCAGTCAAAATTGAAAATGAAGAAACAAAATGGAAATATCATTAACATGAAAATAAATCTTCTCCACTCGAAAGGCTGTTGCTGTGACAGTCTAATATTTACGATTTATATTCTGTTATACATTGGACACCATCAGCAGGTGATAATTTGATAAATGAATAAAAAGCAGCTCTAAACCCCTACTCCACTAAGCCTCTAACCCCTCTACTACACATTCCTCTCCCGTTCGTAGCACCCCCGGTCGGTAAAAACAGCAGACGGTAGCGGTCCGCGGCTACCGCGCCAAACTAGCGTCACATTGAGTGGCGCCGCGCCGAATCAGCCACGCGGCGCCGCCGCACGCCTCACGGACGGGTACGACCCCCCAGGAGACGGTGCATTGACTTTACTCTAACTGACCGGTGGACGCGTGCATATAGAGATATTTGCACGACGCCCTTCTCTAGAATACACAGCATTATGAGCTCAACTCAAAAGGCGCGCGTATGCATACAATATTGTAGGTATGGGGTAGTTGTCAGTCTCGAGAGTGATACAAGCCGCTTCCGTTAAGCATTCACTTAAAATGCATTCCTCTGGATGTCTAAGAATGTTTTGCCCTTTCTTGCTGCCTCTCAATATCTGCAGAAATTTCAGCCCCAGTTGCCGAGTCCAGTGACACTGCACAGTGCACTGACCCCCTGTACATTGGTGCAGGCTCGGCCCCAGTTCTCGAGTCTAACAGCCCTTCACCGGCACACAGCCCGGCTGTGTGCGGCGGTGAGGGTTTTCGCCCCACTCTCTGGGTCTAACGACCTCAGCGAGAGACCACCTCCCGGACCAACAGCTGCGGGACGGCCGCGCGCCGGCGCCGGCGCAACAATTACCCAACAATTACTCACACACGCTGCACTAATTGCTCGGCAATGGCTCATCAGTTGGCCATCAGTTACTCTAACAGTTGCCCATATCACTTGCAAAAGTAGTTTGCCAAGTTTGGGACTTCCGACACTCCAGTGTTTAACGTGGCTCGAACGCTCCTGATTCGTCCATGGGTTTAACCTACAATTCCAGCTCATAACGGTTTTCTCCCCTCCCCAGGGTACTTCACCCGAACGTGCTCCTTTCCGTTTCCCCCTCTGCAGCTGTTCTTCCCTCTGGCAGGCCCCAGGTAACGTCCACCCACCCAACCACCCCCATGGTACTCCCAACACCTCCCCGGCCCCACACCAGACGTCCAACACTGAACAACCTCCCGAGCCAAGCCTCCGAGCCGAGCCGGGCTCCATTCGTGGCAGCACGCTATTAGCTTCCCTAACCACCTCCCAGCCGGTGATCTGGCTCTAACCGCCTCTCGGGCCCTCCGCTGCCCGCCTAACCGGCCATAGGCGCACCGCTTCCTTTGTCTTCACCGCCGCCGCCAGCGGAACATTAATCCAATTTATCGATACTGCAGATATATCAAGAACACCTAGGTTTTCGCCCGGGGGAGAGTCTGGTGGACGGTAAGGAGTGCGCGCAGGAGTGCAGTCTGCCGCAGAGTGGAAGACGCCGCCGCCAGCCGCGCGCGCGGCTGGTCGGAGCCCGAATTTATCGCCGCGGAAGGGTATTAGTGTCTGGGGATCAAATTAGGATTCATTACCGGGTTTTATGGGCGCCGTAGCTCGGGGGAGGTGGTTCTGCGGAGGCGGCCCGCTCTCGGGCCGGCCGGGGTAGCCGCGGGTGTCGTCCCAGCCCGCTCATGGAACCGAACCCTGATCGGTATCAGACCAGTGGGTAATCCGCCACATTGGGATGTCTCTTTTCTCCCCGCTGTGGCGGAGGGCCTGGCAAATGGTCCTGTTGGATCCCAACCGCTCCCAGACTAGTGTCGTAAACCGGCGAGCCGATGGTCCGGACCAAAATCAGACCACCAATCAGAGTCGGGTCAGCGACCCTGCAGGGCGGCCGGCCGGTCAAACGGTCTCCTCAGAGAGTATGACATAGTGGGGCCATACGGAACCACGGGGTTTGGTTTACAGGGGCAGCGGGACCCTGGCGGCGCACTCGAGCGGAACGGCGCCCAGGGAGGTGCTATGGGTGATTCATGTCTCACCCTGTGAAATCACCAAACGGCCTCCATTTCTCACACAGATATTAGCCTCTAGACGTGGACTGCAATTCAACACTGACCTATAGCATTGCTACAGGTCTTGTTCTTCTCATTGAGCTTCAAAATCGAACGCATGATGCATGGAAAACCAAGCACGAGATATAGCAAATCAATGTAGAAAATCAACGCATTGTAGTTTCAGAATTGTCACACATTTTAAGCGTATTTTCAATGGATGAAATTCTTTTAGCTAGTGCAGTGTTAGCCACACATCTTGCAACAAATATTCAAGCAATTTTCCACCCAAGACTACCTTCTCACAACAGCCACCAACCACCGCGCCCAGCTCTGATTATCCCGTCGCTGACCTCCTGGAGTTCTATTTGGTCTCCCGCCGGCAGCGTCAGGTAGCGATCAGCCGACGAGCCGCGCGCGCAGAGCGCTCGTCGCCCGACCCCGCCCCCCACTCGGCGCCGCGCATATCATCGCCCAGAATCACCGGCATCGTTCATCAGTGCTGGAGGATCACCGAGACAGGCAGCCACGTGCCGAGGGAGGAATGGATGAGAAGCGAGGGAAAGGAGGGTGGAGGCAAGGGCGGGGAGGAGGAGGGGTGAGTTGATGGGAGGGAGAAAGGTGAGCTAAATAGGGAGCAAAGGTGGGGCGATGGATAGAGGAGAAAAAATAGGGTAGGAAGAAAAAGAAGGGAAGAGAAAGGGGATAAAAGCGATATAGATGAGTACAGATAATGATAAGGAAGCCAGGATTTTGGGGACATTCAGAAGGGACAGTGCATAAATGCAAAAGACGTCCATAATTTGGGAGGCGTAGGTCCGATAATAGAAAAATGGTTTCTAGACTACGTCATAATCGGCGGAACGTCAGTTTTCAATTATTCATTGCCCTCCGCTCATTCCAGTAATTTGAGTAATTCATTTGTCTCGAGTAATCGGTACATCTTGAATATGCTTTGGAACACTTAACGGCCACGACTGGCCCGCTTTAATTGTTCACTAGCAGCAGAGTCGCGCCTAAATCAGCGGCTATCTAGCCATGCATCTGCTCGGCGGACCGTCAGCGTTCACTAATAGTGAGCCACTCCACTAAACACGATTCAAGACATACCCCGACCGGGACCCCACGCCGCGCCTCGGAACAGCGACGTATCTGGCGCACCGCCGCGCCAGAAGCGGCGTATCCGGCGCGTCAGTGAACGGCGCGCCCGGATTCCCGGGCTGCCGACAGCGCCACAATTGTCGCCACAGTCCAACCGCGCCGTTTGTGGCGCATTCCGGGGCAGCGCCCGAGCGGCACAGCACAAACATGACGCGCCGCGGCGACAGTGGCGCGGCGCAGGCGACAAAAGCGGCGCAGTGATGGATACGGGAGCGGAAGACTCAGAACGCTATCCTCCAAATACACACCGACTTATGTCAACAAGGTGGCAGCATCAATGGCCCAACGAACATATCAGCAAAGCGGTATTTGACAAATGTGACAAATTTGATAATCGAGAGATGTGTTCGTGAAAGCGCACACAAACCCCGAGCGTCTGGTTTGGCGGTGATTGAGTCGCTAAGGGAAGCAGCGGGGCGCGGCCGGGGGCAGATCTCTGACATACGAGGACCGCCTCCTTCAAGGTCAGCTGAGGCCAGCGATCGAGGTCACTGACCTAAGAGAGGGAGCTCCCGCGGTCTAATAAAATTAAACGGTCTTATAAACGGAACAAGGCCCGGGGACAAGGCGATTAAATATAAATTGTTTACATGTTATATGAATTCAAGTGTACTGACGAGAATGCTAGAAAGTGATATCTTAATAGTTTTTGAACCCTTGCAATAGACATTAGCGAATGCCACAATGTCCTAAAACATACCACTGTCTTTCAACACAGCCAAATCGTCTCCCCTGAGTAAGTCGGGATTCCAGAAGCACGACAATGCCTGCATTTTATCGTGGCAGCGTGCGCCTCGTGTCAGACCGCTCCCGATGTGAGGATTTACGGCGGCGGCGGACATTCAGTCGTGATTCAGTTGAGGTGGGTCAGTTGAGTGGCTGAGAGGTGCGCCAAGTTGCATACAGGGGATGTCCCACGGCAAGGGTGCTCCTACTAAAACCGGGAAATCCTCCCGTAAAAGAAGATTCACTTTATGACATATGGATGCACCAAGTGAACACTGAATAGACTCGGTTGCATGTGATGCCCACTCATCTAAGCTCTACTGCTATACTACAATCGTTTTCTCCCTAAACAGCTAAAAATTATGGAAGTGAAAAGCTGTACCCTCCTCCCCTGTCTGTTTTTGTCGAGTCAACTCCAGCTTTCCCTGTCCCTCCCCTTTCCTGACCCATACCCATCCCATGACTGTTCGTCCCCCTCCCGGCCCCACCCCTCCACGGAAACTGCCACGCCCCTGGGGCCTGCGCTGCGCTGAACCGGGCGCCCAGTTCCAGCTAATGGCGCGCCAAATTGTGGATATGAGCGGGAAACAGGGGCGGTGGTGGCGCCGGCAGGGGAGAGGGAGGTCAGAGGAGGGGGCAGGAGGGGCGGGAGGGCGAGCGAGGGTGACGGGCAGGAGCGGAGAGAGAGAGAGAGAGAGAGAGAGAGAGAGAGAGAGAGAGAGAGAGAGAGAGAGAGAGAGAGAGAGACTAGAGAGGAAAGAGAAAAGGATCTGCCAAATCTAATATAACTTCTCCTAATATAATTCCTCCACGGAGAAGCCGCAGAGTCCATCCCGCTACCACTAATAGACACTTTAAATGCATGGCCGGCGCTCCGTATCTGATAGTGTGGAGCTGTTGTGGGAACTGGTCAAAATCTGGGGACCAGCCCATAAAATGGTAATGCACCGGGCACCGTTGTCACTGGGCTGATTATCAAGTCCCTAAACGGACAACACAAAAAAGTCACAAAACGAAGCACTTTGATAGAATGCGGAGTGAAAGATGGTAGAAAAATAGCAAAAGAGAATCGAGAGCCAGAGGAGCCACTACGATAACACTCACGTTTACGCTTTGAAGACTCCTCGCTCATCTGCATAAACTGCTGCTGCTGCTGCTGCTGTTGCTCATGCTGTTGCTGCTGATGGTGCTGTTGTTGCTGCTGAGAGGCGTTCATATCCATGACGATCATGGGGTTTTGTGTCGGTGCCGGTGATTGGTCGTAGTCGCTGTAAAAGTCCTCCTGATTGGACGACAGCGTGGCGCCCGGAGAGTTCTCGGACTGCACGGTGGGGGCCAGGGTTGCCAGCTTAGACTGAAACACAGAGATAGGAGAGAAGTGTAAGCTCAGAGCGCACGGTGGGGGCCAGGGTTGCCAGCTTAGACTGAAACACACAGAGAAAAACAGAGGGAACTGTAAATGGCAGAGCAATCAGATGTACAATCAGATGTAGAAGTGGAGAGGAAAGCTGCTATCCAAATTATATTTAATTTATTTAACGCAATCACTTAAAATAAAGAAGATCCACAAGCCAAAGATCAGTTTACTTTTATCAAAAAGGTTCAAAAATTGCATTTTTGTTATCTCGACTGAATCAAATTTCCGAAATGAATTAAATGATAGCATACTTCACGACTGAAAGCAGCTCAAAGCAGGCACAACCATGCAAATATCTCGCTTGGCACCACCCAGAACATTGCCCAGGCGGCCAGTAACGAACGAGGTATCATGTTCAAATAAAGTCAGACGAGCTCCGCCGGAGCAGCGGCACCGAGTCTCATTAACACCAGACCGGCTCCCTTTGATCCGCGCTGCTCCGCCTCATGAGCGTATTAAAATAAGCGCCCTTCTGTCACCGAACAGAGGCCTCCCTATCATTTGGACACATACATTGCAGTCGGCTAAATAGCGGCTGCGGTAGAGAACAAATGAGAAAGCTTAGCCGTCTCGAAAAGACACAGGTGCGGTCCTAGGGTGCGATGTGGTATAGTAAATCGTTCTGACACCACCCGCGCAGCATTGTTCTGTTATTTGCCACAGCTGTTGTGAAATTAATGGAATGAATGGAAACATTCATTTTAGTTTGCTTATTTACAAAGGTTGAGCTGTAGCAAGTAAACGATAGCAGTTCAAAACAAGCGCTAGGTGCTACGCTCACATTCATATCTAAGAGTACGATGTCGTCCTGTGCCGCAATGAAGTCCCCAAACGTCTTCCATGTTACTTTTCTAGCCCGCAATGCAGTCACCGGCCGCCTTGGTGTTTGTGTGCTACTGTATTATCCCGCAATGCAGTCACCAGCTGTCTTGGTGTTAGCGTCTTGTGCGAGACTGCAGTTCCCGGCGAGTCTCGGGCTAGCTTTCTGTACGAAACTGCAGTCTCCAAGTGAATCGTCCATTCATTCATTCATTCATCCATTGAATTGGACACAGTCGTCAGGCAGAAACTAACGCATTCCAGCGCATAAGTCTCGCGCTGAGTATCCAACGGGCACTTTCGATCCAGAAGATCACACCTGCGTGCGACAGAGCCGACGCCAGAAAATAAATGGCGCCTCGAACTGACGCGTCTCGGAAAGAAACGGCCGCAGCCGCCGCTTCCACTAACTCGGCACCAGATGGCGGACGAGAGGCGCGTTACGTCACGGACCGAACACGCGACAACGCACGCGCCGTGCGCCAAGACGCGCACGCACCGCTGTGAAACTGCGCTAATCTACAACAGTCAGCGGGTGTTCGAGCAGCAACCCATTATGGTTTACACGAGAACAATAAATGTAATGGTAGTGTATGAGGCTGTAGGTGTATTTACATAAGTGCCGAGTTACATGGATTAACATCGGCATTAAAACTGGATTATGCTCTAGTTTTTAATGTTGCTGTTAATCAAAGGTTATTATCACAGATGTGCGCATTGTAATTATGATTAGTAGTAAATCGAGCAGAGTCATGCTGAAATGGTTTTTAATATTGAGCAGGGTATCGCTATATAGTATAGCAAAGTATCGCTACACCATTTATTGCGACGTAAAATCACGGGTAGATATTATAAACCGCACTTGATCCGCCTACGGGTAATTCCATGGATAAAAGAAATTTGTCGCACCTAGCTTTGATCTTAGCTACTATCCAGCATTTACACACTTAGGAACAAACTACTTTGCAACCAAAATTAATATCTTTTTAAAGCATAACGCGCCTTTGAGTCCCTTTACCGGCCTCAATTTGAGCTACACAGTACAGCAAGTCTCCAAGACAGACAGCCGGCGTCATCTGTTCAGCGGAGCAGTTGAAACGGCAGGTGAAGATGACAGGAACTGACTCCAGGGGGCCACCGGGGGAGGGGGGGCAGGTGCGGGGGCGGGCGGACGGGCAGGTGGACCGCCGCCGCCGCGGGCGCCTCTGACACGCGCCCCGCAGTGGGCAAACAGCCACTTGAGCGGCGGAAGCGTACCGGAAAATAGCCCCGCCGGTGAAAGGGGAGCAGCGGCAGCGCCAGGGGCGAGGTCAGAGCGGGGATCGGAGGGGACGCGCACGCAAACTTTGAGTCTGGTTTTGGATCAGCTATTTCTGTAGATGTTACCTCCTACAAGGTTTCTCAAGCTTCTAAAAAGAATCGGTTTCGGCCATTCTTCAAACTACTTAACAAACACCCATCCTATCCACCCGTCTGCCTCCCAACATCCTCCAGCTGGAGGCGCCTCTGGTACTGTCTCACGCACCCCGTCTGTCAACAGCATAACAAACGATTACTGCAGCGGCGGCCGCGGCGCCGTCTGCCGCTGTATGTGTGTGTGTGTGTGTGTGTGTGTGTGTGTGTGTCGCGGGCGTCCCGCCGAACTTCTGAGGACCTCCGGACGATGGGAGGCCGCGGTCAGCAGCGCGTGACGCCCCAGGGAAATCAGGCCAGTCTCCGGCGCACGCGGGCCGCTCTGAAGGGTTGGCGGTGTCTGAAGTGGGGAGCCACGCGCCGGGCACACCACCGCCGGATGTGGGCGGCACGGGCGGAGCCAGGTGTGCAGACGCGGGGGTGCAGGGAGAGGTGCCAGATAGTAAGACTACACAATAATGCGCCCCACTTTCTCAGTACTACTGTCTGAGAATACCCCTTAAAACATGGTTACAAAATAAACATTAGAATGAGCATCGTTGAGCTAGATAGCGCTCAGTGAGTCAATGCCATAAAATTCATTGCAGACCCGTTTGTTTGTTGGTTTGCAAACACCGATGCAGCAATGTTCGACACATCGTGTTTCACCAATGTGATTGGAATGCGCCGGGCGCCGCCGTTTCACATTGTTTATCAGTATAACGTGTTATGATTCGCTACAATACATTGCGACACTAATATCGTCAGTTGAAGTCCCGAGTAGCTGGATGAATGTAAACGGCCATCATAATAGGCAGTAGCTATGAGCCAGTTCGACATCAATGGCTGTCATAAACCACATTAAGCGTGGTTCCCATCATTATTGTACACATAAGTTGTTGTTATCATCTACTGGGACGAGACTCTCTAAATATGGTAGCACTACAGCAAGTTTATCCTCGTGTTGTGCCTCCTGTTATTTTTAGAAGTGACTTTACACGTTATGCCATCGTCACCGTGCCTCTGTTGTCTCAATAGCTGGCTTTATGGGCGGAAAATTGCGCACTTTCGCCCATCATCTCGCACCGGGGGCCTGACGCGCCGTCTCCGCAGATGTCTGGACGGTTTAACGCGGTCCCCGTCAGCCATAAAGCAGACAGCGCCATCTGTCGGTAGCAGAAGACCACGCCTGCCAATCACGAACTTTTAAAATGGTCCGCGCAATAGGGTGGACATTACTGGAGTGCTGTGACATGATGGCAACACGGCGAGATGTCGTCACCTAAATGCATAAAATTTAGCGGCACGAGGCGGGTATTCCCGAGTCTGCCGAGCCACGGGGCGCCAAAACGGCGCGCCAATTTTGCCGCGGTAATGGGGGCAGCTGGCGTACTTTGCGGCTATCTAGAGCGGCCGTAAGCAGCCAGTGTGGCAATCACCGGGAGCATTTACGAGGCCACGAGACAAGTGTTTTATGCGGCCTGTTGGCTGCTTAGTTTGGCGATGATTAACGATCTCACGGTGCTGGGAAACCGGAAGGCCGGTCGGCAGATGCCGCGGAGAACTGGTCGGCGCCTGGCTAATTTATCGTTATAGATATTTATCACGAATGGTAATAAAATCACCTAAATGGATAGTCATACCTTCAGCTCCAGAGAAGACCACCGGAGCGCACACGTCACATGCTGCTATTCCGATTTTGCAAATGTAATCAAATGTCAAACATAAGCGAGATAGCCAATAAAAAACGACATCAACCATTTAACGCCGTCACGCCCTGTTGAGACGCATATTCTCAGAGCAGTACCCTTGGCGACTGGTTACCAAGGCAACTGTTCCCTAACGAGCTCGGTCGGCCGTCAACTGACTCAACATAAATCGCTGAACAGTTCGCTGGGAGCAGATGGGTTGCCAGATGCGCAGTAGCGGCCACTAAGCTCTGTAACTGGCAACCGAGGTCATATTGCTGACAGTGGCGCCGAAAAGGCACCACACCTGTCGCGCTATACATGTAAAGGAATACGCAAACTAACTCTATACACTGAGCTGCTCACCCTGAGGTGGTAAGCTTCTCAGCTCACCCCGATGAGAAACTGAATGCTCCATATACTATTATGTGTCACAACCCAGTTTGAACAGCTCCGGCAAACAGCGATAGCCCACAACTCCGATTTCATGCTTCAGGTCGGTCACATGTTGTCATGCGTTACCTAACCTAAACGTGCTATCAATATGTGTCACGTCAAACATCCGTATGTGTCAATCGGAGAAGGCACTATCATTTCTTAGCGTCACCAATAGCATATACCATAATCCATGGCAGAGCACCACCTCTATACCACGAAGACACATTCGGTGTCATGTCTGAAGCACCCTAACCAAGCTACCAGCTCTGTGTGAAATCGACCGATCCATCTTCCTCGACTATCTGTCCGCAGTGAGATGATGGTCACACCGGTTTGGGGCGACCCAGACACCCAGACATGCACGCAGTTGACCGAGCGTCAGCGTGTGCATATGCTCCCCGATACGGCGAGCAGGGGATGATGGATTCGTGTTTGTGTCGAACCCAGAGATCGGTAAAGCCCGCCTGGGAAAAATTCAACGGTTTATGCAACACAGGTATGCCACTGTTTGAGGAGGTCGGGTGCGACGTCATGCTTATTTGAACATATCGCCTGAGCCCACACACCATAGAGAATACGCTGGAATGATGGATCTTTTCACCGGGTTTGTTCAACCAACAAAATTCACGGATAACTGAGAGGATTTATCAAACACGATCTGGGAAATGATATAAAGATTACCATAAAGGCTTTGAGCGGGTAGAGAGGCAGGCGAAAGGGCTCAACGAAAGGCCGTGACTGCCGGTTTGGAGCTCACACTAACCACTTATATGCGCGACTAACTGTACACGACACCGCTTCCATTCACACAGCTGAGTCTGGGAACGACGAATCAAGCGATCCTCATTCAATTCCAACGCGACTCCCAAACCATCGACAAAGAATCCCGGCACAAAAAAACATGTCCCGTTCACACCCGGGGCTGTGGAAATATGGAGGGCACTTCAGCTTGTATCAGCCTCCATTATTCGCCTGTTTTCTCAACATTTCCTACTGCTATTATCTTTTTATCGCTTCCTCCCACCTCCTCTTCTCCATTATTACCAACGTTTTCCGAGAGTCCATGTTCGACGTGTTGAGGAGCACCGAAGATTGGGGAACACTGTAGACTCGGCGCCGAACTTCGAGCTAATTTCTCGTCCTCCGGGACGGAAGAGTCCTAATCGAAGACGCGTGTGCATTCCTGACCATGACCGATTCCGTCCGGCCGATCCGTGGGAAAACATTTCGAAGATATGCGGAAAATTTGCGAACAGATAGATGCTGAAGAACGAGAAGACGCAAATGGTCACAAGTAGAACGTTGGTAATCACCACCGAGCCCATCCCAATCAGTTAAAATCATTTTTTTACTGGAGAAGAAATATGGCCTTGTCCTGCATAAAATGAAAGCCAGCAAATAAAACATTCTGCTTAGCTCTACTCAGACATTCCATTACACATCCCACCCGGCCTATATGATCGCCTGGTGTCCCTGCCGCCGCGCTCGCCGTCCGTTCGTCCGTCCCCCGGCGGCAGGTGCACCGTCCATCCACCGGGCGACACACCACGCCGCCGCCGCCTTGGACGCCAACAATAGCCCTGTGACGCGACTTCCGGTCAGCGGCGGCCGCCGGTGTTGCAGCCCCTCTAATGACCCGCCGCCGGAAACGTGCAGTAATGAACCAGCGCCGCACCGGCCACCGTCCACCGGCAGCGGCGCGTCCACACACGGTATCTACATCCGTCCACAGGAGGTCCACAGCCGTCCACAGGAGGTCCAAGCCTACCCACGGGAGGTCCACGCCTACCCACAGGAGGTTAAATAACCCACAGAGTTACCGACATATTCTATTTCTAGCGACCTAACTGAATTGAAATATAAGGGGCCACCGTTTTCTATTTTAATTACATAGACACTCTGGATAATTTGTCGCCCTGGATCATAAGCATTAGATCAATTTTCTATTGAAGCTATCTCACGTCATCTCTGTGGTGCTCGTCAGCTGACCGCACTATCAGCTGACTACACTATCAGCTAACGTCCGTGAGATTTATCTCGCCACCAATCGGCCCAATTTAACCGGAGACTCGGGGGCGTATCCTCTCTAAAGCTCCCTCCGCCATGTGTCTGGCGGCGGGTCTCAGAAAAGGAAGATGCGCTGATAAAGATCGCACGTTCTCCGTCAAAGTCACACCGACCGTTTGGTGTCGGCAACACAATGCCGTGTAATAAGACGGGACCAGTGATGCCGCCTTGTGATACTCTCGGGAGCGGTTCGAGCGATTACTGGCGCCGGCAGATGCTGCCAAATGAGCTGCCAGATTAGCGGCCACCACAAAAGAGGCCGTCCGAGCGCGGGTGCTTACCGCTGCCGACGTGAGGAGCGTGACTCCGACTGAACCAGCCGAGAACAGATGCGGTGGGCGGGTTTCATAATTGACGGAGGAGCCATGGTAACTAATCAGCGTGTGGCTGTTCAAATTAATCCACCGCTAATTCTCATTGAGCTTATTGGCGTCGCCGTCGACGGATTGTCTGAGAAAGTTATGTGGTCAAAATGTCGTTCGCTGATGCAATGAGAACGTTCAACAAAAGCGATAGTGTTCTAGCGTGCTACCGCGAGCCTCAGTGACATTATCGGACCAAACAGAAGGGCGTCGGCTCGGTCGGGCCATCAGCTTGCAATTGCTAGCAACACAGCTACGAGGAATTCCGATAACGAGGGTGTTGACCAGGGGTTAACATTAGGTGTCGTACTACTTCTCAGCGATAATGTCCTAGAAAACGAGTCTTGGCAAAGGCAGCCGCCAGCCCGGACGGACGGATGCATTGACGGGCGACATAATTCGACGTCGGTTTTATCGCTCGTCGAGTGTTGCCGAGTCCTTTGTGAGCATTTAGTCGCGCTGCACTACCAGTGTTGTAAATTTGTCACAACTAATGCAGCCTATAATCAGTATGTAGAGTGCAGCGCTCTCGGCGCAGAGGTCGCTGATAAGACATCCCGCCACATTACTCAGCAAACTGTTATTATATCGCGCTCCTGCACAAGCTAGACCTCGCAAATCAAGCTGCACCCATGTTTTGACCCCTGTCGACCACCTGGGTGCCTCTGTAACTCTCCCTAGCCTTCTCACGTCATCATCTGAGTTTCATCCTCCCGGTGACAACTCGAATTTCTCATGGTGCCCGATCGACACCTCAGCGGGCGGCCGAGTATTTAAACCCGTCGGAGACACTGAGACCGGTTCTACTGTTGACAAAGCACCGACCTCGAGCGAACACCCCTCAGCACACACAGACACGGGCGTCGGCCCCCGGGTCGCGCATGGTCCATTAGAGCCCCGAGTCGGGATGTGCCGCACGAGAGGTCAAACCGGCGCGCGAGAGAGCGGGTTACAGAGCCGTGCCGGGACCGTCGGAGTATGAGATCACTGCGCAAGTAGGATTCATCGGTAGTTCTGGTGTAACGGTGGGCCAGGTGGGCGGTGGTTTGGAACTGTTAGCAGAAGAAGACCGGGGCAAGGCATGGTATAAAGTGCCGTAATTGGACAGAAAATGATTATTTATGTCCCAGCACGAGACATAATTGCGAAGCTACCTTTATCATTATATATGCATTATTTTAAGTAGTCGACCGAAGGCTCGTGCACTCCATCTTTGGGGTCACGCTCTGCAAGTTAGCGCGACTGCAGGTTACATTTGACCACCTGCAGGCACTCGGGTGTCATTTAAACGGACACGCGGCCAAACATAACTGCAAGAAAATATCATCATTACTGTTGCAACCGATAATTTAGAAAGCTGAACTAATAGATGACACAATCAACAACAAAATGTCTCCTTTTCATATGTACTCAATGCATAATTAATGAACTTCCTTTAATGCACACTCCCCAATAAATACCGTAGATAAAGTCAATAAAACCTTAAACCAAAACTAGCGAAGCTATTGTAAAAACTAATCTAATAAAACCAGCAAAGCTCAAAGCACCGCCACAAACAGCCGCAACAAAACACACTCGAGCACCTGGCGCATCCCAGTGACGTCATGTGAGGACAATCAGCTGACACATCCCGGCGAGGAGCCTCGTTCGGCTGTCAACAGACGAGCGGAGCTCCGCGAACAATCGGCTCTGTTAGATATGTGGCCGATAGCGCCGGCACCTTGGTCGGGTCGTGAGCGGTCGCGCTGTTCAGCTGGTCACAGGCGGAGGGGTGGTCCGGACAGGTCACACTGCTGGAGATTCCCGAGCGGGGGGGGGGAGAGGTCATAGGACTGAGATTGGTCTCAGTGGTGGGGCCTCTCGTGGGTTAACCTGGAATAGTAAATTGGAGAGGTCCTGAAGGGGATAGTAGATAAATTGTGTCAATGATCAGAGATTGGTAACCTGAGAATAAAGTTGGTGTTTTATACTTCCCTATGTTCAGCATTTCCCATCAAACGCCATAAGGATCAGAACTAAGACAAACATAACTTGTTTCAAGTTTCCTCGCTAGTTTTCTTCAGAACAAACTGGAAAAACTCAAACAAATAATCAGACAAGACCTTGACCTTTATGTCTACGGGCCAAAAGGTCAACTCCGTCTCAACCTTATTTCTGAACGTCCTTACCACCTCGGCTACAGCCATTTTGGGCATGTAAAATCTGCCGATTCAGCACATGTATAGTCAAGGGCTTACCTGCCGATCACGGAGCTACCTTCTACGTCACAATAATCAGATAACCTGGGGATTAGGCCCGGCGCCAGCTCATTACTGCAGGAGCGAGTGTCAATGAGAATCGCCGCACAGCCACCACGTGGCCGGTGGAACCCGTGACACAGGTCCATAAGTGGACCAAAATTGCTGTACTTTTCCCGCGACCTTTGACCCTCATCTGCAAATGAATATGCAAGCTAATAAACAACATTAGCACATAATCTCAGGCGGTGACCCCTGCAGTTAGATAGACCGCTCTCCGCTTGCCGTGACGACACTAATTTAAAACCCACGACATGATCTTTTGCGGCCGACCATCTTCACTTAGGGCACAGCGGGTGACCACTAACTCGGATAACTCCTAACCGAAATCAGCACGTGCCACTGTGGCTGAAGTCTCTGCCGGTAGAGACGGGTGAACAGTGGCCGGCCGCAGTCAGCTGACCGCTCAGCTGATTGCCACCGTTATTAGAGTCGGCAAAAGTGGAGCGCCGCAGCGCCGCATCTGCCCCTGCTACCGTCAGTGAATGGGACAGCGCCTAGACAAATGGGAGGGTGGATAGTTTCGAGAAGCAATTATAACTCAGACAGTAATGATGCCATGAGCTCAGCTTTGCAGCGTTTGGAAAGGGAGATTAAGTAAGGTAAACAATTAGTGTTTACGATGAAAAAATTATCAGAGATGACCAGCACATGCAAGTTGAAAGTTTCTCCTTCATTGAGCAAACTAATCTCGATCTCATGAAACATATCGACGTAGAAACAAAAAGAAGCACCAGCCTCCACCACGTCTGGAGCTCAGACCGGCGCCAGGCCGCGCCAGAACGGCCTCCAATGCGCCACTTCTGCCTCCGGATGGCGGCGTCGGGCGTCTCCCGCCCATTGATTTATGGCGCGTAAACCATTGGCGCCAGCTTCTGGTTATTCTCCGACAGCGACGGACAGGAAAGAGGATTGAAAGAGGGACAGGAAAGAGGATTGATGGAAGGCGGATCGTGAGGGAGCTCGTGAGAAGAGCCGGACGAAGGTGAAATTGGAGCGACGTGATGTCCTTCGGGCGCTCGAGTTGAGTTGTGAGAAGATGTGAAAGAAGTCGAGGAGGATGCGTTGGAACGAGAGAGAGAGAGAGAGAGAGAGAGAGAGAGAGAGAGAGAGAGAGAGAGAGGGAGAGAGAGAGAGAGAGAGAGAGAGAGAGAGAGAGAGAGAGAGAGAGAGAGAGAGAGAGAGAGAGAGAGAGAGAGAGAGAGAGAGAGAGAGAGAGAGAGAGAGAGAGATTGGTGATAAGGCAGTAGGCATGCATCCGTGCTACGTTGTGGCACACATCACGTGCCATTACTTTTAGCTCCCTCCCACGAGATGTGGGACAGTATGCTACTTCCAGCATGTCAATCCCTATCGTTGGAATGATTGAGCTGCATCTAACTCTAACTCCTTCATTGGAGCTCGGCCAGCAAACCGTGCCAAGTATTGCACCGTCATCGTGCGATCGGTATGTCTCCAGACTGGTCAGAAACTGCTCGCGCAGCCGATCGCTGGACATTGTCGGCTGTCCTGGGACAGTCCAAGAGCTGAGCTGGGGTGGCCCAGTGAGGGAGATGGTTGCCGACTGAGTTGTGGACTAGCGAGCAGACCATCAGTTAGGATCTGCAGGGGAATACCAGCACAGAGTGATGTGGGGCGGGGCCATGTAACGTTCGGTGAGCGATTGGCTGGGGTGGAGCTTTGAGTCAACTTATTGGTCAAACGAAGAAAAGGATGCTGGAAGGTGTTTGACTATCTCATAGCAATCTAGAATCTTAGAAGTTAAGGTGCTTTTCGTACGATGCATCAATACCCCTAATGTTTCGCATTGCGAATATTATTACGAGCGAGCGAGCGCAGCGAGCGAAGCGAGTCTTTTCAATATAACGGGAAAATCTCAGTATGAGCGGCCCGGCTCGGCCCGGCCCGGCCCGGCCCGGCCCGGCCCGGCCTGTAACGCTTTTCAGAGGCTTATATCTCAGCAACCGCTGGACCGATTGGCCTGCGGTCTTTTTTGCTGGGTAGCCCCATCCCTTCTACCACGTAATTGACTACTTTTGATACATCTCAGTGACCATCGTGGCACGTGCCACGTGAAAAGTCAAGGGTGTTCAAGCTGTTTTGCAAAAGTAGTGATTTTAAGAGGCTCATATCTCAGCAACCGCTTGGGCGATTGACTAGCGGTAATTTTTATAGGGTAGCTGCATCCTTTCTATTAAAAATAGGATACTCTCGATGCATGTGGGTCACCCCCAGTGCACGTGCAAAATACAACAATAAGAGGTGTCAAATTTGTTCCCATTTTAATAACTCGGTAATTACTGGGGCGATTTCGCTGAAACTTGGCATACAGGTAGGCACCCACCAGGCAATGCATTCCCATGTGTTGCGGTTAAGGTGCTACTGCACGTGCGCACGTGCAGGGGGCGCTTCCAGATCTCGAGAACGGCTGGGCCGATTGCGCTCAAATTTGGTACACGGTTGGAGACCGGTTAGTAGGGTGCCGTGCAAAAGTCAGTTTGAACCCCGTTTGCACGTGCGCACGTGCAGAATGCCGCTTCCAGATCTCAGAAACGGCTGGGCCGATTGCGTTCAAATTTGGTACACCGCTAGCGACCGGTTTGAAGGGTGCTTTGCGCAAGCCCGTTGGAAGTACCCTCTCGCCCTTCCGCACGTGCAGGGCTCACTATCTCGCTCGCTCGTTCGTAAAACTCTGGAAACGAGTTCTTCCGATGCATCAAGATAAAACATACAGCGTCCTCAAGTGCTAGGTCAATAGATGATCGACGTTAAACGACCCGTCATGTTTTCATATCCGTCCTCCAGAGGCGACCACACACATTACGTCACGATCCGTTTGCTTGAACAGCAGTTAACAAGCGCTCGTCATCCCGCTCTGCCGTCGGCATCTAACGACCGCACGGATCAGTCTCACGGGTGCTCTTCTCAAAGCCACCGCCGCACCGTCCCGCAATGAACGTCCCGCTCGCGGTAGCCGCTCCGCACAGGGGCTTCCTTTCACTGCGCGCATATGCTCCACTTGTCGATCTAACCGCCAGCGCCGGGGGCGGGGCGTCTGAGATCCTGCAACTCATCGCGTCGTCTCGGCGAGACTCAGCTCGTCTGCGTTCGTCGGCGACTATGCGACGCGCGACATTAGTGGAAGATGGATGACGTGATGACATGATGACGCGACATGTGGAGTGTGCTGGCGGACCGAATCCATCGCAGGTCCGGTTAGGTAGTTAGGTATCCTAATTACAAATGGGATGCGCAAAAACACACACAACGGTGTCCATCTATCTAAGAATGCGCGTCCCACTGCGAATAGGAAGGTAGATTCAAACGGTGTTCGCGCAACTTACCAAAACTCCTTACATCGGAACGAGGCTCCTCAATCAGCACCGTCACGCCTGTCCATCTGCCGCGGCGCTGTGGATCGCTCGTCGTGCCATCACGTGCCGTTTCCATCTCGGGTTCCTCTGGGCGGCGGCGCCACTCGGCGACAATTCATTAGCGGCCGGCACGTGCTGCCGACCGGTCTGCCCGCCGGCCATCCCGAATGGAGTACTCGTGACGAGCATGGGATAAATACGCGAGCATGCGGGCGGGCCGCGAGGCGGGGGCGTCACCCTTCTGCAGGAATGCAGGACAGAGACGAATCGAGCCACGGAGCGAGCTACCGAGCTACCTCGAAGGAGCTACAGTGAGAGGGCTAGCTGCTCGTGCAGCGGACGGGTGCGATACGAGAAGGAAGGACGGACGACAAGGGTTCCGTCAAGGCTGCTGTCGACTGAACACTGTCTCCACGCGGCGACGAGTCCAGTGATTGACAGTTGTGATCGGCATCAAGTGGTGAACAAATTCGTGCCGAGTTTACTCTGAGTCCGACTCGATGACCGACTCGCCATCGGCCTGCGATCCGGCTGTGTTTTCGGCTGAAATGCACTTTCTCACGATGACTGGAAACCTCGCGATTCTCGCGCGGTATGTATCCGTTCGCGTGGTGTCGTCTCGGCTCACGTCGTGGTGTTGTCAGCTCGTTTTACGTCTCGTCGGCTCGTCAGTCGACCAGAGGATCTCTCGGTCATCGAATCCGTCCGTGTGTCCGTCCGTCGGTCCGTCAGTTGTCGGCCCGTACCGTATGCAGACTCGTGGCGATACGGGGCGCCGATGGGATGCCTTCTCGTCTATCAATCAATGGTAGTGGGCCCGACATCGGGTGCGCACCAGGCACCTGGGAGCTCATGCCTTAACCAGGGAGAGATCAGGGTGCCGGTGGCCGGTGTGTGACTACTTAACGCCCGTCACAGATAACACGGCCAGCGCGTGAGACTTGCAAATCGGGCGCCATCTACAAGTCCAAGAGGTGGTCGGTTTAGCGACAGGGCTTTTAGGGCCTGTTTGAAGTGACGGATGGTGTAGATTTGAGCCATTTGGACACTCACAATGACCCGAGATTAGAAGTTCGACAGGGCTTGTAACAATTACAATCAGCTCCACTGCTAAGGCTACTGAAAATCAAAGAATTGTCCGGTATTACCCATTCCTCCAAAGGGGCCATTTTCCAGTCGAGGGCAGCTCTAAAATACCCGAACTGGACATTTACTTCCCAGTCAGTATGGGTTGTTGGCAATAAAAACCTGGCTGGTCTAACCCAGTAGCAACCGCATATTTGAAAGATAACGGCGTGGATCATCATAAACTAGTTCATAATGGGGTAGATGATTCTCCCTAAAGAAACCTCGCCATCAAAGTCAACATGAGTCTATGAGCCACATCAGCACAACATATCAGGAATTCCTCCGCATTGGCTCGGATGAAAAATGTCAAACTAAAAATACCCCGTCGGTGCGGGCGCCACTGTGGCACATTTCACGGTTCCTCTTAGCCATCTGGTCCGGCGGGAGATACATAAATCAATCCCCGGCGCCGCCGCGTCCCTCCGCGTCCCTCAGTGACTCCGACTCGAGTCATCACAGTGACACCGACTCGAGTCATCTCAGTGTCTCCCGCCAGAGGAATCCGCCGCAGTTGAAGTTCGAAAAGCGACGCGCCAGGCGCGCCCGGCTAGTTATAAATGACGCAGCGTGTTCTCAATGGTGCGCCATGTCGGCCGCAGTGGCGAACACGGCGCGACGCTCCTAATGGCGCGGCGGCGGCATTGACGACGCGCTTTCAGCCGCGCCGCCACTGCCGCACGGCGCTCGAGCTGCGCCACATTCGTGTATTTACAATGTTCAATCAGCTGAATGTCGATGCCCGGCCGAGGCAGAAAGGTCGACGGAGATGGCTCAATTAGAAATAGAGGCACCGTCAGACGTTGGGTTCGAATCCCATAGGACCATTTTTTCATTGTTATGATGTTCTTCTGCGGAATTTATTCCATAAATCACGTGGATCTATTGATGTCATCCTCGCAAAATTTGAAGTAGAATACAATTACATAAAACATATTTCAGTCCATGCCCAGCATTTAAAAAAGTGACCCAAATTCGGGCTAACTTATAAATCAAATCAAAGCCAGTTGTGTTTCACCCTCTAACGGTAAGTATAATGCCCTGACGTGAAACGCCGGCCGCCGCGGTCCGGTCCGCGGCAGAAGGAGGCTGCGCAAAGTGGGCCTGTGACAGCTCGCACTCGAGAGGCCCCTGACCGCGCCATCGAAACGCCACAGCCTGCAATTACACAGGATGACACATAATTTCAATTACTCGTCACCAGAACTGTTCAGTTGGCACCAGATAACTCTTGCGGCTTTCGCACAGCAATTTCGCTAATTAAATGAGCAATTTCAACAGCACTATCAAAAGGCTATTTGAATACGTAATTAACCAACTTCAAATGCTGCTCAGGTCTGACGCACCATTTGCTCTTGGAGTGCCGACAGCTGACAGCGCGAGAAAGACAGAAAGACAGACGCACCGGCAGACAGACACTCGGATGGACAGACAGACGGACGAAGGCGGGCAGTTTTTCTACAAACTTGTCGTGTGCGCGTCCAAGAATTACTCGGCCGCCCACATCGGGCGCCCACACAACATCTTGGCGACAGCGAGACGCCCCGACAACCCATCAGACTCATACCGGCATCTGTCGTAAGGGTGACATTGGCGCAATTTACAGCGCCATAACGACCCTCTTAGCATTCAGCCAACAGCCCACACTGAGCCATTTTCATTTGTTGTCCCAACACGGCGGTACCCCGTCGACTTTTGCACGAGGAATAGCAAACGGTTGGCTATTCGTTTCGCGGCATGCCATCGAAACTAAGAAAAAGATCTCAGAAAGGAGAAATAATGATACCGTCGGACATAGACGGAGTGGCGCACGCGGCGGGACCGCGCGTCTGATAAAAATCACACAGAGGGCCCGCAGTGCGCGCGGCAGAGTTACGTCTCACTCCGGTCTCACGGCGCGGACAGGTGGTCACCCACAGACAGACGGAGATTCTCTGCCACAATGGAGACACCTCCCGGTGACATCTGTCAGAAATGGGATCTGTTAACGGAATGGAGTCTCAGATGTTTTAGTTAAGTTGTTTATATTCTGTAAGGATGTTGTGACAAGAATGGTTATTGGTTGCTCTACATTCGTAGCAGACTGACCAATTAGAGTCATTGACCCGAGCAGCCGACAAGGGAATAACTGCCCCAATGGCAGCAAACGCGTCTTATCTCATTCAAACTATCACATGAAATAAACAATTAAATTCTTATCACTTCGCCAGATAATTGCATGTCATTATTCCAGTGCAAAATCGGGGCCAATAAGAGTGAATGAACATTTTCCTTATATTCTATTGCGGCACATCAACGCTTTGGCATAACGAGTTCCCCACCCACCGAGCCTTCCAACCCGCTGACCCTCAATCCAATTCCGTCTCGTGCTCACTGTACCCGGGCACCCCCCGTTCGCCGCCCTGGCTGCGCCACTGACCAGCGCCTCTCCACATCTAACAAACAGGCCAGATGGCGGACCGGCGCCCGTGCCGCGCTAAATGACGCCCGTGCCATGGTGGCCAAATTGCCTTCACTTGCCACTAAAAGCGGGCGACAGCGCCAGCGTCTAGCGCACTGCAATTAGAACAGGCGGCGGCCGCGGCGGCGAAGACAGCGCACCGGCGGCGAATAGTCTCTGAGCGAACGACATCTGCCCGGCAGGCGGCCCGCCTCAGGCTAGAGAGGGCGGGCCGCCAATACATTCTCGGCGAGACCGAGCGACAGAAATTGGCGGCCGGCGGACCCGGCCGCGACACAGCACGTGTCAGTGAACCAGCAGAACAAAAGGAGAGAACTGACTGGCAACGCCGAGCGGGATTCATTAGGATAACGCCGAGGGTAAATCGTGAATCGCCACTTGTTGTGTGTGACGAGATGCAATGCATAGAAGATAATCGCATTCCTTCGCCTGTTTTCATGAATCGTGCTGCAGTCTGCAGTATGCATTTGGGTTACCTTCTATTTATGCGGGGACATTGTCTGACAATGTCCGTCATTATTCATCTTCAAAGTCGCAGCGTTGGCCTCCTAGTGTAGCCCAAACTCGCAGGACATCGGTACACTGCCGGTCACTGCCGACACATTCGTCTTATATTCTTCTCACCACCCGTCGGTAAAACAAACAGGTTGACTATGACACCTGATGCCTGCGGCTGATGGCTCAGTATTGCTATCGATTCTCTCACACCATGCCTTTAGGTTAGCTCATACCAGCGCCCATTATCCTAGAAGTGAACACTTGGACAGGGCCCACATGAATCTCACACCTCACCAGCCTCTCACGCCGCTGTGCGCCGCGCAGTCATGTGCGCCATTTTTGCCGTCCGACCCGCCCACCCGCTCGCACCGTGGCACTGACAACTCACGTAGAGCTACTGGAGCGTCGTTTTTGCCATCCTCTGGGCGCCTCCGTAAACCATTGAAGGAGCTGAGGCGTACTCCCAGCTGAGTCTGATGAATGCACTGCTCGCAAAAACGACGCAAACGGACTCGGGTGGGAAAACAAGCGCCGGGGCGCGAGACGGTGATCTAGAGAGGGTTCAACTGAAGGACTCGTGACTTGAGAGGACTCGAGCGTCGAGAGGGCTCCATTACAAGAGGACTAGATGTGAAGAGATCTCAGTCGTCACTCAAGTGTGGACATAGTCCGGCTCAGTGTCACATCACCTGTCATCACAACTGTCCACAGCGGACCGGCCGCGAGGGGGGGGGGACCTCACCCTCCTCACACCGTTCCAAATTGGCCGTCATCGCAGCCGCTCCACCACACCTCCCCAACAATACACCGGTGCAGCCGGCGCGCCCCAATCTCTGTCATTGTTGTGATTATTTATCGTCCCATGCAGCGGCGCCGACCAGCGGAGGCCGCCGAGACGCCCCTACCGCTGCCGGGCCGCCGTCCGTCTCTACCGGGCCCGCTCGTACTGCTCGCTCCTACCCCGGGTGGTCCACGGGGCCGCCTGCGAACGAGCTGATTGCCTCTGCAGCTGCGGAGAGCGGCACCATTCGCGGCGAACCAAACTGGGCTGGTATCGGCCCATAAACTGGAGGTAGGTGGTATATGTGTCGGCTTCTTACATCTTGTTTGTAGTGTATTACACATCAATTGCGTCTTCGTTTGAGAAATGAGTAAAACTTCTGACTCTCGCGCTCTCTGCGCTCGTTCTCTCTCTCTCTCTCTCTCTCTCTCTCTCATTCCCTCTCTCTCTCTCTCTCCATCTGTCTCTCCCTCTCCCTCTCCATTTCTTCTTCACCATCCCTCTCTCTCTTTCCCTGTGCTCTCCTCCCATTCTTTTGCACCCACTGCCCTGCCTCCTTCGTCTCCCCTTCCTATTCTTGTCTATTCCTCTCTTCCCCCTTCCCCCTTCATCCATCCTGTCCCCTACATCCCCTCCGTCTCTCTCTCGTCTGTCCGTCGCTCCGTCGCCGCTGTCGTCGACTCGACTGCAATGAGATAAGCCTGACAGACGGGACGGCAGAGCGAGTAGAGACGCGTCACCGATCCTGCCAGCCCAGTGGACGGCTTATTGGTGGAGCCGAGACCAACTGGTCACGAGCAGTTGTCGAGCAAACGCCGCGGAAAACCGGCTGATCGGAGAACAGTTCCAGGATAGGGCGCTGCACTGACAGAACGGTAAGCATGCATTTGTAGACGGGAATAATTCTGCCGAAGTGCCGAACGATTGATTGTGTGCAGGCGTTAGTTCGAGGAAAATGAGTGATGGAGGAGTAGTACGATACTATAGGGTGCAGAGTAAAGCACTAAACCTTCCGCCAAATATCTATCGCTTGGAGAAACGAGATCATAGGCAAGAAGAAAAAATATAATTAGGTATTAAACTGAACCAGTTTAAATACGCTAACATGCAGGGATAAGGAGGATATATCTAGTTCGGCTCGCTGAGGCGTTAAATGAGGTGTATAATATCCCCACCCGGAGGGTTTAGCAGTGTAGATCGTACTGTGATATCTACAAACAATAACCATCATTGAACAGCTAGGTGAGATGTTCCCGCGAAGACAGCGACTGAAAAGCTGCGAAATCATACATTAGAGGTAGCTTCTGGAATAATGAAACGGCCAGGTGGCAGGTCAGGTGATTGAGAGAGATAAAACAGTTCATATTAGATGATGAACGGGCCGGCCGGAATTACCATAACAGCTCATTCACGGCCAAAGCTCGCGGCGAAATTCCGAATTCTGGAAGACCAACCCGGTTTAGGTTTACTGGAGTTCGACGGAATCAGAGACGTTACGTGCTACTAACAGACAGATCTGGGAAAACATTATCTATTGATCCCTTCACTGCAGCCCTTCACAGCATCCGTGTTTTGGTTGCACACGGCAGACTTCATTCCGCGTCCGGACCTCATCCCTCGCGCCTACTGTTCTATCCACCCACCAGAGGTCGCATTCTCCCGGCGCCTGCCCCGTGGCGGCCGCGCCCGTGTCATAAAACAATTACGCCCGGCCCGGCCGGCGCCCAGTCAGTCGTCTCCCACCGGTTTAGTGTTCGCCCTACCTTCTCGGATTAGGGACGGAAGAATAATGGGAGGCCACGCCGGTTAGCGGCGGAAAATCGACACACCGCGCCGGAACGCACGCGTCGGACCTCACTGGGGTCCGCCGGCTCCACGGAACTGCACTGGACCTCAGCGGTCCCACGGGTCTCATAGCGGAGTAACTGACTCCTCTGAGCTACACCGAACGCCAATGAGGTCCAATACGACTTTAGGTCATGCTTCTCTGCCAGATTTCGCTTGACGATTCAAAGCATTAAAGTTACATGAAAAATTGGAATAGTAATTTAGGCGGACATTCAAAAGCAAACGGAACTTACTTGTACCCGAATTGAAACGCAAACAAGGTGATAAGTTATTAATGTGACGAATGCATCTGAACATCTGCTTATGAGATGCTGGCCCGGCCAGTCCTAGCTCATACAGTCGAGCCCATATCTCCTGCGATCTAGTGAACTCCGGCGGACGTCAAAGCCATCCAGGAACCAGAGCAGAGTTTCGTCACATCGTACCAGCAAGGTCACACTCATCACCATACCAGTTGGCAGTGTGCCAGATTTTCGTCAGATTCCCGGATGTAGCTGAGCGTCACCAATCAGCCTTTGTTTGTAACCATGGCGACCTCGCCGCCCGAGGCAAGATCAGGTCGCTGTCGCCTGTCGGTTTGTCTAAGCTTACACCGACATACTGGTTCAGCCATCGCAAATTTTACCGACTTCCGGAGTGTCACTTGTTTGGTTGGCCAATGTCCAAATGCATGGTTATTGGGAGGCGCGGAAGGTGATGCGTCTTGATCGCTGGGTGGCAGAATAAGCTTATACTTTACATTAAATCAATACAATGCAAAGGTCGGCTACACTGAAGGATGTTGGTTTGCGGACATCCGTCCCAGCTCCTTCACCAAGCCCCAGTAGCACGTCCCACCGACCGGGAACCAGCCGGGAGTGCTCTATCGGTATGTCGCCGACCAGGTGCACGTGGTCTGAAGCGTTTTGCTGCGGTGTCCGTCACGTGTTTTGATGCAGCGGGCGCTTCGTCGAGCACGACTGTTGTGTAATTGAGTTGAGAACGCCGGGTAGATCTACTGTAACAGCCACAAATGAGCCTGTTAGAAAACATATTGAATTTAAATTGAACCCCATGTTAATTGTATTCAAGGCCTTGTGTTTCATTGCGGTCGTTTATAAATTGCAGTACTCCCTAGTACTTCAGATAATAAACATCAGAAAATATGAAGCTGGTGTCTCTCCCCTCTTCTCTATCTGTCCCTACCCTCCTCTCTCTCTCTCTCTCTCTCTCTCTCTCTCTCTCTCTCTCTCTCTCTCTCTCTCTCTCTCTCTCTCTGTCCTCCCTCCCTACCTAGCCCACACATCACCGTGGCGCCACTCCGATCCTATCCTCACCTCATGTCACACACCCTGTGGTGCCGCAGGAGCCACTGCCGTCCCGACCCCGCCCGACCGACCCGACCCGTGCATCGCAGCCATCTCTCTTCTGCGGACCTCCCGCGCGCGAGGACACGAGTCCGAGTGACACGCGAGCACTGTGTCGCCGGCGGGAGGGCTTGTTACACTGCGCGGGAGCATGGTAAAACGACATGACACCGCTGCTGCTTGAGGAGTTACAAATTGGTTTGTCAGAGAGTCATGGCGGCTTCTTGGGGAGTCAGGGCAAATGAAGCACGCTCTGCAATAGAGTCATGTGGAGTCACTGTGAGCGCTGACTCGATATTGAATACACTTTCAGGAGTGGCTATTCAGTGGAGTCGCAGAGATGCTAATTCAATCACCTGCGAGTGATAATGGACTAGGCGTGAAAAACTTCAGGTAGCGAGGTGCCGCCGCGACATTAGCATTTAATTGAACTGGCGACAGCCAGACAGAGATGAGAAAATGTAGCCCAAGTGACGAAGCTGACGAACAGTTCCTCGTCTGGAACGACGTCACGAAAAGGTCACCATCATCGTGTGACGCGCCGTCACGGTGAGCGTGACACGGAGAAGGCTGACTCAAAGACGCCGGTCCGTCTGAACTCCGCTCCCAGGCTTCTCAAGAAGCCTCTTCGCCTCATCGTGACACACGCTACCATCTCTCTCGGTAAATTACCCTTAATCTCGGCACAAAGACTGCTCTAAGACGGCGTGTTGATTCAAACAGAGTATACGACACCTCAAACATCGCTCTGACATGTCGGCAAACGCGAGATCGTCCGGTGGCTAGGCTGGACGCGCGCGGCATACTTTATCGGTGTAGGGGTAGCTCCGGAGTCGGCGGCGGCGGCGGCGGCTGCATCTGCATACAGGCCCGCCGCCGCCGCCTGTCGGGTCAGTGTGCGGAGCAATGTTCGTCGCGCATGGCTGCCTCCGCCGGCGTTCCTTACTGCGGGGCCGCCTGCCAGCCCAGGTGGAGTACAGGGCGCAACCTTGGCGGCCTGACCCAGACCCGTGCCGCCTAACAGCACGACTGAGCAGCAGCCACAAGGCCAATTTGGCGTGTTATGTAAACAGCAAAACGCACGTATGAACAATGAGTGATAAGGGTGAAATTCGTTCGTCGGTTGTTCATGAACGAAGGCTGTCCAAGATTGAGATGCACGTGCGCTGTTTGCCAAGGCTCCTGTGTCGCTACCTGCCCGAGATACCAATGAGCCTAATGATGCATGAGTGAGTGTTCTGGGAACCAGTGCGCCTCAGTCGCGGGTACCTGCCCAGTGGGGACAGGTCATGCAATTAATCGATCCCAAATTATAGTTGTCGACCAGATGTGGGTCTTTGGCCGGCGCGGCGGACCGGCGGCCGGCTCCTTTCTCGGTAAGGCACGAGGTAGATACACATCAGACCTGTGGTGGCGGGTGGCAATGACACGACTCCATGATTCGGCGCCTGTCGCGCAACCAGTCACAAACATTAATTATCCTTACGCTACGCTTTTCGCCAGCACGAGCACGACACTTTCCCAGTGAATCATGAGGGGCTACGCCGGTTTGGAGGGCGGCGCTGTGGCGCAAGCGGAACAATCTCGTCAGCGCGAGCCACGAGCACGGTCCGTTTAATCAGAGCGTGTCTGTGGCTTGGGCGTTGACTCAGACTGGGTGATTTCCACCTCAGACTATACCCAGCGCCCCGCATTGCGCCGCAGTCCGTTCAACTAATGGCTCCAAGCATCCTTGCCGGGGGCAGTAGCGGCGATCGCTGTCGGGTGAGAAAAACCTCCGGCGCGTTCTCAAATCAGTCCGCCCAAACGCCCCTGTTTACCTGGTCGAGCGGAAGGACGGAAGAATCCATCACGGACCGACGTGCTTTCGGCGGCCGCTACACCGACCCAGTTCGACGCGGCTTGCTTCCGCGTCGATATTCCGAGCTCAGTCGATTGGCGTGGGGTTTGTTCCCACACGATAAAACGCCGTCTCGCCGTGGTCGATTGGAGAAATGAACACCGCAGTTGGAGTGCCTGGCCATCAGTCATTCGTACCCAGGTGTCCAGTATTAATTACAGTCGGAACTACAGACTCACACCGGCTTAGTTAGCCTCGGGGGATGAGCCACAGCGTCGCAAATACGCGTTGACGAAGTCAGTAATTAGATCTGAAATCAAATTTTACTGACATCGTTCTATATTCCATGAGAAACACTATAGCGCCTTCCCCGTAGTTAACTGCTCGGCCATCCGGTTTCCCCGAGACATGGACAGTCTTGGCTAGACTCTTAGTGGCCACAAACATGCACACAGGAGTAGCTGGTTGACCTGCACACTACAAACCCAGTTCCTGCAGACAGCGCGCGGCTCCCCAAAAGGCAGCGCCCGTCCCAGTATGTCCGGCCATTATGCAGTCGCGCGGGTTCAGCAGCCCGCACGGCGGCCTTGGGCCGACCCTGGGCGTTTCCCCGTTCGCGGCGCGTCCCCCGCCCGTCCCCCACCCCTCCCCCGCGTGCTGACTCCGGACAGAGTCATTATCGGCCGGACAGTCACGGATTCATGGCCTGGAAACTCGCAGCCATAGACGTGTTGGGGTGATACGTGGACTGCAGAGGTGGCATACTTGGAGAAACGGCGGTCAACGTAGATGTCACCACCAACAAGAATTCCTCCAGAAAGAACAATCACGCGATTCGCCATAACCTTTAGTCCCCTGACATCTGGGTGATGCCATGAACACTACTGATTACAGAAAATACGAATGGATGAGTAGACGACGGAACGTCATCGCAAACATGGGTTCCATATCCGCCAGTTTTGCTGCACCCAGCCCAGACAGCCTGTCGCCTTCTGCCTTGCAGTCTGGGCCTCGCAGTGACCCACCTACCACCCCCTGCACGGAACACCACGGATACACCACTACCCAGCGCCCGTGCCCCTCCGCCGCTCCGGCTGGCACCAGCACTCCCCAGCGCTGTATTTGGCCGACACCGGTGTAAGCGACGTGTTGCGGCGCGGCGCGGCGATACCGGCGCGGCCAGGTGCGCCACTCTGTGAGTAAGAGATGAGGCTCCGAGCAACCACACGTCCGGGTGGCGGCGCATATTAACAATATCGTGGTCGGCAACGTGTCACAGACCGGGTAGCGTATATGATTAAGACAATTCAGAGTGTACATGCAAATGAGGCTACGACACACAGTGTTTAAAGATGCAGCAGGCTCGTGCTGGGTACAGGAGTGGTTTTCATTGTTGATAAATGTTTCAACGGTTATCCTTTTAGACGGTGGTGTTTGGGGTAGCGGTCAATATTACGTCACCATTCCGCAGATTCTTTTCGAGTTACGTCTTCGCCGCGCGCGCCTGACGCGGTTACAAATGTCCTCACGACGCATTCACAACAACCCATCACGATATCCCTACCATTGTCGAACGATCGCTCACTCAACTCTCCCAAAAACCATGAATCCCAAAGGTTCACCGTTCAGAAAGTCGTCGACTGAGCTCATAAAGTGTCGATATGACAGAGCTGTGTGCATTTATCGCTCGCTGAAACGCGCATTATATGCGGCAGCGCCTCCCGTCAGCAGACAGACAGTCGTAAAAACCAACCACTCCATCGGCGATACATAAGAGCACAGGCACGAATGAATCTCGACTCACTCAGACTAGGGTGAGAGCCTCAGGTCGAAGGGCAATGTTCGGGGCAGGTGTCGGGCGGCTGACCCTCGGGGGGGGGGGGGGGGTTGGCAGTGTTTGGGTGGAGCGGGAGGGAGCCTGTTGCTACCTCTGCATGATACGGTGGGCGGAGACTTGTTGCACGAAGTTATTGAGCGGTGACGCGGGGTGGCAAATGAAGTAGCTTTCGCGCTGCTACTGATACACGATTAATGTGTAAGTCGCGGCGAAGACCGCAACTCATGAATTAAATGTTTCATATTTTACTTAAGTTGTTGGGAGCATTTAAGCGTTATTTTCTACTCATAAAATGTACATATTAATTTGTTAGTGCTTGCTATTCCTTGGGCAGTTTTGCCTCGTTTAAGTTAGCTTAAGCTTTAAGTTCAATGCAGAGCATCCAAAACCACTTCGATGATATGCACAGTGGACACAGTTACCCGAAGCGTGTCATATTTTCCAGGAAGAGCGAGTCCAGAGCTGCGCGAGCCAGTTTCCATTTGTGGATGAATGGCATGCTCCACATGTGTCAGCAAATGCTAATGCTTCATCTGCTTAGACCCTACACTGAGAAAACAAAAAACACCCTTAAGACACTCCCGGCCAAAGTGTCCGCCCTGAAACCCCTGTAGAACACCTTTCTCGAACACCTTTAATGGTGTCAGGCTGTTGTACACCCCATGGGTGTTTATCAAGTGTCGATTACACCTTATTGGTGTTGTTCGGGTGTTTTGGTCAATAGACACTTCGACAAGTACCCATGAATCCTGTCTTAAATCCCTCTAGAATTCCCGTGGGGTGTTCAGTGGGTGTCAACACCCCATACACCCCACAGGTATTAATGGGGTATTTCCGGCCAAACTGTCCGCTATGAAATTCCCGTTGGGTGTTTAATGGGTGTCAACACCCCATACACCCCACAGGTATTACTGGGGTATTTCCGGCCAAACTGTCCGCTATGAAATTCCCGTTGGGTGTTTAATGGGTGTCAACACCCCATACACCCCACAGGTGTTACTGGGGTATTTCCGGCCAAACTGTCCGCTCAGAAATCCCCGTTGGGTGTTCAGTGGGTGTCAACAGTACCTTTATTGTTGACACCCACTGAACACCCAACGGGGATTGCAGAGCGGACAGTTTGGCCGAAAATGCCCTTTAGTAACACCTGTGGAGTGTAACAGTGCTGACATCAATTCACCCAACGGGCATTGCAGAGCGGAACGGGCATTGCATAGCATTTCAATAAGGGCATTTCAGACAGTTTGGTCGGAAATACCCTTAACGTAACACCTGTGGAGGACAAGGGTGTCCCGAACACGCATCAGGTTTGCGACGTTTTTTGATCAATGGCTCATTGAAAACACTCCGTTTAAATTATACTTTAGAAGTTTCCTTATGGATCGCATATGTTAGCGTAGCCCGTCACACAGCTAAGCGTTTCGGCTAAATGATCACTGCATTTCCGGCGTTATCTTCTCAGAGGGTTGATGGATCAGAACGACGATTCGAGGTTTGAATGACATTTGGCGATGACACGCAAATCCGTTAGGAATATATCGAAGAAAAAAATCACGAAAGGGGTGCTTGAAATTGTACTGGAACATATCCACCGGTAACGCACTTAGCTTGATGGTAACTTGTCGTTTATGGGAAGCGGTCCAAGCTGCCCAAAAAAAGAATGCTCCGCGTTTGATAACGTATATTTAAGAACAAACAATCTTGAGTAAGAACGGTGGTCATTATGAACACAAAGCATTCTCTAGGCTCTATCCAACCACCTCTCCACTTTCCTCCGACTGCACATCAGTACTCTTCAACTATTTAACCCTCGCCCGGCCAAGGGGTTGATGCAACACCCTAAGAAAAATGGCAGTGCTATACGTCACCAGGTTTGGCATACTTTATGGAACATCCTTCTGGCATATTCCCTGAAAATTAAAGTTCCAATTCAATAATTTCAGGTCAGGTCACCAGGTCGCAAAAAAACGTTATATTGTCAAAATAGCCATGAAACTACACTATATATTTTCTATGAAGCCTGAGTTTTCCATTGATTTCATTCAAAGTTGCAGGGTATGCTAAGCTCACCGAGTACCATAACATGTATCCTCGTTTTTAAAATTGTCTTAACCTGAGATCATCCAAATTCTAGAGCCAGGTCATGACGAGTTATTAAGAACAGCCGCCTCGAAAGATATGTTATACTGACGCATTTTAGTAAGCCTGTGAACTTATGAACTTGCTCGTATATATTGACTTTATGAACTTATATATTTTGGGTGAACTTTAAAAGGCCACTCAACTGGTGTAATAGTAAATCACTCTATGTAAATTGACGTGCTGAGTTCACTGGTGCTTTTATTTTTGCTCTAGCTTTACTAGATTCAAGTTACTCGTATAAGCGAAAAATTTGTTGTGTTTTAGCGATTTTTTCATTTATTTTATACACCCATACGCACTAAAAATTGATCTGGAGTAGCCAAATTTTAACGGGGCTGAGATGTCCATATGGTTCCACCTACTCTGTGAATTTGGTATTCCCAAGTGCCATAGGAGTTAATCACCAGGGGTTCGCACCAACCCCCCTTCCCCTGGCCGTCCGCGTTATGAAAAAGGCCCTGGCCGGGCGAGGGGTTAAGTCCCTCCTCCCTCACACTTCACAGTTGGCACTGCAGTCTGCCGTAAGCTCAAGAACGATTTGTCTTGAATGATAGCAATCGCCAATAAAACAAAAACATGCTCTCTTGGATCTCTCCCAGGTCCCTGTCCTCCTACCCAGTTCGCAGCAATATTCTCTCAAGCTCTCTGGGATCCTTCCCTCCCCTCACACTTCGCAAATCACTGAATCCTGCCGCTAACGCTGAGTTTACGAAGAGCCTAAGCCACACATGTGCACGGATCCGAAAAAAATGTATCTGGGATCTGATCCCACGTACCTTGACCTGGAATTTAAAGGGATCATAGATAATAGATCCCTCTCTCAAATTTGTCGAGAAATCATCAATTGGGGTCTTAGATCCAAACCTGTTTGCCTAGAGATCTGGTGAGATCATAGATCCGTGTTCACTTTTTGTCAACATAGACATATTCTAGGATCACTTGTAGCAATTCGCAGTGGTTCTATTTCAGAGATATCATGTGGTCACACATCACAATTCATAATTTTATTTATGGCACTTATTTGTCATGAAGTCGCATGGAAACATGGTTTCATTATAGGTTGCATGTGGTGGGATTCAATCGGATCTCAGATCCTGATTTTGGTTTGTTATAAGATGCAATGAGATCATAGATTCAGAGATTCAGGATACATTTTCTACGTGGGATACAATGGGATTATAGATCCAAGCTTGTCGTTTGCTTTAAGATCCACTGAGATCATGGATCAATCACTCGGATCCATGCACATGTCTACTACATATCAGCCCCCCTCCTCCCTCTTAAGTCCGTATCAGTTCAGTGTTCACCGAGGTCGCCGTAGGACGCTAGCTCTCTCTAGCCCTATTCACACACTTCGCAGTTCATAATCGCCTGTCGTGCCTACCCCCCCCCCCTCCCTCGCCACACACACCTTTTACAGCTCTGTTCACTTCAGCGCGGCCCGAAGCTTGATCTCTGAGCCCTTCTATCTCTTTGCCCTTTGCTTCAGCTCTTTGAAAACGGAGCGCACTTGAGTGGGTACATGGCAACTGAGCTCCACTTCGAAGACCGTTTGCTCCATGAAAATGTTTATGTTCTTGGCTTTTGGAGGCATATTCTGGAGAAACACGAAAGGACGACACTTAGAAATAGAAACACGTACAGACTACAGAAACAAGTACAGGATGACTCCGCGGCGGGCTTGAGGTGTTTGAACATGAACACCACTCCCCCTCCTCCGGTATTTCGCAGATCTTAAAAAACGGCGGCGCCCTGCCCACTTTTGTCCAAGATTTTTGCACATGTTAAAATTCATACCCAGGTCGCTCAAGGTCAGGTCACCAGGCCACATCAAGTGACCTCACCTCATCCCAGAAAATTAAGAGTTTGTTCGCCAATGCTACACTAACTGAGTGATCACTTTCAAATTTTAGGCGATTGATAAGATTAACAGCATGAATAAATACGTATCTCTGGAGCTTGATATCTGTAACCTGTAAGGTCAAGAATGCAAACATTATGCATAAGTCAACGGGAACAAATTGAAATGTGTTCTTTTGGACGAAAGTCATACTTAACGCCCCCACACATTGAATAACAGAGAAACATTACACACTGAATGGGAAAATTGCACCCGTGACTCTATTTATACCCAAGACGTGCTATCAGGTCATGACATGTATCCACTATCCACTATTCAGTTTTTTTTTTACAGTAACTTTTTATAGAGCTAGAGCGATGAAAACACATAAGATGTGTTCAGCTCGACAATACTAATCGACTAATTTGTAACATGACCTTTCTGGTCGGGTCATCACCATAACCCTTGGTCAGATTTTCAAAATCACATTTGACGGTCATATTATTTTTTAATTAGACGCGTCTCAAATCGAGGAACACGATGCCGGAACATTAAATGTCGTGTCGGTTTTGAATCAAATGAATTGCTGCAGAAAACAATTTCTGTAAAACCGTTTATTTCATGGGTTTTCTCCTCTGTAGGGCAATTAGTTGATCTTAGATCAAATCTGAGGACGCATTTCACACCCACAAAAAAAAAACGTTGAAAGAGCTACTGGGTGTACTTTTCGGCGGCGCTGTAGCTCTATTCGTTCACAAGTTATTCGCCGATTCGTCAACAAGTGGCGTAAGAGGCAAAATTTGTCCTTCGATGAACTTTAATGACCTGACCTTTGACCTAATCTAAGGCTCCCTTAATATCAGCTTCGGGTTACGTTGTTTTTAACGCCCTTTGGAATTTAAGCTCATCCTTCAGGCGTCCATTAAGGGTGTACTTCAACACTGTTAAGACACCCTAGTAACACTCGTAACGGTGTAAAATTGATAACAAACACTGACATTGCAGGGAATGACGCTCACATGTGTGATAAACTGAACACCCACTTTCATCATTGGTGTTATTCAACCTTGTTATTACCAACAATTCATTTAAACTACCAGTGATACATTTGTACTTGACACCCTGTACCCAATGGGGGAATCAATAAGTTGTATGCATACCTATATGATACAGCGTTATGAAATTACACACAGAATGTAGGTTGCAGGGAACAAATGCCACCACATTGCATCGCAAATCAGTCTAGCAGCACGGATACGCGGAGCATAATAGAAATAAGCAGAATCCAACCCCCTCCCCCTCTCCAGTGGGGTTACGAATTCGGATAAATACCCAAGCAGGGTGCGTGTTAAATTGCACACCAACACAAGAGAAAAAATCTGAGGATATATTTTTCGGATATTAAAGAACCCCTATCGGGAGTATGCCGCCATCCCCCCCCCCCTGCAGCGGCCAGTACCATGTCTTTCGGAATCCGCAGCAGTGCCATTGCTAGCCAAGAATAGCTCACCTTTGCTAAAACTGGAGCTCTTCGAGTACCAAGACACCACTCACGATCACTTCTAACTCACTTGCACACACTTATACTCCCAACACACCGTAATCCCACCAGCGCCTCCGCCCGCAGTCGCGCACGTTTCAAACTAGTATGGCGGCCGGCCGCATGGAAGCCAACGCGGTTGAACATGGGCTACTAGGGCTGCATTATGTTCCCAATATTTTCCCGACGCGTTTTCTTTGAAGTATTGTATATGAATTTATTTATTTATTATCGTGGATTTGTTTATTTGATGTAGTTGAAGCAAATCCATTAGAATATAAATGCAAACTCTGTACACCATACAGAAACTCTGTATAAACTCTGTACGCAGCGCCATCTACCCAACTGCACCCAAGGGAATTTCAAGGGTGTCTGACACTGCAAAGACAGGCTGACGAAGAAAGACGAACGTCTTTCGAAAGCTCCCGTAACTAATAAACGAAGCTGGTGTTTTGAATATTTCTATGCTAGAATGTCTCTGTCCCAGCTAACCAATAACATTTATAACTACATGAAGTACCAAGAGAATACGAACGGTGTTAGTCATCCCCGAAACACCATGCGCACTATAAAAAATAGATTTTGTTTCGGAATCTTTCCATGCACCTTCCAGATACCCGTAAATTGTGTGGATACTGCGGATAAGTTACATAGGTGTCATTCATCGAGCCGGAATATCCATGGGGAGTCTAACACCCCAAATATCCTCCTGGGGAACTCTTAAGGTGTCGGTATCGGCAGAACGTACACTATTTGAGGTGTTTCAGGGGTGTCTGACACTGCAGATGTTCACCACAAGTGTTTTACCATTATCTTTTGACACCCTTCATGGGTGTTACCAAGCGATTTACACCTATAGGTGTTGACACCAAACAAACACCCCGGGAACTCCCAATGGGAATCTTTTGTTTTTCTCCAAAAAATTTCAATTGGGAATTCACGGGGTGTTTGTTTGGAGTCAACACCCCAAACACGCTTTTAAGTGTGTCAACGAGATAATTGAACACCCCAAAACACCTCTAAGACTCTGGTGAGGTGTTCCCGAAGTGCATAATGATGCATAATGATGCACTTCGGGAACACCTCACCAGAGTCTTAGAGGTGTTTTGGGGTGTTCAATTATCTCGTTGACACACTTAAAAGCGTGTTTGGGGTGTTGACTCCAAACAAACACCCCGTGAATTCCCAATGGGAATTTTTTGTTTCCTTCAGTTACACTTTGGGAACACTTCACTGGAGTTTTAGAGGTGATTTCGGGGTGTTCAATGATCTGGTTTACGCACTTAAAGGCGTTTTTGGGGTGTTGACACCAAACAAACGCCCCGTGAATTCCCCATGGAAATTTTTTGTTTTTTCAGTGTATAAGGACTGTGTCCTTTGCTTTTCATCTTAACCGTTGCGCATGACTTCACATGAGGTGTCTTTTAAAAGCATTGGTTATTTCTTCAGCCATCTAAAATTACTTAGCGAGAAGCGCTGAAAACATTACAGGCTATTAACAGCAGGTATTTGTGACCTCATTTCCTAGGGGTACTTTTCGTGCTTAAAATAAAAAATGCATTAAATGTCTGCGTGGTAGTTACGTCTTTATACTTTGAATTCACGTCTTACGTGACATTTAACAATATTTATGTTACCTGTTGCTTCAACGCCTGTTACAGAGATGTGTCACTGGTCTTGTGCAGGTGTCTGGTCGCTCATTTGTCAATTTCAGCAAAAGAGGCCATCGATTCTATTTACGATAGGATTATTACGCTTCCATTGTGTCTTATCTAGAGATAACAGTATCTAATGTAGAAGGCTCGGTACTTCATCCTTCTTAGCGGTGTGAATTTAATAGGCAACACCTGGGTATCGTCTTCACATTAGATCTTCATCTGAGCTTTTGGCATCTCAACATCTTAATTACTGCAATGAGCGCCGGTGTCGTACAAACTAAATCCAGTCCATAGCTGCATTTTTAATTGCCAGTGACTGAGCGACGCATCATTTTGAAATGTGTATTTTGTGAAATTTGTGTTTCGTTTAGGGCATAATGGCTCATTGGGGGTTAGGAAATAGCACCGCTCCGCACCATAGCCAGAACGCAGGGAGGTGATCCCACAAACATAACAAATCCGCCACCGGAAAAAGTCAAAGTTCACACTCACCGCTTGTGGAAAATCCGTCATCAACCTGAGCGCTGCGCTCTCGCCCCGCTCCGACACTGTCCGGCGGCAGCCACAGTCGCTCGCGCGCTACGTCCCTGTACGTCTCTACCACGTCTCTAGCACGTCCTGCGCACGTCCTCAGCACGTCCTCAGCACGTCTGGGCGACACGTCCGTCGTCGGCGGCACCTGGGAGCGGTGTTCGGCCACGCGTGGCACCCGGCTCGGTCGGACGACTGAGCGGCCGCGACGCCGCCGACGGCAACCCTCGGCCGCCGGCGGGCCGCACCGCCCGCGGCGCTGCCTCGGGCGCCGCCGGCCCGTCGGCACGCCGCCGCGCGACGAGCGGGCGTGCCGCGCCGCCGACACGCCCATTGGTTGACGCCGAGACGTCACGCGGCGGCCGTCGCAGCGCGCGTGGTGATTGGTGGAGCGCGCACGCGCGCGGCGGCCTGCGGGTTTTTGCGGGGGGTGATCAGTTGACCCGCCGCGGCGGCGGTGGTGGCACGCGGGGTGGCGCGCCGTACGCGCGAAGTTGGGTTAGATGAGGGAACTGGCGCGGAAGTGACCCGCGAACAATGCGCGCGCAGTCAGCGGGGCGCGAACAATGCCGCGAAGGGTCGCGGGTTGTCCTGACCGTAGCGCGGCAGTTTTATTAGAAGGAGTTAATTGGAGGCGGCCGGGCAATCCGCGACCATTCATTGATTGTGTGGGTTTTGTGGCGAGCTGGTTAGAAAGGGATCGGCGGCTTCCCCTTCTTTGGAAACACGAGCCACTTGCATATAAAGTAGCGTAAAGCGGTGAAGTTAAATGAACGGGTGTCAATGCTGGGTTTAGGTTTTATTTCGGGGTAAGGGGCCTATTCATAAATTGGAAAAAGCGACCGACTAAAAACACTCGAACGTGTCAGAAGCTAGAAGGACGCGCTAAAAGCGCGACCATTTCTGTTAAATGTGTTTTTAAAGCGATGCCAACTTTAATGCGTCTGAATATACCGAATGAGTGAATAACATCTACTTTAAATGCTTCCTTTTTCTCTTTGGTTCTGGCCATTTTGTACATCATCCTTCAATCACTATGACTGCAAGGATGCGCCCTGACGGCATACAACATTTCGTCAGAGGAACGCACTGATAGAAATTCCCACAGTTACATTACACAACACGAGACGGCAGACCGAGCTGAAAATTGCTGCCGCATCAGAAGCTGCGGGAAAACGGTGTGTATTCCCAAGTTCTCTGTACGCTGAGTTACGCAAATCTCATTTCCACTCAGTTATCCACGCATTTATAAAATCGCAGTGATTAAAGGAAATTAGTAGCGTATAATGCATGTTTCTTCACCTGCTGAGTAAAAAAAAAATATTTCAAATAGAATTTAGAATCAGCTTCATCTAAGTCATCGACCCCCTCCCCCCAATTCTTGCGTAAGTCACCCACTGTGTGTTTCAATGTTATCATTTCTGCAGTCAGAGTGATCTTCAGCCACCTTTGGCGAAGGACAGACCGATATTCAGTGTGGGACTAAACGAGAATGACCACTGGAGTTCATCCTCTGCGCGTCGCCACCCATGTCGGCGGCGCCTCTCGACAATAGCCGCCCATAACTACGGTCACCTATAACTCCAAACCGCCCGGGGGCATACCCACTAACGGGCACCGCGGCCACCCAGACAATTAGCGAGGGCCTCTGCTGCGTCTTGTGATTGCGGGCCGTCGTTACGACGCGTATAACCGCCAGATAAGCGCGCCTGATGAGACGCCGCTCGGCGCGCTGCACGATAGGGTAGGGTAGGACGATTTGCATATTTATTAAGGATAAGGCTCAATGATATGGCGATAAAGGACGCAGGTCTGTTGACTTAGCCGTTACATCGCTTATTTGAGCTGTGCGCACTAAAATAGTGAATGCACAGTCAGCTGAGAAGTGGGTAAATAATTTGATTACATATAACATCAGCCGATATTCTTCAAGCGGTGAAGAGCTTCTGGTATAGTGATAGTGCATCACTCCGGCGAAGGCATGCGCTTGACGAAAACAAATACGGTCTTCGGAAACAGTGATGCAACCCTTTGCACAGGTATTTTTGATCATGAACAGAATAATCGACCGGATTGTTGAACGATTTACTCGCTATGCATTCTGATAACGGAAATCGATCAGGCCTGGTAAACAAGTCAAACCAGAAATACAAACCAGAAAAACAAGTCAAACCAGAAATACGGGTTTCGACCAGCTATTCCTTTTTAGCTGAAGGTTGTAAATGCCTTCATGTAAAACTTTGAACGGTCATGTGTATTTCAAAGGAGATTGCAAAGAGTCAACGAAGCACAAAAGGCATTGAGACCCTTGTGCCACATCTCATTCACGCTTGAAGGCGGTCATATATTTTCCAGTACAAACCCTCGGTGTAGTTGTCAATCATTCCCTAATCACACGACATAATTGTAAATGAACGTAAAATAATAGAGCCGCTTATCGAGCCCATCGAACCTTTAAAGGTTGCATTTAGAAATCAAAGCAGCATTGTAAAAAAAAACTGCCACCAGGGCTAGGTAACCCGTCATCTGCGAGACAAATCAAAGCAACAATGATTCATGAAACGAACAAATGTGATATTTTTTGGGGACAACTTTTAAGCTGCATATGTAAATATGTCCAACAAACCTATCGCCGGTTTCTCCTTTGAAGTGCAAAAACGGCAGCCGTACGGCAGGTGCTCCTACGAGCCGACAGCGGTGGACCTTGCCATCTGTCCAGACGACCAACGAAAAAGTGATGAATCGATGAGCTATACCATTATTTTTCATATCTGTCCAAGCACCAAGGCAATCTGTCCGTCCTCCACTCTGCATTGCTGTAAAACAAAGCCAACTAAATGTAATAGCATTGCATTATGCTGGTGCTCACGCCAGTGAAGCTGATTGATGGTTTAGTCAAAACTCTGCCACGTGGTACATTGAAGAAGCAGCTGAATTACAAAATAAATGCAACCCATCGGTATCTCGGGTCGATTTTCTTCTGAGTCTGAACGGTGGATATCCAATGAACAGCACGTGCCAAGCTTAACAAATATCCGCCGTCATTGCTGTATATTTCTTTAGATTTCAGCAGTGACGGTGCGATAAAATGGCAGCCAATCGGCTTAGCTCGCGCTGGTATTTTGTTAAATAAAATATACTGAGCTGATTACAATGTAATACTGTTGCGTTGCTCGAGTATAACGGTTTGCTAAGGATCCTCCAAGTCCTGTAAGGATTAGCAGACATTGATCAGTGGCGGATAACATGATCCTGCACCGGCACTGCAAAAATATAAATAGAAAATAAATGACCGATGTACCTGAATTCTTCCCTCGGTGAAAACGCTATGGAAGGTTTTTTTAGGTTAAAATTGTCATATTATGATAGTTTCAAAAGGCCTTTTGTAATTCAGCATGCTATATAGTAGAGTTCTTCACGGCTGCAATTTTCCACAGCCTAGCCACCCCGCAGCCGTGGCTCCACAGCCACAGCCGCCCACAGCCGTGGCAAACTGTGGGCAGCCAGCCGTCAGCCGGCCGTGGATACTTTCAATGAAATGCAACCAAATAGTATATAATAAGTTGTTTTTAGTTGAAACATATAGCCAAAAGCACATTGCAATGGGCTATAGGTTCTCAAGCTCATGAAGCATCATAGGTTAAGTGGTTGTGTATATGGCTTTAGGCCGAAGGCCTCAAGCCTGATCCACAACGCATGCCTACACAAGCCCTTGCAAGGGGTTAAGAAAGATGGGTAGGTAGGTACCTACATCAACAGAAGACATAAACAACGAACCAGAATAGAAGCACTAGCAGTGTAGACATCTAGGTAATGCCAAATCCTGAAGCATGGTTGGGGGACAGAAAAACAGACCCTGATGCTTTTCATTATCAATGTTAGGTATGGAAAATGAAACTGAAGTTGATGGACTGTGAAACAGAGATTGTCTAGTCAAAACTCTTGCTTCTGTCATGTTCTTTCTTACCTTGCATATTTTCTGGCGTGTGATATGCCAGGCTTGAAGCAGCCTTCTGAGCAAGTCTCAAACTAATTTGATATGCAAGGCATCAAAACACTAGTGAGCATCCAAGAAAGAAAAACGTACATCTATTTTGATTTTTCCAAATAATGATCTTCGCTCAAATCCCCAAGGACGTGCGAGCCACATTTGCCTCATTCAATACAAATTTTACTTGAGTTTTTAATGACGTCAATAGCAAAGAAGTGGCAACAAATTGTTTTTTATCACTATAAACAGCCATCAAAATATTAATTAATAATTAATAATGTTATAAATTAAAAAAATTGCTCTCAAACAAAGATTGTGTATCAAATTTTTACATTTTCCGAAGAAGACGTCATTTTATTAGTAAAGTCAACAGCTCGCGTAAGAAATATTGTGTTCAGGGTTTTCATCGTCATGTGAATTACGTGTTCAGGGTTTTCACCATCATGTGAATTAACCGTAAGTAAGGTTCATGCTCACTTATAATCTAATTCCATTGGCTTCGTCGATCAGCATTTTCTGTCAGCGGTCACTCACACACCAGTTAGAACATAAAGCGCCAGTTTTATATTATGTAATTGGACTTGCCGAAAATCCAGAAATACATCTAAGAGTTATTTTAGATAATATTTATGAAGCCTTTACCTGCCTTTACCTAGGCGTGATTTCTTGTTCTATTACCTGAAAGAGTTACTGAATGCTCGTCTTCAATAGCTGTCAGGTGCTCTCCTAATGACCAGGTGAGATTGATTTGAGAGGGATGTGACAATGTAACATGTTGCATTTTCTGAAACTGTCAAGCTCTTGATGATGAAGGAACAATTAGTACCTATAATTAGTATTCTGTACCAGAGTGCAAACTCCCCTACAGCAAATGGTAAAACCATTACAGGTTTTAAAGGCTTCACCACTTTCAATGTTGCTGGGCATCCTTTGCATGATTTTTACAGGCTTGACTGCTTATCAGAATGCAAGATTAAGGATTTAAAATTTTATATTTGAGTACTTAAGATTGAGCTTGAAATCTCACAGCCGTGGCTACAGCCGTAGCCGTGTTCTTGGAGATATTTGCAGCCGCCCCGGCCCACAGCCGTGGGGCTGCAGCCAGCCGCGGCTGCAGCCGGCCGGTGCAGACCTCTACTATATAGCAAATTAAAATACAAATAGTGCTTGAAAGAAAGTAGGGAAAAGTATCGTCAGTTAAAGCAGAAAAGTTCATGGGCCAGTTTTAGGGAAATAACCTGCCTGAAATTTATTAGCATTTGGTGTAAACTCAAGAATAAATAGTGACTGAAATGGCCAACAGCTTAACCCTATTAGTGGCAGGCTCCTGGCTACCCCTATTAGTGGCAGGGGGGGGGGGGGCTGTTTACGACCCCCCCTGATATCTCGAGATCTAACGGGCCGATTTTCAAAATTCAAACGGCATTCGATTTCGCTCAACGTGATCTACATTTCTAAAAAATAAAAATTAAAAAACGTCAACAGGGGGTAGAGGGGGGTAAAAACGGGCAAATTGCAGATACATTTTAGACTGTTTATCACGGCCAGGTTTCTGAACCAATCTTAACGCAACTTTTGCCGATCGATAGAGAATGAACCAGGAATTCACATGGATCCTAAAAATATGCATTTTCAAAAATCATAGGCGGATACAGATAATTGAGATTGGGGGTACACAAAAAGTATAGTAAATAAGGTTTTTGTTGGTACTGTTTCTAAAAAGGGTGGCAATGGTCTTGTTATGTTACAATTTTCTTATGAGAGAACGACTACAATTGTATTGGTCATGCATAGGCGGTGTCAGGGCACCTATGTTGGGAGGTAAAACATAACCCCCCTTTTTGGACGCCTGGATCCGCCTATTATAGCAAAAACGTGTCAAAAGAGGATGCACAATAACTTTGTATATGTTATCACATGATACCTTTCATTCACTGTTCGTAAAACTGGTGCATACAGTTATAATACATCAGCATCGTGATCTTCGCCCGAATGACTCGCTTCACGAATAGAACCCCCTAATTCCCAGTGCTCTGGAGCCGTCCCTGGTAAAGTTATGAACTTGAATTTTTCAGGGAATGTGCCCAATTTAGTTTTAGGAAAAGTCAGAAAATTTCAGCATCGTAGCTTCAGCGGTTTCGGAGATATTCCCGAAAAACCTGAGGGGTGGATGAAAACAACCCCCTGCCACTAATAGGGTTAACATATTCTGTAATCGTTCGGTTGATAATGCGTGCTCTTTTCCGTGGCGTTACTTTTGAAGCCAGCGAAAAGATGTGCAGAGGAGGCACCTGTGGTCGGGATAAAACTAATCTAATAAGTGAACAGAAATAACAGTGATGTACACAGCGAACGGTTCATCAACACGCCTTTAGGTAGCACTCGGTGGAAATATATTTAGTTGAAGTGATCATTGGCACCTTGGACTACTCATTGACCACTACCTAGGACCACTTATGGCAGCGCCGATGTCATAATTGGCTCTGACCATACCCTGAAACCCAATAACCGATACGCCCGACTAGCTCCGATACTACAATCCAAACCATAATCGCCCAGGCAATGTTATACTAATGATCATCGCTTTTAGCTAAGAAATCGTAAACCCGCTCTAAGACCATAGCTTCTTGCTTATCACATCTTTTATAGCATAGAGGAATGCCGGTTGAAGGTATTAACCCTGTCATATTCGCGATATAAAAATATCCATAAAAGCTTGCAGATAACGAGTTCTTAATGCGCCCATTCCCGATATTGTAGCGAGCACATTCAGCAGATCCATGTAAATGGTGCATAAACAGGATCAGAATCTGAGAACCAGACCAAAGGCTCATCAGACCGCCGAAATCTGACACCGAGTTAGCATGCAGGCTGAATGGTGAGCCGGCAGCTGAGGTAACCATCCCACTCGTTATCAGATCATTGGAGGAGGTGTTAAAAACGCCGCAGCACGAGCGAAATCGTTCAGATTCACGCACGAAGCGATATCGATCACGGGATTGTATTGTTTTATCACACATTTTAGATTTTAGGTCTATATTTAGTCAATATTAATACGGTACAATTAGGCTGCGTTCTCCAAACGTGTGATAATGATCACATTGGCTTATCAATGAATCAGGCTCACGGCTGGTTAGAAGCATACACGCAATTTTTTACATTCCTTCATTATAAGGCAGCACGATATTCATTTTCATTGTTGACAGTAAAAGCATACGCTAACGCATCTAACGGTAGTTTTCATTAGTAAGCCTACTTTTCTTTAATGCAATACCAGCAACGCAGAGCACAACTTTACGTTATAACTACAACGCTCGAAACTCTGAAAATATACTCAGCGGCATCATGTTGCATCTGATCGGCTGCAAATGTCAGCCTGCATCTGGCAGAAACCGATCACTCTGCAGGCATGTCTGACATCTCAGCAGATATTTGAGCGGTTCAGGGAGCACATGCTGCATGGCCTGAGGATGCAATGGGTACGCCTGTAGCAAATCCTATGTGAGGAATATTGATGAGCCTTGTAAACATCCTAACTGACTCAGAGACAGCAACAAAATGTCATCGAACTTTGGCGCACAGATGTGGTCATGGTATGGGATATGAAATGCCGCCATGTCATGGAAATTCCACAGCGCCAGGTGTCCTTAGAGTTGAAGGATGGTATGATGCCTAGGGATTATATCGTGCTAACCAAGAAATGATGTAAATTGTCTACAAATTAGATGATGGATGTCACACAAATCAAACAATGCAATACCAATATAGCATTGCAAAATCATAACTCGAAAAAAAAAACACTCATAGTACAACGAATTATTCTCAAGGTCGCCTTTGCGTCAAAATTAGGAGGATAGATGAGCAAAGTGATATGCTGCAAACTCAACGCAAGTTATTTGAACCGCAGCTTACAAACAGGGGTCCAGATATCGAATTCATTGCCTTGTTTTACGACTGCTTCTATACAAATTGATGCTGGGCATGAAAAGCAAAATTGCAGCGCATAAAGTGCAAGGCAGACATCACACGCTTTAGGTTATGTAGTTAATGCGTCATAAAAGTCACTTCATCAATTAGTTGTTATCTTTAAGAAATGTGCGATAATGTCTATACCGGCCGCTTATCAACCAGTAAAATTCCGATTTAAGCAAACCATGAACCATTCTCCGAACCACCATCCATATAAAAAAGGCAGATGCCAGATATGCCTACAAATAAATGCCACTACGCGAGTCAAGCTTGCAATAGGTATGTTGAATTACTTTTGACGACGCTCTGATTCTTTTACAGAGGTTATCCTACTGACTACATAGCAGGGGCATTGGATATCCAAATGCCAGTAATTTGTGTCTGCTTTCGATTCAACAGATTGAAACAGCCATCACACAAAATTTGAATTCGTTTCTCAAAATTGTACACATGCCACCTAACAATTGTAATAACTTGGCACATGACCCTTTCTAAACAACGTCATGAAATTGCCAGAATCAGAATTGCAATAAGTGCAACTTTGCTCCATAACGAATGCTCACCGTATAGTTTTTCTCACACCTAATTAGAGCGAATAAAAGATGTATACAAATTATCCAACAAACCGCAGATGCTATCCAACCAAACCGCACGTGCTATCTTACAAAACCGCAAGCATAGTTGCTGCCAATCTAAACACCGTGCCGTTCTCTTCAAAGCACCTCTGAGTTCGGGATCTCCCCAAGACTCCTTCACATGAGTCGCAGCCCATTCAATCAACACCTCAGCTGCACATCAGGTAAATTGAGCACCCAGAGAGGCCGCGTCAATTGCGGCCGTCAATTATGACAGATTGGGTATCGATAAGCACACTCGTCTCGTCAGGCCGGTCAAACGTCCTCTGGTCAGCGATCTCGGCACATTTTCGATCAGTGGTAGCCCGTTATCTGCGTTTCGTCTGCCCTCGGGGTATTCTACTCCTTTCGGCGGTCGGTTGCCAATGATGTGCGCCAATTTGGCTGACAGATTAGACGTCGTTATGGGCGGGTAAATGATCGACAAGGTGTGCCATTAGAGCTATTTTGACGCCGAGCGCCGTGCGAACGTCCGACCCGGCGCACCCTCTGAAGGGATCATTGCCGCTTCCGACGGGAGTTCAGAGCAATGCAGCCGCCCTGAATTGACCGAATTGGTTAGCAGATGTCTAATTGTGTGCTTTAGAAATGTGTATGGCAATGTGCTTTAGAAGGTTGGTATTCCCGGGCGGCAAATCGGGTTAGAAGCATGTGAAACGGTCGTATGTCTTACCAGATGTGTTTTCCTACGCCTTTTTGTTTTCTTTTTTATTTCAAGAAACAACTAAATGGACACGTGTAATCGTTTGGGTAGCAAATTATTTCTTAGTTCATTGCTATTTAACCCGCGCACCGACGGGGGTCTGCGCCAACTTCGCACCAACGGGGGGGGGGGGGGCGGATGACCGCCCCCCCTGAGATCTCGAGAACGAAGCAAGATAGCGACAAGCGGTAAACGGCATCGGATACGCACGGTCAAGATCTACAATTTTTACTGAGGTCATTTTCAGGTCAGGTCAAAGATGACGTCACAGGGGTCGAAAAATTCAAAATGGCGGCGCTAGATATGGAGAGTTTTTCTCGAATAACTTTCGAATTAGTCAAGATAGGAGCAAACTAAGAGCATCATCGTGATCCTCTCGTCAATCCGCATCGAATGATATATATGTTGACCTCGAAAGGTCAAGGTCAAAGGTTGACCTCAGGTCACGTGACCTCGAGGTCATCATGTATACCATTCGATGCGTCTTGACGAGCTGAACACAATGATACCATCCACGCGGCTGTATCTTGTTCCTGTACGGAGTTATTGGCCAAAAACCTTTGGTGACCTTTGATGACGTCACATGACCTCACAGCTGCCCAACAGCAAAACAGACCTCAAGGTAGTGAAGGTTGACCGTATATGAAGTCATGTATGGTATATGGGGCCATTCCGACCCGTTTTAGTGGTAAAAATAGGGAGTTGATTTTTCCCCCATCATTGACTTATAATTAATGGGGAGGTCGCGAAATTGACCTGACCTTAGGTCACCGATATCAAAATTCCGAGATATACAAATTGTAGCTACTAATGACCTTATAACATCCTACGACTTTCAAAGGCCTCCGCCATCTACTGTAGCTCTGGCACGGTGACAAAGTTGCAAAAAAGTGACTTGAGGTTGGGTCATTCAAAGTGACCTGGTGACCTAACCTTAAAAGGTAGGAAGTTCAAACTTGCACACCATATGTAAAATTGATGAGGAAATAGTCGTACCAAATTTCGCGGCGCTACGCGCCGCGGTTTTCCCGCTATTCGCGAAAAACCTCAGGGGGGGGGGGGGGCGGATATCCGCCCCCCGTCGGTGCGCGGGTTAATATAGGTATAACAAAAATATTTTAGATATAACGACCGAACAAATATCTGCAGGACATACGTACTTACATATATATCTACGTAAGATCTATTTATATCTACGTATATATAGTACGAGCCTTATCTTTGTCGATCCATTTTGTAAGAACGGCGCAGACCGTGGGAATTACACATGCCGTCTCAAATATCATCTTGCCTCCCCCCCACCCCCAGACCAGACAGACCAGACAGACAGACAGACAGACAGACAGACAGACAGACAGACAGACAGAAAGACGACCTGTCTGACAGAAATGCCCAGCGGGGACAGGCTGTCGTAGATACTGCGGCCAGTCGGGACTCTGCTCGCAAAGCGGTCTCAGGAGACACTAGCCGTTTTCACGGCAGGTTATCCGGCGAATGCACCTAATTTGACCAAATCCGCACCTAATCACTTTTACAGCAAATATCTTTATTTTATGAATTTATTTAAGTGTTTTAGCCGATGATGCTCTCTGATAATATGACAAAGAAGGCATATAAGCAATTAGTGCAACCCTAGCTGATAGCTACTAAGAGACACACTGAACTTAGTTTGACCAAATCTGCACCTAATCTGCACCAGATGTGCACCAAATGTGTACCAGATGGCCGTCGTGAAAACGGCTTCTACTGGGAGGGAGAATCGATGGAGACAATTCGCGAGACATTGCTCAGAGACATCTCGGGGGATTACAGACAGACTGTGAGACAGTGTTTGAGACACAGCTCCGAAGGAGCCAGTGTAACAGCTAAGACAGCGAAACATATGAGGCAAATCGAGCGATAGGTATAGTTCAGGCACACGAAGACAATAGAGCTGGAAACACATTGATGAAGGCTGACATGATACCAATGGATGTGTTCCACCAGAATAGGCAGAGTGACGACAATTTTCCTTTAATTCCCTCGGCCCACTTCACTGATGATATAGTGACTTTCTAGAAAAATGCTGAGCTTTCAAACAAGATATAAGAATGTTTTAGAATATGACCAATATACTGCTTCCCTCACACAACCTTTCCACACTGTGCGATCAGCTATATGTGGTCTGGATGGAACACGAGCAAACAACATTCCAGCCAAACCCGTCTGAGCAGATCAAGCCTGATCATTCCGAGATATCATACATCATGGCTTCCGACCGCGGCACATTTTTCGCCGCTCACTTCTGCGCCCCGGTGATTACAGCGCAGGCATAAATTCATCGAAGGCATTTAGTTCAATTACCAGCTTTGAGGGCTGTATATAACTCACACTGGACAGGTCGATGAAAGCAGGGCGCTTTAAATGCCCGGCCATCGATGCAAATTATCGGATAATCTGCATTAATTTTACACGATTCATCCGACACCGCAGATGTTGTCGGAGGTTTTCGCATGCAACTGAACAGTTTCGTACTACTTCTTTAATTTAGATGTTCACATTGGTCTACTTTATCAGCCATTGAGTGTCAAATAATACGAAAAAGGCACAAGACAAAAACTGTTGGAAGCAAAAAATTAGAACTTGTGCTTACTAGGCAAAGGTGAAGGTGGAAACTAAGGGAAAAGGTAGCAATAAGAGACTGGAGTCAATAGGCATCAGACCGGAGCGGGCGGAGCTCATTCCATATCTGTTTATTTTTTTAGGTAGCTGCATGACAGATGGTGCCATGCCCATCACTCAACAGAGAACCATTTTGTTGTGTCTGCTTTTTTTACCCGTTTCCATGTCGAAGAAACGCATTTCTTTGTCGTAACTCTTCGGAGCTACGCTCTGCCCTCAAGTCAATCATTGAATATTTCTATTTGCTACGGTACTATTGAAATAAATTAAATTGACTGAAATTAAAAACAATTAATGCTAATTAAGCGAGAACTCCTCTGCTCCACATCTTTACGGCAAAGTATCACGCGAGTTGCCCGGTGCGTGATAAACTATATCGAACGTAGCAATTATGCTTCATAACATTCAATATCAAGCCGGAATGTCTTGTAAACATAGGCTGTTCAAAATAATGCCGAACAATTCGAAAAGCTTCGCTGAGCCGGTACAGACAACTATCTGGGTGAGCCGTCTTACAGTGCACAGAACATGCGGCGTTTCAGCCATCTGCAACATCGGGAGAGTCAAGCCATCAGTCAGGTCACATGTCGGGGTAGCGGGGTATGACTCCGGTGGTCGCTGCAGGTCAGCTGAGTTCTGCGATCTGTGGCGCACGCGGCGCTCGGTACACCTGTTTCATGACACCTCACACAGCTCAGACATACAACGAGCGTGACCGAGTTGAGACCCGGTCACGACACGCGCGAGCCGCCTACCAATCACACCGGGGCAGTCCGAGGGGGACTGTCTCGTGTGTGACACCGGGTCAGGCTCGCGGGAAATGTCTCTTGTCTCTTGACGGGCCGGGAGGCAATGTCTAGTTAAGGACAACGGGTCAAGATAGGAGGGAATGTCTCGTGTATAAAAGGCTAGGAGGTAATGTCATGTGTATGACATGCTAGGAGGCAATGTCTCGTATATGACGGGCCGGGAGGCAATGTCCTCGTATGTCACCGCGTGAGAACAAGAGGTGCTAACCCATCCCGGTCATTCAACGTTCCAACGAAGCCGGGAGGTAATAGTCCCTCGAAGGACGCCACCAAGCCCCGTTTGGCTATCAGAAATGAGCCTTCTCTGTGCCGAGAGCACATTAAATCACAGGTGTATCCGGCGCCAGCGCTGGTGATCATTTACAATCCGAAAATGGACACCACGTATCACCCATCGTCACTAAGGACGACGATGAAATATATCCGTCCTGAGTTATGACCGGTCCGTGATAAATGAGGTCTCTGAAGGCTGAATTGAAAACAGGACAAGAGTTCAGACAACGCCTCGGCAAGGACAACTGAAATGCTGTAAAATCGCCAGATATGAGTCCCATGATCATGTCGCTTCCCAGCTAGCATTTACATGACTTATCTTTTCCTCGCCATGTTAACCAGTTGTTTACATGTGTCTCCCTCCAGCCACAACTCATTTTTCTATCACCACATCACAAACCTCGTGATTTTCACTCGGTACCTCCGGTCACCGAGCTCACTCGATCCTGTTCCCTTCACTCAAACCACCTGTTCTCTACGAACTCCCTCTAACCGCAGGGAACTGGGTCCTTTCGAACGAGCCCATCATTCAGTGGCGAGTCGCGCGCCGGGCGCCGGACAGGGACGAATGACCGCCGGCCCCCACCTGGGTGACACGGGAACCACGTGTTAATCGCAGTCACGACGGCTGCGCAGCGCGACACGGCAGTTCATCCCTGCCCACACCCCAGACTCAAGAGAGGGCAGCCCGGTCACATTTCGGGGAATTATCGTGTCGTGCAAAGGCAAGGCGCCTCATAAACATGTGAGTTAGCGGTGGTTTATTAATATTTGATTCGGAGAGGTTTTCAATCGGTGATTGGGAATTTTCGGTCGATGTGAATAAATAATGCGATATCAAATGTGGCAAGTGGGTGTACTGGTATGTGGATTAAATCGCGGACATCCATACAGCTTGGGTTGGTTCTAGGGTTAATGTTTAAACATGATGTACCATAATGAGTCCTGCCAAGGGCTCTTCTGCAACGAATACATTTAGCATGACAAACGCTTGTCTTTAGACGAGAAGTTCAGGAATGCAGTCCCACTTACTGGATACTATTCAGTAGGTCGTTATGCTAAGTTAACGAGTAACCAAACATGCAAGAATGTAAACAAGGAACAACTCGACCTGCCACGATTCATCCTTTGGCGGAATACAAACTCTATAGATGTAAGAACATAGGAAGCAAGGATATAAGACATTCATGGAGCGTAAAGTCAGGAGACAATCAACCGGAATGCAGCCAGTTCACATGAGTTGCGTAGCGACTGACATACGTCAATTAAAATTAACAAATGTTGCCCCCTAAGGGCCTATCTCCTGAACTGCGCCATCATTTACGAGGGTCTTGGTAGTCAACCTTTCCTGACCTTTTCAACATACTCAGTCTAGCAGCCATCTCAAAGTCGATGCTTCTTTTTGCACCACAGCTACTTCACAACTGCTTCGATGGTCCGTATAGGACAAATGTAGGCTGACTGATATTATCTCTAGTGCAGTGAAATCAAGGCTGCACTTCAACCTTTGATGGCGCTAGAACTAATGCAATGCGATGCAATCTATAAACAGCTGGGAGTGGAAAATGTTGTTGTTGCTGTTTTGTGCCCTCTCTAAGAAAGGTCAGTAAACCTGCAGGAGAAAGCCTGCCCTGAAAGCCACATCCATCTATCTGCCTCAGAGTGCTTGTTTTAATTAATAATTAAACAGTCCAACCTTGCACTTACCAGAACAGAACCAACCTTGGTTCTGTTCTACCTTGTAACAGAACCAACCTTGTAGAGAACGGTTCAGATAGCTTCACGGTGTATTAACCTTCGCCCTGGTGGGGGGGGGGCCATTTTGGCCCCCCCTGTGGTTTTTCAGCGATAACTCAGAAACCACTTGAGTTAGCGCCCTGAAACTTTGTATAGCTGTTTATTCAACATTTTTACATCATGTCCTTTTTTGGGGGGTTCGGGTCAGGTCAGGTCAGGTCACAAGGTCACCAAAACTGACACCACCTCTAAAAAAGTTCAAAGCTCTCTCAAAGGCACAGCTTTTATCCGATCAATGTAAAATTTACAGTACTTGAAGATGTCACCCAGCTCTACAAAATGGCTATCTCGGATTTTTTATAAATGTGACCTAAGGTCAGGTCAGGTCATCGCTGCTCCCCATTATAAGTCAATGGGAGAATCGAAAAGTAGTTGTTTTTCAGCTAAATCGGGCGTGATTGTTCCTATATTTCGTTATTGAAGTGTCTTGGGTCAGCAAATCACAGCCCATGTGAAACCATTTGCTTGTGACCTCGCTGAGGTCACGCTAGGTCATCTCCCTGGTCACCAGAGGTCACCAGCGGTTTTTCTGCACTTACTTGTTATTGAATAGAGATAGAGACTCCGTTCGACGTTTATCGTGTTTGTCTCGTCAATGCGGATCGAATGATATGCAGCATGACCTATTTCGGTAAGGTCATGACCTTGACCTGAGGTCAAATTTTCAAAATGACCTTTCGAGGTCAAACTATATATCATTCGACGCGTCTCGACGAGCCAAGCACGATGGTGCATGAATCGTTTCTCTATTTTCTCGTGAATGCATGCTATAGTTAAAAATATTTTCAACGAAATTTGCCAAGTTGACCTTGCATGACCTCTGTAGGCCAAACCGTTGAGCTGAGGTCAAATCTGACGAACCTTGGCGAAAGAGCTTGAAAAGAGCTATCGATTGCTTTTTTCCGCGGCTCTCTAGCTCTTCTAGTTTCCGAGCTACAGCGGAATATGTCCGGCAACACCGAAAACACTGAAATTTGACCTATGATGACCTCTAGCGACCTCAATATTGACCTTAGCGAAAAAATGACCGAAATACTTTCGAACGTACTTGTTATGGGCTTTCGTTTGCTTTTTTCCGCGTCTTCCTAGCCCTCTTCGTTTTCGAGTTAGACGGGGGGGGTCATTTTGGCCCCCCCCCCACCAGGGCGAAGGTGGCTCAGACCCACACCAGGGCGCGGGTTAAGTATTTCATCCTTATTTGGTTCAGTGATAATCATGAATATAACAGAGTCACAAGCCATGATAAGAAGGCCAGTTCCTTCTATCGACTTATGCATGTGATCCTTGTACTGCTACATTGATTACGAGAACAGAAGTCGCCTCAACAAAGGCTCGGCTATCACACAATAAGAGTGATAGCTCTCGGTATTTGCCCTTTTTAACATTCCATTTGAGTGATAGCTAGGAATTTGCCCTTTTTATCATTCCATTTAATAAGCATGAAAAATAGCATGAATAAAAATGAGTGAATGCCAAGTGACCTCATTGTAAGGAATGCTTGCCTCTCAGCCTATGCATTTCACTCCAGCCGGATCGTCGACCAGGAGAAAACATTGATAAAAACAATCGATAGAATATTTTGTTAGGACAATACTGTGACAAGTGACAACCAAAGCATAATTTCAAGCTAAACTACATAATTTGTAAGCATTATTACCTATTTTTGTAAAAAATAGCTGTTTTTGTTGTTAACCCGCGCCCCGTAGGGCTACTTGCAGACCCATCCACCCGTGAGGGGGGGGGGGCGTTTTGGCCCACTCCCCCTAATATATTATAATATTTACCGGCCGATTTTCGAAATTCAAACGGCTTCGATAGCCCCACCGGGGAACTACCTTGTGACCAAATTTCATTGACCTCGGTCCAACCGATGACGTCACAGGTCTGGTCAAAGGCCGGGCTTTCACCGTTCACAGGCATTCCAAGAAAGGTGTTGTGAGATCGAGTAAATTGGTAAGTTATTGAAAAGCATCGATGGTAAATTGTTCGTCAAACACATACTTGCTATCTGAGGTCACTGATATCAGGTCAGGTCACAGAGGTCAGGTCGCTGGGGGTCACAATATGAAAGTGTCGTGTGATACATGTTTTATGGTCCATTTTACATGACTAATGCGATTATGTGGGTCAGGCAGCCTTTGGGGCCAGTTTAGGCTACGTTCTGGTGAGAGTCAGGTCAAGGTCGGGTCAAATTAGGCCAAATTTCAAAGTTGATATTTTTGCATAAAACGGGTATCGATTCGAGGCAGCTCGTCACGGGGAGTCTAATGGTGATCTTTGTTTTGCGCTACGTCGTCTAGAATTGCCAAAATTGTCACCTGACTTGAGACGTCACCTGACCTGTGAGTCATTGGTGACCTCGAGGTCAATGAAAATATGCTTCGCTAGACGGTTTTTCCGGGGCTAGCAGACGCCGTTTGAATTTTGACGATCGGCCCAGTAGATTCGGAGATAGGTGGGGGCTCTGGAGAGCCCCCCTCCCCAGTCACTCGCGTTATGGAAAATACCCCAGTCATGCACGGGTTAAAGAATGATGTTTTTGTTTCAGAGTGGGTTGCGAATATCACATCTTTCATTAGCCGCGTTTACATAGGGCTTACATATCGGAATTCCACTATCTGGCAACTAGCCCTATGTAAACGTGGCTATTGTGGGCTGTGATATATAAATTTACCTTCTCAAAACTCAAAAACTTCACACTTACAACCTAAAATTCTTTCTTACGAATCAAATGCATCCAAGACTCAACTTCTGCCCATCTATCCGTCTGTCTACCTGTCTATATTTCTATTGGGCCGCTCCCCACGTCGCGGAGACCCAGTAGCTGACCGGGCACGTGCACACAAAACCGATCAGCGTCACTGACGTGTGCAATGGTGCGCGACTGGATGTCTCGGATCGATCGGGCAACACGTCAGTGGTTCGATATACACGGGTGACGTCACTGGTTCGACACACAGCTGATGATATGGGTTCGACAGAGGTGTGATGCTTAGAAAGCTCACCTAGACAAAGTCTGTTTTTACCCCAAACAGCTCTAATAGGTTACGAAAGATCAATAGTCCTCATGATTGTTTATATTGATCAGTTCGTACCCGAATGACTTGCGAATTTAGTTTCAACCAAAAGAATACAAGTTAGGCCCAGTTTTCAAACCACTTGTCAAGTCCATCTACTAAACAAGAATGAATAGATTCAGCCCCAATCTTCTGTTTTACTGATCAACGCCTCCAAAACATGTTGCCAGCGAGGTCAGACGGTCAGGCAATGACCCCACAGAAACCAGCCGCGGCACCTTGACGGTGTACAGCTGGGCCTATGGATAATCATGTCATTGTTGACCCCTGAGCCTGACACCAGATATGCACAGCCCAGGCAGCTACATGGACAGAAGCAGCTGAGCCTCCGTGCCTGTCAAGGTTTACATAATCATACGGGTGTCAGTGTCTGTAGGTCAACGGTCAGGAGAAGGGAAGGAACGTGATAGGTCAGGGAAGCTTAGAGCAAATAATGTCTAAAACTGGTGGTAATTAATGAATGGTAAACGACTTTGGGCAGCGCAAAACAATATCTTATCTGATTTGCAACGTATGGATTCGACAGATCGCGACTCAGTAAGCAGTTAAAATCCTTCCCGTTTTTTAGTTTTTAAGTTTCATTTTTAATGCAAGTTAGGTACTTACTCATGATGACAAGTGTCAGAAAAAGTCACGTAAACCAATGATTTGCGGAAAATAAGCTTCTATGACGCGTTGCATATGGTGAATTCGATCTGCGTGCTACAGACCACGACACTAGGCAGCGTACATACTACTGAAATTTCGACAGCGACCCTAAAACGCGCACTACAAGCCGTAAATCAGCTCCGTCCTTGGTCTGAAGGGTTTGACAGCTTTACCAGCCACCAAACACACGCCATCTCCTCGAAACGTGCCAAATCTCTGACAAGAAATGGCACAAACCACTCCGGCACATATCCTGTATTCCATCTGTACCGGGTCTCACGGTCAGGCCGCAGCCCACCAGGCTCGAGTCTCCACTCTCCACGCGGAATAAACCCACAGACTCACGAGTCCATGATATGACCCAGGTGTAGTGTGAGGTCATCGTATAGGGGTGGCGTCACTTTCTGCATGTTCCAGTCACAATATGGGCACGCGGTATTAGTCTTATATCATGTCGTAGACAGTGGCAGATCCGTGTATCTTTCCAGGACGGGTGATCCTTGTTAGTGTTTGCTCGAGGCTGACAAGACTTCGTGGATGCTGCACAAGTGCTGCTGGCATGGTAGGTGGCTGGTGAAACATGCATAACACGAGCTAAGCAGTATACGAGTGTATAACCTTCAGTGAGATGTGATTTTTAAACTGTTGCCTTGTGATAAAGAATTGTGCAAACATGTTACAATACAAAGTCATTTCCCTGCTTCTCCCTGCACGGAAATTAATACCTACACGATCTCGAACGTCCCAGGAAAACATTGTGTGGTGTTTTCAGAAATAATAATACAGCTTGTATCCACTCTGCCATAATATATTCATCCGTCCTAGATATAATTTAACCAAGCATCATAAGCCTACGTCGCGTTTCTTTGACGACCTCAGCCTGAGAATCTGAAGTTGGATCCGGCCCTGGGCCTGGCCAGGACACAATAAACAACACGGACAGCGCGGACAACCTTACAAAACACACACCGCCCTGATCAGATGCTGCCCGCCTCAATGAGCAGAATTCCACGGGTATCCAGTATCGATCGAAGGCCCGCGAATCAGCAGCTGTCATTAGCAGCACCAATGTTAATCAGTGAAACCCGACGCCACCGAGCGACTGGCTTCAGGTTCAATTAGAATTGCACACGGGATGGTTACTATCAGTGATGCCAATCAGACAAACGCTGCAACAATCACCCTCCCCTCCCCTCCCCCAGCAGGCAGTGCCGACACCCGTACCATGAGCATCTCCCCTCCCCCCCCCCCCCCCCAGTGCCGACACCCTTACCATGGGCGTCTCCCCCTCCCTCCTGGTCAATTCATCGGGCCGCCGCTGCTGACGAGTTAGGTCAAAGGTCAACGGGCGCCCCGCCGCGCCGCGCGGGAGCCACCACTCCCTTTGAGGCCGCCGAGACCACCCAGAGCGGCACAGCACACTCACAGGAGTTCTAACTCAGCACCGGGAGTCTAACCTCCCCGGCACGGCGCGGCTAGGTCGTGGCCCGCTCGTTAGACTGCGCTAACCGGAGCGTCAGAATCGCTGATCGCCGGGTGTTGATTGAAAACCGGCGCCGGTTGAGCGTAGTACGCGAGAAGTCTATCGCGGTTTATCGGCGTTGATTCGTCGGGGATTCAATGCCCTCGGACAAGGATGAAACGGGACGTAATTAATCGGCTCAATTGTTTGGTATTCTGTCCTAATATACATACAATAGCACTTACGATGCGCGCCTTCATTGGGCGAAGTTTGCGTCATCTTTTAGGCTCAGAGAGCTGTGGCTGGTCCTTCCAGGTATCAGGATCATGGCACCATTGCCACAAGGAATATAATAAAATCACGAGATAAATGGTATCTAACCTAAATAACGGGTTACCGACACTGCTGAAAATAACATATTCTCTAACATATGAAGCATCTTACTCGTGCAATCTGCCCTAATTGCAACCACCGTATGATACCACTGAGGAACAACCAAGACCGGTTTCTGGACCAACGGCCTCCAGTAGACGTTCTTTATTTATCTAACGTGCCCCCACCTGCGTCATATTTCGGCCGGTGCACCTGCTCTGGCTGCGAGCTCGGGAATATTTAACCACCGTCCAAGATCCCGGTGCATCTCTATAGAAGAACCGCAGCTCTCGGGGCCTCTCGCTGGTAGCTAGTCAGCCTCTCTGATGACAAATTAACCCCGAGCAGCGGAGGCAGTCCAAACATCTTACGGTGCATGTCGCTGGCAACACGGCAACCCGAATTAACGTCTCCCTAAAATGGCATACATGACGTTTATGGGAGAGTCGGGTGGCAAAAGTGCACGGTGACCTCAGAGGTGCACAAACCTTCCTACTTGCCTACAATGTAGGAGACAGGAAAGAGCCGAAGAGGGTAGCCGCGAGACAGATTTCAGTTTGTGTTTTCTGTACAAAAATGACTATAAAAACAGCTAACTGGTAGCAATTGGTCGGTACAATCAGCTGTCAACGGCATTTGGTCATTACATTTCTTTACGTGTCTTCAAAAACAGTTCCTACAAATCTCCTCCATGAGACACCCACGAGACAGTTCCCATTGGATTAACATTGTGTCTCATGAGACACCGTGTAGGTAAAATGTAGGATGAAAAACTGCGAAAGTGGTGGGCATGTTTCGAAAAACGGCGCACAAATTCTTGGGGCGCCTTAACAAAACTCCTGTTCGAAAATGGGCTCTGGTAAAGTTTCGTCAGCTGGTTTCCATAGCAACCGCAATTCGTGGGACAAGCTGACGCCATTTGCTAGCGCGTTGCGTGGTAACCAGCTATCGGTGTCAGTTGAATTTGAAAGATAATTGTAACAGTGAACAGCTCGCTTCAGTTGCTGTACTGTGCTGTGGATGTGTGTCTTGTGCAGTGTAAGCAAAGTGTATAAGGACTTTCACATTATATTTTGTGATGTGATGGTGTGGTAATAGAAGGTTGTGAGCTCCAAGTGGAGTTAAGGAATTGCCAAAGAAATGAAAACTCTGCATGGGCCGGAAATCTGCAGCCTGCACTTCTATAAAGTCTTCATAAGAGGTTCGTGGCAGGGGGCATTTTGGGGAGCGAGTAGGTAGGTACCCAACCTAATTGGCTTGATGAGAACTGAAACTGAAAGTCAAATGAATTGTGAAATTGCTTTACCTATCCTATCTGATCACTTCTACTTATTTTTTTAAATTTTCCATTCATTTTGATTGATAAAGAACAACATTGAAAGATGCTAACATGCAGGTAACTACCTACCTAGCTCTAATGTAAATAGGTACCTAATAATTTCCTTCAAAAGAATATATTATGGCTCTTCAATGTACTGGAGATTAGTAATTGAAGGCATCTCACTTCATTTTGAACATTACCTAGGTATAACTTCCCTAAACTGCATGACAAATTTTCAATTTCCTTGTTGTAACACCAATACCACAAACATTCATCTGGGCACAAGGCTCACAACATCAAATTATTCATGTTTTATAGACAGGTACCTATACAGCAAAAATGCAACAGATATGTTATTATTTTAAACATAGGCTTTGTGTTCAGTTGTGTATATAATAATTTTGTGGGTGGAAAATGTGTCATGAATTGTCTACAGGTCTGTGTAGAATTGTAATTAATATGATTATAGAAAAAGGAATGGTCAGTTAAGTAGTCAACATGTTTACTCAATAACAAGATATGCTGGCATGGAGTTTGCTCATGAGTTTGCTCAAAAACCTTTCAGTTAGTGTGGGAAGCATAGAAATTTGAAGCATATGCTTATAAAACTGATTTGTAATGGGGTTTGTGAAGTTCTCCATAAATTTCACACCTAGCAACGTCCCTACCTAATGCATTGCATTACTTTAAAAAGAGGGAGTCCATACAAGTTGTCAGGTAGGTATAGGCTTTGACATTGATTTCAAGATTTCAAGGTGATCTGTGCTTTTTGCTTATAACTTGTCCTCATTCTCTGACTAAAGGAGTGGCAATACAATCTGACTTGTTCTATTTTCCTCTTGCCTTGCCATTTTTGACATAATCCTTGCCCAGGCTATAGGTATGTTGGTATGATGAAGGTCAATCAGATGACATATTTCAAATATTACAGTCATGATTTCAGTTGAATTTGCCTAACTTTATTTAAACAATATAAGATTACACATTGCATAGCTATAACAGCAATATTTGAGCCACCACTGGCATAGAAATTAATAGGTTGCAAAACATTACTCAGCAAGAAGAAATCAGTCATTGACAGTGGAGAAAACACATCTAGACTTGACAACAAATTACAATTGATTATTCTTCTAACATTCATGTTGGCATAAGTAATAATTCAAATGGATACTTAGTGCATTTTTCTAAAGATTTTAAGCACATGAGATCCATCCAAAGGCACAGACTCGGAACAAAGGCTGTGTTATAAACAAGGATATTGCACCTTTTTGGTATCTTAACATGTTGTTATATTCCGACATCCTAAGAAAAATAATATGGTAATCTGCCCTGCTTCATTTGATACGTATCGATGAGTAATTGGATGTTGCGGGAATGCAGTTAGTTTTCCGGCAGTTGTCTCCAGCAGCGACAAAATGGCCGCTTACTTTCTGTCAAACATTTGCTTACATATGGCTAAGTACATTAATTCACTTAGTCTAACTTTGTCTAGCAAATCTCCAGTTTTACTTCGGGAAAACCGGCAGCGTGTTCCACATTGGTGACCCCGCCAGGCGAGGCAGTTTCGTCGGCCGTCGATGTCCTTCGGTCATATAAGTACCCCCAATAAAACTAGCGCGTCGAACGATCGGCAGCATGGATGGTCTCACACCATCCATGGCAGGGACCGACCTCACAGAGCCACGCAGAAAACAGGAATATCGGATTTATCTGCCTCTAAACTGTAATGTATGAATGCGTCGTGAAAATTTTACAAGACAGCTGAGGTTTGCTAAGCAAGAAAAAATAGACCAGGATCTGTATAAGCGAAGAGATTAGCGATGCACGTGAAATGTGTATAGATTGCAGTATAGATGTAGTCAGCGATGGATTATAAAAGGATTTAAAGCCGCTTCTTAAAGCCTACAGTCAAAACGTTTTCTGAACGTTTGTGGTCCTCAATATGATAGGTATTCCATAGCAATTTGATGGGCTTCGCCCCATTAGCAAATATTGCAAAATCGTCCTCAAATAATGTTTTCTTACCTAAATGAAGTAATGTTGATCCAGGAAAAAACTTGTTACACACTCCTTAAAGTTTCATATTCCTAAACAGAAACACTGATGTGCACCGTACACTGCAGCGTTACGTCACTTCACCTTCAGCCCGCCAAGTAGTAACTGCCCCACAAAACGGGAGAGGGACGCTATGGGACGGCAGATGGACGCCCGTCTGGTCCATGTGGAACTGAACCCTCATTGGATGAGAGGAATTAATTGAGCGTCCCGGTGGTTTTATGAGGGTAGTTCTTGACTTTCCAGTATTTCCAGACACATCCAACAACCAGACCACCTCACTCTAGTCTATTTATACACCACCAGTATGCATTTCAGGTGGAGGTGTACCAAGTCCTGCCTCGCACTTTGCCCAAATCAGCGCATACCGTATGTCTGTCGGCTTCTTAAAAAATGACGATATATCTGCGGATAGCTTCAGAAATAAAAACACTTCAGGAATAGCGTTTACGTCCTGTAAATATTAATAACTGTAATGTAAGTAACCAGCTTTACTTGAAAGTATAGATATGTTGGGATATACCTAAGGATGATCGGTGAGACAAACCGGAGCCATCGGAGACCGTGTAGGAGACAGACTGGGCTATTTGTGCACCTCTGGGTGACCTGCCATTATGTCTTGTGACCTGACACCAACAGCAAGCCGTATGTGGTACAGGCGAGACAATGACACGAAAAGGGCTGGAAATTGACGGAGGATGTGTTATGAGCATGAACATTCGTTTGCAATTGCATGGAGTTGAAAGAGGTCAGTGGTGACAATGGCTTTGCTCTCCCACAGTTAGAGGTGAAAGAAGACACCACATCACCGTTTTACAGACGTTATGGCTCTTGTCACCTGCTATACCGTGACACCGAGTCCACTTGACATGACGATATGCCGATGTTAAGGCTCGATCAACGAATGACAACTATTTATGTTAGCTGTTTGGTAGGTAGAGAGGTACACTAGCGCAGGTGCAGAATATAAAAACGAATAAACTTATCATCTTTGACGATTCCATTCTCATGACAACAGTCACTTGGGGTCACGCGAGTGAAACATTGTGGCTTTTTGCATAAATGTCATGAAGCTATCCATAAATGTTCCCCCTGACCGATAGGCGTTATCACAAGTGTATTCGTGGCCTTTGGGGCGACGTAAGAAAAGAAGAAAACAACTGGCCCCAAGACCTTTAAATTATCAGTTAGCATGCATCTTTTCCTTGATCTGTAGATAATTTACCATTAATTGCTAGAGAAAATTGCATTTAAAATCTTCCATCTATGTTTTTTTCATCGTTTGCACAATATGTTCTTTTATTAATCTAGAAACACTAATTAGAAATAGTTCCCGCATCATCAAGAACAATAGGGAAGGCTTGAAGTGAATACAATAATCTAAACGGTGTTGTAATCTATGTGAAGACACTTCTAAAATTGCCTGTAGAAATATTGAAGGCAAAAGTTCAACTTTTTCACAAGACGGATGTCTATAAACCTATTCAACGTGTGACAACTCAGCCGGTATTTCGTCGCCTACAGCCCAGCTTTCCCTAGTGACCGATAGAGGCGCTGCTATCGATGTCCGCCCGTGCCGCCTAACGCTACCCTCAGTGCTGGCTGACTCCTGCCCTCCCCCCTGTCGTCTGTGTACCCCTCCCCTCCCTCCCTCTGTCTCTATTTGTCGTCTATGCATGTCGCTCAAATCTGTCCGGGGGGTCGCTCCTACCAGCAGCTGGCTCGGCAACTACATACAGGAAGGCAGGCTGAACTTTGACGAGCCTTTGACGCTGCCACAGCCGAGACAGGCGGGGTGGATCACTGTCTACGGCTCCTACGGGGCCGATAGAGATAGAAGAGGGAATGGCGATGAGAGAGAGACAGAGAGAGAAAAAAAAGATAGAGAGAGAAAGTTCAGCAATAATCTAAAAATTCAAATATTTCAAATTCAAATTTCAAAAATTGTTTTGGGGGAAGGTCTCCACCCAGCTCCTTACCAGCCATCCCACACCCCAAATCACTCCATCCCCTCTTCCATTTTCTTATCCTTTCGACACCAATCTACTGGGTCCCTCCGATTAGGGCACTCTCGACAGTTTCAAGACATTGTCATAATGATACCGAAATTGCCTAAAATGTAAACAGAATTAACCTATCCAAAGACTTAACTATGCTTCTCGTGCATAGGTACCAGTGATCTACCTGCCAAATGCCTGAAAGTGATAACACATCAGACACGATCTGGTGGCCGATATGAACTTATGTCAGTGAACACAAATGACTTGCAACAGTTACCGCCTGCAATACAGAGTACTAATGTCGATTACAAACTGATAAACTTTCTGAATCAACACCGCGATAATAAAACAACAGATGGCAATAACTGAAGGGGGTTCCCTTTTGTAACGAACACAGACTTATTTGCTTTTCGAAAGTCAATAAGTTTGTAATAGATAAACCAAAGCTCATTGAACATGCTTCTTTCCAACATAACAGTATCGTTTCTTTTTATTCAGAAGGAATATAAATTACAACACAAACAAACACAGGCCTGTTAAAAAAAATGTTCAATGAACATGGCTGGGTAGGTACGTAACAAAATAGAATATTTGATGCCACCCAAAACGGATACAAACACAACGTGCCATCTGGCGATCAGCACTTCCAAAGGAGGATTTGCGAACAGGCAGTGGATCAGTGGAGCGTGAACCGGGCGAGATGCAGGTCAGCTAGCTGGTTAAACCGGGGAAGAGTTGAGACGTCTGAGGCAAATGTGAGACCACGGAGACCAGTGGAAGGAGAAACGTCTCCCTCCAGTTCTATAAGCAGACAGAAGAGCAAGGCGAGTTGAATCAATGGTCATTAATAAGGAGACTTACCATCTAGTCGACGGCCCGTGAAATTTGAAATTATTCCTTAACTAAAACACCTCATCACCTCGTAACCGGCTCAAGGCAGTGCTCATTTTATTTGCACAAACCAGCTTTAAGCATTGTCCTGACGCGAGGTAACTAGTGGTCTATTAAAAAGTCAGTTCATTTTCCACCCACAATACATAGCCCACTTTATGGTCGAGTTTTATCTCCCCTACAAGGGTTCGTATCATCACTTTGGGCCTTCGCTCATCATTACATTTTACGGGCAGGAATAAACTTTTCATGCTCGCCTGTACAACAAAAATAATTCAGCCACCCAAGGGCCTAATGGGTTGATTTGTGAGTAAACGAGAGCATGAAAATCTTAATTGGCAAGATAATGGCAGCAAACAAGTACAACAGGAAGCTTCAACGGCGCCCAGCCAGATAGAATCATACTGATAAGCCATCTAGCAGCCCAGAACATGAAAAGTTTCAAATGCACCTGTCATGCTTCATAATATCTTGCGCATGGTCATGGTAAAAATGAATAAAAAGCTGAATCAGGAGATAATGAAAATAAAAATATACGGCAATGACATAGCACAACCGGACACACAAATGGTTCTCCTAACCACTTGAAGCTGGATATTTACATCCCAATTCTGAGAAATCACTCATATGACCTGACATCAGGCCCCAATTCCAACACCTTTCAGCCTATGCATCCCTATTGGTTCCCAATCACCATGCAGAGTTCATTGTTGATTTCCCACGGACTGGCAACGTGGGGGGTTCGGTCGGGACTGGGTGGGGTGGTTCAGCCCCCCCCGGAGGAGGAGGGGGTAATGACGAACTGATAGGGACGCAGATCATCCCAAGGCCGACCAATCACCACAGACGGGTTGTCAATCAGTTCATCTCGGGCCGGTCCTATCAGGTGTCTGAGCGGCGCGGCACTGTGTTCGAAGGACGGGCGCACAGAGGTCGGAGCACACACAGCACTGAGCTCCGGGTGGGGTAAGGTCGCTGGTAACATGAATTTGATATCGCTGGTGCAAGCACTGGTAGTGTGATATGATGATTCTATTGGTTCACAATGCGACTGGTCCTTGACGTCCCAAATCTGAAATCAGGGAAGTAGAAAGTTGTGGAATCGTACTTACCTAATACCTTGATTCCATTGCAACTGGTCTTCGTTATAATCAAAGCTTGTTTTATCAATAAAGTAAAACATAATATTTGATTCCTGAGGAAACGTTCAAACCAATAGATATAATAGAAAAAAAAATGGGAAGGGATGCTCAAAAGCCGTAACCGTAATGGAAATCACACGAGCTCGGAGACTGCAGAACGGCACATATGCGTAGCACCAGAAGCGAGAGATGGAGACTGCATTCTGGCACGTGCACATAACACCAGCATATTCAGAATAACGATAGCTTGTTGTTATTAGGGCGGATCTCTCCAAGAGCTCAAATAAGTTATGCACGAAGCGAACAGAAGTAATGAATATACAGTCAAATAAGGAAAATGACATCGGATAGGTTTTTCTCGTGCGCTTTTCATCAAAGCACTCTGCACTTGAAACGCTCCGCGATCGATAAATACGGACTTTAAAAAATGAGAATTGGTGTTGATGATATCTCAAATAAAGACACCATGTTTTGTCAGGTGTCACTATAGCAGCATAGCATATGTATTTGTCCCTGGGCTACAGTTGACCGCATTTCGCGCTTCGTCGACAGACGAGACATGGCTGAGTGAACACGATCCACAGAGGGACTTCCCTCGCCTGACACCCAACACTAAGCATTAGCAGCCTCTTGGAAAAACACGCACGAGCGGCACGTGACTTGGATATGTTTTTCCAAAATAATGACATAATCTGTGGTTGTGTGGCTATTTTCGTATGACTAATTCGTTCTGTTGATTAAATAATTACAGAAGCGGAACTGCTGTATCTCGGGCACGGATAAATATGACCATACATGTTCTTCAGCGATAGAAGATGAAAACGACGATGAGAAAATTAACACCGCAATTAGCATTGTGCAAATCTAATTAATACTCAGCATAAATGTGAATAACATGTAAATATTGCATCAACATTACCAACAAAGTACCGAGAACAGTGCGAGATTTCCAACAACAGTCTCTAATTTTCAAGATTACACTACCTTTGCCAGACTATAATAACCTGATAACAAACAGGTATGAAAGGACATTGCAACTCCTCAGGCTGCATTGCAGGTAGTCAGTCCTCGTAATGTTCCTTGATTAAAATACTGCTTTGATAGCAATGTTTTTAACATTTTAAAACGAGGTAGTAATAATAAAGAAATAACCCTTATAACGGGACTGGCTGGCCTGTCGTTCACCTCTCTAAAGCAGCGGGATTTTCAGCAATCAGATATTGTGGCATGGGTAATATTCATACAGCCTTGAGCATTTCTTCGAAGTAATACACGCAAAATGAATCAGTATGTGCTTGATGTGAAAGCTCAATACAATATCAAGCTGCACAAAAAATATTCAAGATTAAAACGACCATGAATATTTTATTGGAAGATAATGTGTATGTCAAAATGTAACCGAGGACATGTTATGATGCCAAAATATCATCTGATCAGTCGCGAAGCATCATCAAGACCAGATCCCTACAAATCCAAACATCCAACCATGACTCAGCCCGCACTCGCGCGGTTTTTAAGCCGAACCAGACGGTGTCTGCGCCACATACTCCTACCCGTCACCGTGCGATCAGCAGTCGAATCTCCGTCGTCACGCGCGGTTTTCCGTTCAGAGGCGGCATCTGCATACAATACAGAGGCGACGCGTCATCGCCGGTTCGCTCCCACGCTCCAGGTGCTCTTTTATCAATCATGAAGATCAATCCGGCGATCATTGATCATGCACATTGCATTTATTCATCGGCCTGTCGGCGGGCACTTGAGACGCCGCCGGAGCGGGCGGAGGAAGACTTCTGTACGGGCCAACCCCAATTAACGTGAGAGAGGCCGTAACGGGCTCAGGGAGATCACCAATGAAAGGTGGACTTATGAGAGCCGACAGAAGCTCAGACGAAGCTGAAGTGTTGATTATTTTTTTTTCGAAAGAGTTAGGTTAATGATCCTTCGGAGGTTTTTCCGCTAGAAGAAGACAAACAAATCATGTTTAGTTATACTGTCTGTTGCAAATGAGCTAAGAACTTCAGGTTCACAACTATCGCTATATAAATGTTAAACAGGTGAATTTCCAGACCAGTAGAAAATGTCAGTAGCAGCATAAACTCTTCTAAACATGCTTTTGTGAGTTGTGACCTGACATAGACAAATTCATCTATCACATTATAATGAAACTGTGCGGCCTATATAATAATTGAACAGCAGAGAGACGCTGTTGGGAGGTCTGTCAATATAGTCTGATTAGAATGGAGCCGGGAGTACTGACCGTCACTCGGTCACGTTTTCTGTATGCATGTGTGTCAGTGACATGCTGCATAATTCAGCCGACCATGCAATTTAAGGCGAGCCTGCTCCAAATCAACTTCAATTTTTAATAGCACAGGAAATCACCATCTGTCAATATAGTTTATAAGCACCAGCTGCTAACTTTTTTTAACACATGATTTGCATCGAAACTGATATTAAAAAGCTACTAAAATATACATGGACTACTGTGAGCGGAGGGACAGGAATGTAACCCGCAGAAAAAATGGTTGGACAATTTCTTCTATACGCTAAAAGTACGATATAAAACATAACACTGCCATCGGTAGAGAAATACACATCTTTTAACAATAATATTATACATCACGTGTAGAAAGAACGAAAAATGTGCTACCCGGATAAGGTTCAGTGTCCCGTTACGGCCAAAATCTGTGTCAACGTTCTGGGTTTTCCGTTCAGGGGTGCTCCTGACCACAATGTCTCGAGATTTCGCGCTGCATTGCGTTTTCACCCAAGCTGCGTCATTGCATATAGAAAAGACCGCGTCATGCATGCATCTGTAATATGCAAATCCTCTAAATGCGTACGCGTGTACGTTTGACTCGATAATGGACAGTGAGCTAATTTATTGACTTGTTTGTGATGATGGGTATTTTTCAGAATACCGAATGAGAGATGCCATGATATGATAATAGAATGCATTGCCTACTAAGTTTCTCACCTCTCGCCTCTGCATTTTTTGAGAATGAAGATTTTTCTTAGGTAGGTTTACCGTCTACTTTTTTTAAACTGTTTGCAATCAACAGCCTATCTTCATGCGCTCTATCGATATTATTGTATCTTCGCTAATTTGCCAATTGTAGTTGCTAATTTGAAGATAAGTATTGAATACCTCAAGTGAGGTAATGAATGAGCAATTGAAAAAGCCATTGAAATAATTCAATTTGCTAAAGATCAAGTGCAAGCAAGAAAATGACTTTCAATTTAGTTAAGTTTAGTTATTTAAAATCATCGTCGACGGGAACACCCCATTTAAAGACGAAATCCTACCTATAATAAAATATCTTCGAAAAGAAAAGAAAAAAGAAAGAGCTCCGACCATAGGTGACAAATGTATTGTTTTAAACATGTTTGCGCAAAAGCATGGCTTATGAAGGCATCTTCTATTCATGAGTTGTTAAAAGCCACATAATCAATGGGCCTCTTTGTCTTTTGCATTTTATAATACTGATAATTAAAGCAGCTGGACAGCCATTAACCCTCGCCCGCACATGGGGGAGGGGGGGTTGCCACCCCCCCAGGTAGTCTTTCTGCTCTGCACTCGACATTTTTAAAGCTAGAAGGCTGATTTTTCGTATAGCCGCTCCTCTATCATTTCTTGATGTCCACTGAAACTTTCAAGTTTCTGTAGTTTTTGGTTTCGGAGATATGACCTTGTTTTTCAGGTCATGTCATGACCCAAATGGCCAATTCTCAACATCTTGCGTTTGCTATGGGCCTTGTGAGCTTTTGACACCTTGATTTCGGCCTTTTTTGCCAGTCTTACCTCCCACCTATCATGGAACATGTTGTTCGACGATGTATAGGTGTCAAGGTCAGGGTCAAGGTCAACCTAGGTCATCTAAGATAATTGCGTTTTAGGCAAGCTGAATTTACTTTTTGTGAAGTTTTTTTGACTGCATTTTTGGTAAAAGCTTCTCAGATCATGATTTCATGTAATATGGACACATAAACAATCGGTGCACACATCAGTATACACACAGACACACACAGACATACAAACACATATAATTGACCTTGACCTAACTTGACCTGAAATGACCTCAGCAGCAAAAATCTGGTCGGGTAGTGTGACAAAGAGGTTCTAGCTGGCTTGGCACCAGAAAACGGCATTGTCATCGGTATATGATAAGCAGCGCACTTGATATCCAACGGTGACCCAAAACAGCAACATTTTTTAGTTTGACCTGACCTGGAAGGTCAATGACTGACCTAAGAAGGTAAAACTGGGTAGCATTGGATTCGTCTCTTCCCAAAGAATCTTTTTGGTCTTTACCGCTAAGCTCTATCTCCAACAGGAACGAAATGGCGCGGGGGGTGGCAACCACCCCCCCCCCCCATGTGCGTTCTAGGATGGGAAAATGGCATGTGCGGGCGAGGGTTAAAATATCGCAATAAACTGTCATGGTCTGACCACATCTGTTCAGTGGTTATATGAGCAGTTTACTGACCTGCGCCACTAGAAATCGGGCCAGCTCTGGTCCGATCGCTCCGCACACTCCACATTGTTCTCCGTAAATAATGCGCCACCTGTCCTGCAATTACTAATTATACCCGCGGGCAGACGGCCGAACTCGACTGGCAACATCGGACAGTGACCTTTGACCCCCCCCCCCCCGCCGGTCGACGTCGGTTCATGCTGACTTCGCGTCATATATCCATTAGTCCTGACGTGAGTCCCCAGTTTTATGTTCATATTCTGAGCTTTTTATTCTTGTTTCTCCTGACATTATCAAACATCAAACGATGAATTTTGCTCTAAGCAGGAAAGTTCTAACAGGATCTAAATGTCTTAATCTCCTACACGAAGAGATATGCCATTCGAAATAATGTCTTATGATAACAATTCGTTACTAAAAATATGGCTTCCATTTCACAATCACATTTAGGTCAGCAAGAGGTTGCTATGTGCCTCCAGCTCCAGAAGCAATATCCCCTTGTTCCATTTAATTGATCCCGCCCTAAAACAACCAATTTAGGCCATTTTACTGAATAATGCAGGCATCATCTTGTAAAAAGATTCCAATGAAACCATTGGACCGAGCCAGCCGAAGAAAATTCTGCATTGCTCGACAGCAGCGCATGGAACTGCCTCCCATTCTGATCCTACCCCCATTATTATCATGTTCGACAACGTATCAACATACTTGCTATCTATCATAGCGTGTAATCACATGTAATGTTCCGGTCGGACACGTGATCAGTGGCGTATTTAGGGGGGGGCCATGGGGGCCATGGCCCCCCCTTTCCGCCCAGCCGCCCAGATGGCGCCCCAATTAGCGCCGACTAGGCTGATGCTGTTTTACAGAGGGAACATCAATTAAAAAGTGATGTGCAGGCAGGGATCGAACTCAATATCTCTTTGGGGGTGCCTGGACACCCCTATGTCCTCCAGGGCACCCCCAAATAGGGGTTCTGCGACACCTGAGCGAGCGTCATTTCAGCGAACGACATTTGAGCGAAGCCTTTTCAGCGATTATCAATTTAAGCGATTGACTTTTTCAGCGATTGTCAAGTCGGCGAATTCAATCACAGCGATTATCAACTTAAGCGAGGACCAGAATCAGCGAAACCAGATTGAGCGAATATATGGAGGTCAATGGGGGACCAATTGAGCGAACAGTTACAGCGAAACCGAACGCGACGGAAGTCAATCATTTGCTACTTTTCGGGAAGTCTTGCCCTTGGAATACCCGCTTGGTATGTGCCATGCTTCAAGCTGCGCGCGGCAAATTAAAAATTAAAATTAAAATTAAAAATTTGGAAACCACAAAAATATCTGGCCTCATTCTGCAACCTTGATCTGGAAATGTGGAACGTGAGAGATAGGACGATGGAAGGAATGCCAAGGACCGATAATAAACTCGAGGGATGGCACCGGGGGATCCAGTCTATGTTTCAGGGACCTCACCCAAATATCTGGAAATTCGTACGTTGCTTGGGGCAAGAACAAATTTTACAACATGGGGAACTGATCCAAATTCAAGCGGGGGAATTTCGCGAAAAACAGCACAAGCAATATGAATCTCTGAACAAACGTTTGGTCATCATTATTGGCAAACAGCAGGGGGGGGGGGGGTGAAATCGAACCGCTGGATTTTTTGAGAAATGTGGCATTAAATTTGGAGCTTATTGTCTGAACTTTGAACGTGACATCCGCTATCCAGTTCCGGATAACCATGAAAAGTTCCAGAAACATTCGTTGTACGTACCTACGCTCGCAAAAGAAAAAAAGAAGAAAAAATACACCGTTACGGGACGATGGAGTGTTTCGCTGAAATGACAGTCGCTCAAACTGTAGTCGACGAAAAAGATGTCGCTGAAACATAGCTTGCGCTTAAATTGATAATCGCTATATTTGATAATCGCTCAATTTGATATTCGCTAAGTTGCCAGTCGCTGAAAATGGTTCGCTCAAATGACGTTCGCTCAAATGACACTCGCTAAAGTCGCTCGCACCGCCAAATAGGACCTGAGCCCCCCAATGTTGAAGGGCGCCCCCCCCCCCCGGAAACCAGAATATTCCGAACCCCCAGGGTCGATGGCGCCCCTGAAGAGCCGCTGGCACCCACCTGAGCGGAACAGTCGCCCCATTAAAGGTTGATGGCGCCCCTCTGAAGTTCACAGTTGCCCCATTCGGCCCCATCCAAGATCGATGGCGCCCCCTGAAACCACTGGCGCCCCTCTAAAGCACCTGCATTCTTCTCAAGATCACAGTCGCCCTATCCAAGATCAATAGCGCCCTCAAGAGAGCCACTAGCGCCCCCCCCCCCCTTGAGACTGAAGTCGCCCCATTCAAGCCCAATGACGCCCCTCCAGAGCGTCCGGTGCGCTTCTGAAGATCACAGTCGTCCTCATCCGAGGTCGCTGGCGCCCCTCAAAAGTCACTGGCGCCCATCTAAACGGAGATCACATGGCTGCCCCATCTTAAGATCGATGGCAACCCTCTGAAACAAATGGCGCCCTTCGTACCCGGCGCCCCTCTGAAAATCATATTCGCCCCACCCGAGACAACGCCCCTTGAGACTACAGTCGCACCACCCAAGCTCAAGGCGCCCCTCTAGAGCGTCCGGCGTCCTGCTGAAGGCAACAGCGGCCCCATCCATGCCCAATGGCGCCCCTCAACGCTCTTCTAAAGATCACAGTCGCCCCATCAATCCAAGGTCGCTGGCGCCCCTCAAGAGCCACTGGCGCCCACCGGAACCGGGACTTCATTCGCCCCATCCTAGATCAATGGCGCCCCTCTGAAACCACTGGTGTCCCTCTGAAAATAACAGTCGGACCATCCGAGATCAATGGCGCCCCTTCAGAGCGTCCGACGCCCTACTGAAGGCAGCAGTGACCCCATCCAAGCATTACACCCCTCTAGATCACCCAGTGGCCTTCTGAAGATCACATTCGCCCTATCCGAGTTCGTTGACGCCCTCCAGTAGTCACTGACGCCTATCTGAATGGAGACTTCAGTCGCCCCGCTCCATTCAAGATCTTAGCGCTCCCCCCCCCCCTCAGAAACCACTGACGCTAGGTTATTATTTGACAGTGGGGCTCTCTCATCGACACCAAGGGCCCTTTTGAAGATGCAGCAGCCAGGCGGCGCCGAGCTGGGCTAGGATGTGCCAAGCGTTTCTTATAAGGCAGCCTCGTTAGTGCCACCCCTCTTTGCGATACCGCCCCTCAATGCGACGCCGTCCCTTCACCGTACAATGCCACCCCTCAATGCAAGTGGTGCGTCTCACCACAGTGCCGCCTATTATTGCGATACCATCCCCGCCTAGCAGTGCGGTGCCGCCTCCAGCGTATGCGTTTTTTTTTTAATTGAACCTGCTGGGGGTGTTTGAACACCCACTTCTAACTCAGCTTGTGGGCCACGTTGAGACCCGCAATAGGCGGCGTTCGAAAGAGCGTCAAACACTTTTGCTAAACTACTTAAACCATTTTTAAGGTTAAGTCGAACTGGTCGAAGGTCAGGTCACCAGACAACCGGAAATCGAATTTCGCCGATTTTGACATTTTTCGACAAAGCGGCGCGTAAGTCAGGATTCAGAAAGAGATTGAGCTACAGCCCCGCAGCAAAGCGCATTCGATAGCTCTTTCTTATTAATTATCTCAGATTTGACCTAAGGTAAACGTTTTAGCCTCAAAATATACGTTTTCGCGGAGGACGTTCATCTGTAATACCTTTTGACTCAGGCCTGCACGAGATTAGTTTAACCGGCATCGTGTTCCATTTTTCGACACGAATCAAATGAATTAGTATTTGACATTAAAAGGGCATTTTGAGAATTTGACCAAAGCTGAAGGTCATCACCTAACCGGGAATGGTCATATTGCATATTAGTCGATCCGTATTGTTGAGAAGGAAAATAATTATATAAGGTGTTTCATTGCTCTACCATATCTCTATCAAAAGTTATTGTCCAAAAACTACTGAAGACCTTTCATGGCCTGATATAACCTCAGTAACATAAAAGGGGTCACATCACGAGTGAAATTTTATGATTATATGTGTCATATTTACCTGTACCCACATGTTTGAGGGTGTTTTCGTTCAAAAGAAGAGCATTTCAATTTTCTCCCATTAACCCGCGCCATGCTGGGGGAGGGGGGCGTTTTTACGCCCCCCCCCCCTTAGGTTTTTTGCGAATATCTCCAAAACGGCGTCGCGCAGCGCCGCCGTTTTTGGTACACCTGTTCATACATATTTTCCACACATCTTGTGAAAATTTCAGACCCGGGTCGTTCAAGGTCAGGTCACGTCAAGTGACCTTACCTCAGAAAAAGTTTAAAGGCTCGCTATAGCTAAACCGACTGAACGATCACTTTTCAAACTTTCAGAGATTGATAAGAACAAAAATATGGATAAAATGTTTATCTCGGACTTTTGATATATATGACCTAAGGTCAGGTCAATTTCGCAACCTCTCCATCATGTCAATTGGAGAAAATTGAAATGCGCCTCTTTTGAACGAATGTGGTTCAAAACCCTCTCAAACATCGGTTCATATAAACACAACACACTGAATCGTAAAAATGCACCTGTGACCCTTCTGTGTGCCTCTGAGGTCATCTCAGGTCATGAACGGTCACCAGCAGTTCTTTGGCTATAACTTTTGATAGAGACGTGCTAGAGCGGTGAAAACACGACAGATGTGTTCAGTTCGACGATACGGATCGACTGATATACAGCATGACCGTTTCCGGTCAGATCATGACCTTGACCTGAGGTCAAATTTTCAAAATGACCTTTCAAGGTCAACGAATAGTTCATTCGACGCGTTTCGACGAGAGGACGACGATGCTGGCAAAATAAATGTCGTCACTGTCTTGAGTGAAAAGTTATTGCAGAAAAATACTTTTAATTAAAACTGCAATTTTTGGAGTTTTTGCCCTCTGGAGGCTAGTGACAGTCAGTCACTGGAGGCAGTCATGCATGTCCACAAATAGGGGCTGCACGCACTAGACATCAAATTGTAAAGGTGATTTGTGGAGAAAAAATCCAGAACGTATGTCAGCGTTCGGTCGCCTCTGACTGCAGTCGCTGCTGGTATGACAATGAGTTGGGATCTCATGGTGGATCTCATGGTCTTAAATGTTCAAGTCTTTCCTTGATCCCAATTTAGGCAATGAGTCGCAGCGTGAATCCTACATACGTGCGGTTTGAGATTCTAAGCAAGGCCACCCCGGTCGACCACAGGCTGCAGCCCACAGGTCACTTTGGATCAGTGAGTAAGCCTGTATTTTTTTTTTTTTGCAAAGAATATAGATTGTGCCTATCGATCAACGTATACCTATTTTACCGCTTCGAATTCGCATGGATGCGTATTTTGAGAAGAAAATGTCTGTAGCCTGAGCTCGCTTCCTATATCATGCTTAAAATTTATCAAGATTAAGGTTTTTTGATAAAAAAAAAACACCGGGCTGCAAATTGCATTGATTGGATTTTATGAAAAATCGGCGAAAGCTGGTTCTTATACTCGCATTTTGCAACACCTAATAAACCAGTATAACGCCTTTTGGGGCGACTAACGGAGCGAGCGAGAGGGTGGGCCTTGCACGTGCGAAATTGCGAGGGGGTACCTCCAACCGACTTGTGCACGGTACCCTACTAACCGGTCTCTAGCGATGTGCCAAATTTGAGCACAATCGGCCCAGCCGTTCTCGAGATCTGGAAGCGGCACCCTGCACGTGCGCACGTGCAAAATGGGTTCCAACTAACTTTTGCACGGCACCCTACTAACTGGTCCCTAACCGTGTACCAAATTTGAGCGCCATCGGTCCAGACGTTCTCGAGATCTGGAAACGACCCCTGCACGTGCGCACGTGCAGCAGCACCCCAACTCTGGCACATGGATGTGCAGTGCCTAGTGGGTGCCTACCTACATGCCAACTTTCAGCGCAATCGGCCAAGTAGTTACCGAGATAATGCAACAATTACAAAACTGACACCTCTTCGTTTTGCACGTGGCACGTGCATAAGGGGTCACCCACATGCATCGGGAATAGTCCAATACTTGGTAGAAGGAATGAAGCTACCCTACAAAAATTACCGCGTGTAAATCGGTCAAGTGGTTGCTGAGATATAAGCCTCGCAAAAGCATCCGCCGGCCGAGTATGAGCGTATGAGCGGCCGGCCGGCCGGCCGCTCATACTCAGAAATTTCCGTTAATCTAAGGAAAGACTACGCTCGCTTCGCTCGCTCCGTAATCATGCATGAACATGACGTTACATTTTAGACTGACGCCCCTGTCACTAGCTGACAATGGCGCCCCTCTCAAGGGAAAAAGTCGCCCCCTCGAGCACCATGGCCCCCCCTTTCGCTGATCTCTGGCTACGCCACTGCACGTGATCACAATATTCCGAGCCGGAGCCGCCCAATACAGCAGAGAGCCAACGCGTGTCGAGTGGCGAGAGCTGAGGAACCGATCACAAATCAGATGTCGACAGGAGGGCGATCGCTCAAACAAGCCCGGGTGCAGAGTGTCGGATGGAAGACGGGGACATGTCAGCGGCTTCATTAACAGAGCTAGAACTGACCTAGTGAGAACTAGCTACAAGTAGGCGATTCGTTGTGACTCATTATTAACCCGCGCCCTGCTGGGGGGGGGGGGGGTGTTTGAACACCCCCCCTTGTGGTTTTTCGCGAATATCTCAAAAACGGCGGCGCGGAGCGCCGCCGTTTTTGGTACACCTTATCATACATCAATTCTACACATGTTGTGAAAATTTCAGACCAAGGTCATTCAAGGTCAGGTCACCAGGTCACTTGAAGTGACCTCACCTCATAAAAACTTTCAATGTCTGTCATAGCTACACCGAGTGACCGATCGCTTTGAAACTTTCAGCGATTGCTAAGGGCAATAGCATGTACAAAATGTATATCTCAGAATTTTGATATCGATGACCTAAGGTCAGGTCAATTTTGCGACCTCGCCATTATAAGTCAATGGGAGAAAATTGAAATGCGCCTCTTTTGGATGCAAGACATTATAAACACTCCCAAACACCGAATTACAAGTGGTTTAGACACACTGAACATGAAAATGGTGTCCGTGGCCCTTGTTTATGCCCTGAGGTCATCTTAGGTCACGAATGGTATCTAACAGTTTTTCGCAAATAACTTTTGATAGAGGCATGCTAGAGCGATGAAAACGCCTTAGATGAGTTCAGCTCGACGATACGGATCGACTGATATGCAACATGACCCTTTCCGGTCAGGTCATGACCTTGACCTGAGGTCAAATTTTCAAGTTGATCTTTCAAGGTCAAGGTATAGTTCATTCGATGCGTCTTGACGAGAGGAACACGATGCCGGTAAAAGTAAGCTCGTACAAGGCTTGGGTCAAAAGTTATTGCAGAAAAACTGTTTTCGAAAAAATCGGCTATTTTTGCAGTTTTTGCCCCCTGCAGGCAAAACCGTTGACGTTAGGTCAAATCTGAGAGAATTACTCAGAAAGGGCGCTAATAGGGCTATCGAATGCGCTTTTCCGCGGCGCTGTAGCTCTATTGGTTCCCGAGTTATGCGTTGGCTTCTTGGAAATTTTGGACATTCGACCTGGAAATCGGCGAAATTTTGCCTTCAATGACCTCTGGTGACCTGACCTTTGACCTGACCAAAAAACTGACCGAAGTGATTTCTTCATTATTTTTGACGCTCTTTCGAACGCCGCCTTCCGCGTATCGCTACGTGGCCCAGGAGCCGAGTTACAAGGGGGGTGTTCAAACACCCCCCCCCCCCCCAGCAGGGCGTGGAAATCCAGGACCCCCAGCCGGGCGCGGGTTAATGAAGGGGATAAGCAGAATTGCTCACAACCGGGTAAGCAGTATAATGGCTCTTAGCTTTACAGTATTCGTAAAACACCACAAAATATATCAACACCGGGGTAGTTTCTACAAACACAGGGGTAAACAAGACGTTCAGAATTCAAGTTACGATTTTATGGCTACTGTTCGTTAATCGTTTTCGTTTGACTAAGGAGTAGCAGAAAAAAACGTCACATGAAATAAGATACCTATTCGTAAAAGCTTGAAATCATACAAGACATTCGGAACATAAATAGTGTGATCGGCCGACGAGCCCACAATTGACTTGTCCCCCCTTCCACCGTGCCCCCCCCCCCCCCCCGGCTCGGACCCCGGTCGCCGCCGCGGGGCACGTCCACACCTCCCTGGAGGGTCACTGCCCCCGTCAAGGTCACCACCAGCTGCCTAACGGTACGGTAAATATTTATTGCCGCTGCCCGCGAACGGCCAGAGATGAGAACTCACTCAGGCGTGACGACACATGGATGACGTCACTGGGATGGGTGGGGCCGTCGCCCAATCAGAGGCGAGGTGACGACCTCGGGCCTGAAGGTCGTGTTTTGAACTGGTCCGGAGCAAAGGATTAGATTGGACTCGAGTCAACTTTACTGCTAAAATGCCATGACATATTTTATGACTCATACTATGACTGTAAATGCGTCATGAGTCAAGTGGAATGCGCCAAGCGGCTCTGGTCTGTCGCTGACCCCATATATCTGGCACAAACCAGACTGATAGTTAAACGGTAACCCGCAGGCCTATCTGCGTTAAATTGATGGCTTGATGGCCATGAGACTTATTGCTTACGATGCCTGCAGGCTATGAGTGGATGCACGAGTTTATTTCTCTGCTGCTAGGGTTCCTCCTAAGGGCGTGCATTAAATTCCAATCTGAATGGTGCTAAAAAGGCTATGAAATATGTGTGCAGCAGTCAAAATACTTATTCGTTATATACGTCATTCGTTCCATATTTCACTGAAGTATAGTTATGTGAGCGATGAAAAGTGTACAGGAATCGGAAATGAATAGTCGTCTCTAAAAAATGTTTCGCATAACACCATCAAATTTACTAAATGCAAAGACGTTCGCCGACTTGTAATCCGTGGTTGATTTTGAGCTATTTCGCATATATGACGACACCACTCGTCACCGCTAGCTCTCCGTCTGACCGAAGTTCTGACCGCTGCTAGCGAGCTCCTCCCTGGCACTAACAAATGTTCATAAGATACGATGCACCGTATTCCCATGTATCTAATAGTTGCTTTTAAGATGGTCAGCCTGGGGATCTGATTAACTTTATCCACATCAGCATGCCGCATGAATTACACATTCTCCGTCGCAAAGCTGTTTATCGCGATGAGCAGTTACTTTTTCACGCCGCCGACTCTTGTTCTAGGGTCACCAGGGACAGAAGATGTTCCCTGCTAGGTGTTCAGCATTTTATATCCACTTAAACGGAATGCCAACTAGCAAACGAACTCGGTAGCTTTCGTCCAACAAAGACCAGTTGTGCTGTTTATAATCGTACAAGTCGTCTCATTCTCTATGATCCGTGATTACAAACGTCAGGAGCCTTTTCCTAACGCGAGGCACGTCTGAGATAGAAGTGATACACGTCCGCATCAGATGTCTCGGAAAGAAATTCCCTCAATAGACTGCCGAAACATTAGCTCTGCGTCATGCATGAGCATAAGGAGAAGGAAATAAACGATGGAATAGCTGAGCAGCACTCAGTGCAATCAAATCAATTAGAGCGACTTTATCGGGGCAGCCGAGTTTTGTTTACAATACAGAACCGCCTGAATATCAATATGGATCAGCACACTGGGGTTACTGCATCGATCACGTGGACTTTACCAGGTGACGAGGAAGTGTCATAGTAATAGATAACGGCTATCAATAACGGCACTATGATAGTGTCACGTGAACCGAGACGGTAAGAGCGCAACGGAAGAGCTGAGTTTATGAATCACGACGAAAAAATATTTTACAAGAAAATCAAATGTTGTTTTGTATGTCTTTTTTTTTTTTTTTTTTTTTTTTAGTAAGGTTTGTATATTGCACATGTTGTTGTTCACCTATTTTCAGTCAAAATGAGTACACAAAAACCGAGCACCACACGAATTGTTTCATTTTATCTCCGCCACAACAGCACACACGGAATCTAGCGGTCACAGTGTCACCAAAACACGTCAAAATGTCCCAGATGAGCATTTTAACCGCAAGACATGACGTCATTTTTACCAAAGACGATGGGTAGCTCACTGGCAGTGGCGATCCCTGATCAGTGGCGCCTCCCTCTAACATCGTCGACACTCACACTGACTATCCCAGCCCAAGGAACGGTACCTAGCTCTGTCCTTCCGAGGCCGGCACAGTCCGTTACGTCGTCTCCTATATGCGGCGCGCCTCAGGCCTGCATCCTGATGCCGCCGTCGAGCCGGATGACCTCGGCGTTCAGCATGCGGTTCTCGATGATGCTGCACACCATCTGGGCGTACTCCTCGGGCCGGCCGAGCCGCTTCGGGAAGGGCACCGTCTGCGCCAGCGCAGTCTGCACCTTCGGCGGCAGGCCCTCGAGCAGCGGCGTCAGGAACAGACCTGGCGCGATGGTGACCACGCGGATGCCCTGCGGCGCCAGGTCGCGTGCGATGGGCAGCGTCATGCCGACGATGGCGCCCTTGCTGGCCGAGTAGGCGGCCTGGCCGATCTGGCCGTCGTAAGCGGCCACCGAGGCCGTGTTGATGATGACACCGCGCTGGCCGTCGGCCTCGTCGGCCGCGTTGGCGCCCATCACACCGACCGCCAGACGGATCACGTTGAAGGTGCCCACCGTGTTCACCATCAATACTTTGGTGAAGTCCTCTAGTAGATGTGGCTGATTCTTCTTAAAGTTGTATGTCTTGAAAGCAACGCCGATGCCAGCGCAGTTGACGGTGACGTCCAGTTTGCCAAACCTATCCTTGGCGGTGCTGACGGCTGTCTGAACGTCATTTTCCGACACCACGTCGGTGGGGACAAAGACGGCGTTGTCTCCGAGGCCGGCGGCCAGGTCGGCGCCGGCCGATCCGGGCAGGTCACAGATGACCACCCGACTGCCCTCGCGCACCAGCCGCTCGACGGTTGCGCGGCCCAGGCCGGACGCGCCGCCCGTCACCAGGCCGACCAGACCCTTAAACATATCTTAAAACCAAAAAATGGTACCTCCCGGCACCATCGGAAGGAAAAACGGGAAAAGTCAAGTTTTGTATGTCTTACAAAAATATTGGGAATCAGAACCATAGTAAACATATATTATTGGTAACTATAAGTATAGTATCATAGAAAGCTGGAGGACTGAAAAGCAGCTAAGCTCTTCATGACGAAAGAATTAATAACATTATTTAGCGAGCTCACAGACAATGTTTTCCGCGAGTCCAGGATAACCTCTCTATGCCCTTCATCTGAGCTGCAAACGGCCATTGCACCGGCTGGCCAAGATCGATCACAGAACGGGTGCCGGCTCATTATACAATATTACAACTAATTATACTGATTCCACTAGAAATATCGTAACTCATACTCGGCGTAATTTGATCCGCCTCCGATCCCGCGCCTCGTGCAGCAGCCCATTTTGGGGCCGCGCCCCCCTCGGATACCGCGAGGGCCGTTTGGGAGTTTTGGCGTCATTTTCAGGTACCGTTGTAGTAATGTGCGGTGGAGGGCATTTTCGCGTTTGAACAGGGGGATTTTCCGTATAGGTTATGCATGAAGGACCCGAGCCACGTAGATCGGGCACCGTTACTCGTTATGCAAATATTATGAACAGAAATACAGTGTAAATGAAATAATTAAGTTATTATTTTTTACCAAAAATGTCATAATTTAGCATGTCTGCTTTAGAAGTTAGTGTATGCTTGATCACAATCACGTCATTTACCTGATGAAATGCGTCTGCACCCCATTCATCTAACAACCGGCTCTGAAAATTACCCACCCAAGGTGTTCAAACCGCTCGCGTTAACCGTTGCCGCGCCTGCGCGCCCCAACCCTGCGTTTATCTGGGCGCCCGAGACCGCTGGCTGTCATTAGATACCATGAGAAGGCGACGTTCAATGGGTAGGCCGCGCCCCGAGAGCCAGCCCAGCGGCCACCTGGCATGCCGGCGATCCTGGGGTCTGGGCGCAGCAGAGGTGGGAGGGGTTCGGGCCACTCACGCATTTTTTGTTACAGTGTCTACCATGATGGCAGCGTTGGGGATGACAAGTTTGACAACAGGAGCAATTTGGACTCCAAAGTGAGCAACGACTCAACAAGGACAGCGAGGAAAGGTAATGATCACATTGGATTACAAAACTCCCTGGGTGGTATTCATCGACCGTTGCATTCGAATTTATACTTCTCAGTGCCGTCTATGTAATCATTGTCGGCATATATACGTATGCGCATGGATTGAAATGATTCAGGGCAAAGTCGAGATTGGATGAATGTATGCAAAGGGGTTCTAAATATCTTGTATTTACCGGCAGTTAACGTCGAATTAACGGCAGTTACCGGTCAATGCTGTGAAATCCTGTTACGTAAAATGGCGCTCAGAAAGAGATAACAGGAGACCGGATATTGATGTTGCAGCTTTCTTGTCGTGGGTGGTCAGCTCTCGAAGCTTTTCAGGGGGATTTTTTATTATGGGGTCTAAATATCTAATAACTGGCTCTAAACTGTGTAGGGAGATGGGTGAATGAAATATAGGTCAGAACACCTGTGAGGAGGCCAGGTTATAGCTGCTCCAATGCTCACATTAAGGTCACCCCGGCTAAATATAATGAACGGTGAGATTCAATGTATCAAAATATATTTCACCGATTACAATACAAATAAAAAAAATCGGAAGCTTGTTTACCAACCCCATGAATCACTACCACTCTGTTAAACTCCAGAAAACTCCAATCGGTAGCTGCTGGGCCTCCCACTAAGGCGCTAATTACAGGAGAATATTATCCAAATTAGCTCTGCTGATGGGTCGACCACTTGTTTAGGATCACCTGCAGTTGTTGAGCCTCTCTAGTGGCGACCACACCCGTCAACCGGCTGCGCTGTGCACCACAATGTCACGTGATTGCAGTGCGATTTTGCCGGAGGCTCGCGCTGCCGTGCCATCGCTTATTACCCCTGGTTGCGTTGGTAATTAGCCACCCCGGAATGACTGTATTTATACGGCAGAACTGCCGATGCGACAGAGATACGCGGCATGAATCATTGCCACAATGGTGTTCTAATTCTCGCCGGAATGGCCAATGGGTTCCGGACGCCGGGGGCGGCACATAAGTTGAAGTTTGTGGCACCGCGAGAAGACTAGATCGGTGCTGCCTGGGCGACGGAAAAGCGAATTGGAGGCCATGGGAACGAAGGACGGACATTTTATCGAAATTTCAAACATGTCAAAATGTTTATCGAAATGGCAATTGTATCGAAAGGATTTTTAACTGCCTCTAAAAATACCTTAATAACTATGAGGCTAATATATTTCCTATTCCTTTTTTATTTGTCAAAGATGATTGAAATTGGCAGGGCGGGAAGAGAAGGTGTCAAACCTGTTGTGGTTTGTCCTAGATTATGAAACTATAAAAATTGGTATTTTTTAAATATAAAAGAATAAGTATAAAAATTTATCGCAAGTGTTTGATGTGCACTATAGCAAATGTTAGCTGTATGCTTTTTAGCATGCCACCAGCTGTAGGTGTCCCCATCCCACGATCGGGTTTTACATGGCCTGAATATTATTTAGCAAAAATTTTCATCATAAAACCAAGTCGGCCCGGCCCCTCTCCGCCGGCCGTCCGTGGTCACGAGATGCCCGAGGCGCCGTGAGCTGACCTGGTGACAGCCAATCACAGGCCGCCCTGCCACCGCCCCGGGCGAGCCGGCGGACCCGTCACGTGACCTGGCCACAACCAATCAGCGGCCGAGCGACGAGCCGGCAGACGGTAGCGACGAGTTAAACGGCTGCCAAGTGCCAACCGAGGCGCTCTCTAGACAGACGCAAAGATCCTTAATTTAATGTTAAGTATTTCTGCATTATGGGTATTCTATAGAGTATTATTACAAAGCTATACCGCTTATGACTTTCAACTGTGCATATAATTGATATGACAAAGTACTTAAAAAGCTATGTCGTGGATGGTCTTTCAAATTTAACTGAAAGTCTGTCTTCTATAATTCATGACATCTTTTTCAATATACGAAGTCGAATATATATTCACATATTTCAATCAACAGAAACCATATTTAAATCCACTGCAATATGACAGGCAAAATATGTAACTATTTTTCAAATACACAGTATATGTATAGCATGGCCATAAATGCAATGACATTTTACATAATGCCGCTACCACTCTTATCCAGTGTTCGCCACGGGCCCCAAAATCCCCAGCCCAGCCCGGCCCGGGCCCATGGGTTCAGAGCCCGGCCCAGCCCGTAGCCCGCTCTTGGCAAATATGTCCAAGCCCAGCCCGGCCCGGCCCGTCAAAAATAGCAATCTAGTTATTGTCTTAGTCTATTGCTATAATAAGCATGACTGATTACACTATTTTGAGAACAATTCAAATTGCATGAATATTAACATGGCAATCATGACTCCCTTCTTTTCAATGAATATAATGATTTCAAGTACCTATGGCACAAATTTTAACAGTAACAGCAAGCACCTCAGTCAATTAGGTCATGATTACACACCTATAAAAAGTTAACATAATTATATAAACTACATTCTATGAGTAAAGTTATCTTGCAAGCTGATGTGTGTGAACATTATCATGCATAATTGGTGACTCTAATGCATACTTGAAGGAAGTATTTGCAACTTACTCTATACTTCCCAGCACTTACCAGCAGAAAAAAAAGCTTGACTTATGGGAATTGATGAATCTGTCTGGGATTGACCTTGCTATTAAATTCACTCCATTGATGCTGCAATATCAAAAGCCTGAGAAAGCATACAAAATAGGTGACACTAGCTTAAGCACTGTCGTCCAAAAAAGAGAAAATCCATCCATTTATCAGCAAAACTGATTTAATCTATTTTCAATTCATGCCCACGTGTCAACCGAATCTCTGTGGACAACTATCTGCTGCTTTCCTTGCTATTTTATGTTAGGCTCTTTTCAAGATATGGATATCGCTAGCAGCGTAAGCAGAAAACATGGTAAGCTTGAAACGTCATTGTGTACTTTTGCGACTTTTACGCATCATCATCATCAATTGAAAATGAGCGACCACTTCTTGATTGTCGCAGCTGCAGCAGGTAGCGATTCTGACGAATTGTATAATAAAACATATATGATCAAGTTTTTATTTTGTTTTTCGTTCGAGTTTTCAGGCTTCGTGATTTAGGTATTATTTTTTATTTGTTTCATTTTGTTTTTCACCTTGATACTTACTAAAAAAACGTATTTATTTGATATACTGTTGTGTATACTACCTAGATGCCGCCACATAAACATAGTGCCATGATCGCAAATTTTGTTGAGAAGGGGCTGGTGTGTTGTTGTTGTGATTTATTTTGACCAATTTATGGACATTCAAAGAAGCTTTCATCGCGAAATACTCTGTAGAATTCCTCGTTACTTACAGTGTGTTTCGTGAGTATCCTTTTAAGGTTCTGTTCGTTAAAAAGCCGTCGGTGAAGGAAAAAAGACTGTGTTGGAATTGTCTCACTATCGCCATATATAAGTGTTAAACTTAATGTAGCCCTGTGTAGCCCATCATTGTTGAGTGGCTTCTTAGTTTTTGGAGTTGTAGTGCTAAGTAAGTTATTCTGATAACTACATTTTAACTTATTAACAAACTAATGATGCTAGAGATTCTCTGATCTTTTTGGTTGCGGAATTTTTATGAAAACCCTCCTATGTGTGACATGATGTGATATTGGATAATTCTCAAGAATTCCAAAATTCAATATCAAGTAGGTTTTCTTTCACATTGCTTAAATTTGGTTTAGTTTTAGTATTTTCCCAGTGGGTTTTGTTTGCATCAGTTTCCAAATTTTCTTAAATTGACATTAGTCGCAAAACCCATAGTCCACAAAGCTCTTGGCCCGGCCCGTCCATAGCCCGTTAACTAATGATATTTGGGGGCCCGGCCCAGCCCGTAGCCCAGCCCGGCCCATGGCCCGTTGGGCTGGCCCGGCCCGTGGCGAACACTGCTCTTATCACAATGCCAAGAGGCATCGCCTCAATCAGCGACTCTCAAGTCTCAATCACTTCAAACCCACCACATATTAGGAGAGAGCAAGGGTGTGACTCTGCAGACACAACAACAGCAGAAGTATCGGACAGGCAGCTACGGATATGGACAGATGGGACGGGCAGCGGCATAGGGCCAGGCTTGGGTAAACCCGGAGTAACGTAAGGCAGGACGACAACACGTCAGGGGGGGATGGGGAGGGGGCGGAGAGGGTATGGTGAAGAGAGGCGAATGTTCAGTGGGTGGATTTGATGAGACTCCCGGCATCTCCAGAGACTCTCCAGAGACTCCAGGCATCTCCAGAGACTCCCCAGAGTCTCCAGCATCTCCAGAGACTCTCAAGAGACTCCAGCATCTCCAGAGACCCTCCAGAGACTCCAGCATCTCCAGAGACTCCCCAGAGACTCCAGCATCTCCAGAGACTCCCCAGAGACTCCAGCATCTCCAGAGACCCTCCAGAGACACCAGGCATCTCCAGCATCTCATGCATCTCCAGAGGCGACAGAGAACAATGTTGTGGTGGGTAGAGTAAGGTGGAACAGCGGAGATGGCAGAGTAAGGAAGAGAGAGAGAGAGAGAGAGAGAGAGAGAGGGATAGAGTGTGAGAGGGAGAAAGAGAGGGGAAGGGAAGGAGGGAGAGAGAGAAAAGAGAGAGAGAGAGAGAGAGGGAGAGAGAGAGAGAGATGTTATTTCATCAAATTACAAATAAAGTCGCATACATAACATAGGCATTTGGCAAAAAAAGTGTTATGCAGAGAGACGAAAACAGGCAAAGGTAGAGAAAGAGAGGGAGAGAGGGAGAAAACAGAAAGACGAGCTGAGGGCAGTGCTTGAAGTCCAACTGACCAGTATCGATTCGTCCCTACCCACCGGCCACCATATCTCACTATACCGGGGTGGTCCCGGCCAGAGGACAGATGATGCGACACGGCCGACTTTTATGCCCCCTGAATGGCAGAGCTCGTGATGAAAGGGTTTAGGCAGAGCAGAGGGGGCGGAAGGGTTAGCTGGGTGGCCGCCGCTCGGCCGGCAGAAAACGACCCACAAGTGGCATGTCCCGGCAGTCGTAAAAGTTTTTTGTGTGTCCTCTCAGTGATCCTTTTGGTAAAAACTATTACATGGTGAAGCAGATGCGGTCAGAAGTGTATCTTGGTCAGAAGAATTGGCTGAGACGAATTCAAAAAAAAAAAAACAAAAAAACATTGAGATGTTTGACATTGAAGCAGCGCTGTTTTTATCAGACGTCAAATCCAAAGGGGAAATAATAATGTCAATAAAAATGATTGGCTGAATTTCGACTAAAAACTAATGCAAATTTCAACATTGTCTTCCCTCAAACAATGCGTAAATGACCTAAGGTTTCATGATTTTATTTTGTCAATTATTTACAAATATCAAGCTCAACTGCCCCGCCCAGAAGTTGTTAGTGGAGCGGTCAACACGAGGAATGATGCCAAACATAGCTCCGAAACGACCCCTAATGACACCTGCATGGGTGGGGCACATCAACGGCACGGGGCACACCCAAATTACGGAACACTCGCCCTCAATTACGTAACAAAGCCGGCCACAGGTCTGCTCAATGTGAGAGGGTGAAAATGTCAGTGAGAACATGAGGAGCCGCTGCGGTTTTGCCAAGGAGCTTACGCTCCATTTGCTGTGGTAATGAACATGGCAGACTCTAAAGGGTAATCAACGGACACACCTTAGTTTTGCCGTTGGTTTAATTTTGCATCACGTGCTAGTTATTTAATAAACACCAGTGTTAAACATGATGTCATCTTTACAGAAGTGCAAATTTGAGGCCGGAACAGATAATAACAAGCTATACTTGGTTCGAAGTTTAGCAGAGGGCTTCCACTGTGGTCCCTATGTAAAAGCCAGTTGTGTAACATTTGCCAGAGGCGCTGGGATTTTCTAATAAGCTGTATGCAGCTCGCCGCTGAGCGGTTTTCAAACAAAAGTGCACACTCAGCGGAACAAATGTGCACTAATTAACGCTAATGGTCTGCAATTAATGTGCGGAGCATTGACCGTGTTTCAAAAGAAATGTGCGCTGGTTTCAACGCAGTCATTCCAGACTATTCACTGGCTAGCATATCATACATTTTGTTACTCTATTACGCAGCTATTCGCCAAACTCAGAATGAATGAGGCTTAGAATGATGAATATTATGGATAGCCCGTAAAATTCATCAGTGACTATGGGTTGTCCTAATCGCCTATCCTTACATGAAACAGGCTAAGTATTAACCTCCTTCCGCCATTTACCGAAGTCACATAACATCCCTCACTTTACCACTATAAAGTCTTTGGGCATGTAATCACACTATTCTTCTGCCTTCACTTCATCCAAGTAGTTAACACATTCGTTTGAACCTTCCGAATAGTACAAGAAAAAACTGCCTGGCTCATTTGTTAGGTCTAGTCACCCATGTCGGTTTCCCGTGGCCGTGCTAATCGGCGTCTGTCGCTCCCCTCTCCCCTCGCTCTCTCCCCTCTCTCCCCTCCAGTAATCACCGGAGGTAGGTTGACTTTACCGGATACCAAGTGGCGGCTCATCCGCCCCCGTCGGAGCCTTATTGCCCTCTTCCTTCCACTCCGCTCTCGGGGCTTCCTTCCTACCCTCCTCGCCTTCTGTCTGTCTTTTCTCCTTCTCCCTCCCTCGTCACCATGTGTACACCACTCTAACTTTCGTTTCTTTTCTTATCTCGATTTCACACTTCTACCCTAAATTGGTTCTCTCTAGTCTCTTTTTACTTGCTATTCTCCTTCTCCTTTCTCTTCTTCATCTTCTTCTTGCTATTTCTACACCTTAATATTTATTCTTTTACCACCATCATACACAGTACACATCTTATTATTTATTCTTTTACCACCATCATACTACCTCACGGTGCACTCTTTCCTAGCCTACTCTCCCCCTCTCTCTCTCCCTCTCTCTCTCTCTCTCTCTCCTTTTCTCTCACACCCTTCTTCATCCTTCTCTTTCTTTCTATCTCCCTCTCCACCATTCGCCGATCCAGCTTCTCCGCCGTATAAACCACTATCGGCAGCGACATGCGGTGACAAGACCTCCTGGGTCGTCCGGCGATAATCCACGGCTCAGTGGGCACGCTCGTGCCCTCCGCATCCTTAGCAAGCCTCATAGGGTCACCGAGGTCAGCCCGGGGTCAGAGGTCGCGACAGATGGGGTCAGGGGGTCAGCCGGCTGACGTGGGGGCAGATTAGCGATATTGAATTAAAGCGCCTCGTGTTGACGGAGGGTAGTTGGATGATGGGATCGAGGGGTGAGGGGTCAGCGGGCGGGAAAATGTTGCACGTGCTGATGAGTAAAGGAGGAAGGATGGGGTAAAGGTCAGAGGTGAGGGAACCAGTGGGTGGTATGATAAGCAGGGGAGGAAGTGAGACATCAAGTACCTATGCCAGTGGTGTTGGGGCGGTGAGTACGATACCAAAAACAGCGCTCGTCGACCTCCGATAATCGTGCAAAGTAAATGAAAAGATTATGCACAAATTTTGTGATAAAACATCGGAAATACAAAAGAAAAGATTGTTATAAAAATAGCTGTGCTAACTGTCATAGTAAAAACTATCTATGGTGAGGTAAGTCATTTTGTAATAATTTTCGAGCACGGCGTGACAATAAGCTTCAGAAAGTTCACAATCTACGAAAACCTGCCAAAATTTAGTTACTTTTAGTTTCAGAGTCACGTTTCTGCTTATAAATTCATGTTAAGTCCACGCTTAGTAACCATGTAAGCTCATGAATTTTGTTGTGACTGTAATGCTCCTCTTAGCAGAGTGGCACGCGTTAGTAGTTCGACAACCATGCATGCAGCACACACGCTCGAACAACTCCCGACTTAATTCAAACAGAGTTGCAACGACTCAAACAATGAAAGCCGCCACCGGCCACAGTTGTCAACAGCTGTTGGTGAAATCAGGGCCAGCAGGTTTGAGCACTTCCAACCACAGACAATGCCTGAACACTCAAATTAATCAATCTGCCAATCACTCAAACCACCTGTTGTAAAATTTAGCCACCGCCGTACGTCAAGCCCCGCACATATCACAACCGAAGACGGCATCTACGCATTATAAATCACGTTCTTCATCTCGTCTGCGCGTTGGGCAGTCAGCGCGGCGCACATAACTCCCGCAGCCGGCCTGAGAGTCTCGTTTGTGGGCCGTCACCAGTTTGAGCTATCGCCACCGTAATCCCTCGTCAATTAACGGCCGTCCAGCAACAAATTACCATCGGAAACCGGCTCATGCGACCTCCGCTCGCCATAGGCACCGATAGAGGAAAAAAGACACGCAGATCACTTCATCTGGCAGCCCGCGCGCGAATAAACAACGTGCTGCCACACTAATGATGTCGTAAAGCATTCCGTTCCGTAACTTATCACCGTCTCTGACTGGTAATGGGCGCGCGAGGGACGGGTGCAGCTCGCGCGCGCGCGGGAACGGCGCGGGATGGCGGGAGCGGCCGTCTCTGATGAATGCCCGGGTCGTTGTCGGGTCATTTGGTGACCGCTCACTGACACAGAGCACGCGATAGGCAGGACGACGGAAACTGAAGGCCGAGATGGTTGAGTGTTTGTTCTGGGTTCTGGGATGGCAGCGCGGCGGGAGCGATAGCTGATGCTTCAGTGGGGTGATGGGTGGATAGAGTTCAGAGCGATATTAGGCGAAGTAATTCTAAAGTAGTAGAATGGTAGTTTATGAATGTGACCGGCAGCATTTTGTGCATTTTGTGTTTGCAAGCAATAAGTGTCACGACCCCTATTAGAAGCGATCGGTTCTTTTATTTATCTCACTAACAGTCTAGCTCCCATTTCTCTTTAACTAAGCGCTTGCCGCTAATGCGTCAAAACATTTTACCTCGCTAACTCGATACTATTTCGCACAATAACCAAAGCGGGTAACTGCAGCTTCCTAGTACAAGGTCAAAGTGCAGGGGTGCCCACGCCCATGTCACGGGAAAATTTCTCATCGAGCAGCTCATCCACCCATCGCGTGCAATCGTCACCCTTCTCCGCGACACCCCGTGCAAAGTGGCGCGCGTGAGCCCCCGATTTCATGTTGCTCCACTTCCGGTCGGCACTTCCGGCGGGCGCGGCGTCACTTCCGGTCGCCTGCGATCGAGACGAGTCGTGGGAAAATCGAGACCGGCGTGGGAACGGCACCAGCCAGGGCGGGATGCGCGTCAGAGGAACACCAAGGCTGCGCCGGAAGTGACACATAATCGCGGCCTCGACTTGGAGCGGCGGCGGGCGCGGCGCTTTTGTCACCGGCGCGTCGCCTTTGTCACCGGCGCGCCGCCACAAGTGTCTCGCCCACGTGCTGACTGGTGAGAGGTCACGGGCAGCTAAACGGTAGCGGCGGTGGCGGCCGCAGTGACGCCCTAGTTAGTCGGAGATAGATTACGCTGAGGTCCGCTACCGCACACCGCGAGGGGGAAAAGGATGGCAGTATGCAGTGCGGCAGTCGGTGGCACAGATGAGGCGAAAAATGGCGCGTGGTGGCGCCCGTTATGTGCGCGTGCGTGGGAGAGGGGAGCGGTAGAGGGAGAGGAGAGGGAGTGGGAGAGGGGGCGGGTCTTACGGCCTGCTATGCATGCGTGGATGGACAGATAACACGAATTAAATTACCGGCGATGAATGGTGTTGGAGTGGGGGAGAGCGAAGAGAGCGAGAGCGAGAGAAAGAAAGAGAGAGAGAGAGAGAGATGGGGGGAATAAGCCTCATTCATTCAACGAGGGACTTACTTGATGTAGTCAATGTCCTTGGATATCGCCGAGGTGATCATGATGTAACTCTCGCCCCTGAAAACAGTTATTTTTATATTAGAATCGCCAAAAATGGAATATTTCAATTCGAAGTAAATTGACAGATAAAGCTAAATAGTGTTAGGGCGACGCTTCAGCCGTCTGTTTTCGAGCATAGAAACCATAACCTTGTAGTCTAGTTGATAGTCACCTCACGCTCATCCCCCAGTTGATTTCATTGGCTTTCTCCGTCCTTCATCAAAAGGCGGGTCTTTTCCAGCTAACATCTGAATAGCCGCACCCATCCCAGGCCAATTAAAACTACCTCAGCGAATACAGACCACGCGGCGAATAGCCCCCAATCTCAGATGGACACTCGGACAGTAAATTCAAGAGCGCATGCCATTTACACACCTAGGGCTGCGCTGATCCGTGCGGCTCACTTCAATTGGATTGAATTATCGTAATCCTCGGCAATCCCTTCAAAAATCCGCCTAATGCGCCGTAAGGTAAGCACCCTCGCCGGCGGTGAGGTCCCTTGATCTACCGTGGCACGTGCGAGAGGTGTTCTTTTTTGTGCGAGCGCTGTTCACGGATGGTGGCGACTGGCGATACGATCAGAAGTGGAGAGGGGGATTACTTGGGGATTACTGGGGAGGGGGAGGGGAGGCATGCGCCGGCCGGGGAGGGATCAGGGAATAGGGGTCCCCAGTCGGAGGATCACGACACGGGCCCGTGGGCTGATCGTGTCCATCGCTGGATAACTTCAGATTTGATTCCCGATTTGGCTTTATGTCGCGGCTAATGGACTGTGACAAGAATGGTAACAAGGCGAACACTTCTCGACGGAATTCGCTGACAATGGCGTGTCATAAATGCTCCAAATTGTTCTGAGTATTAGTCTATGTAGGTACGAGATTTGTCAATGCTTGATATCGTCTCCGCCATCCCTGTCTGACGATCTTATTGGAACTAACTACGCGTGACGTTTTTTAAACTACAAGCACGAACAAATGAATGAATATAGGTACGAGTAAGACGCATATTACGATTTACGATTAGGTTCGTCGACCAAAGATTAACTTTTGACGGCTAGATACGCCAGCACTACTAAGCATATTACACTTGACGGATTGAACACAGCCAGGCTACCTCTACGTTCCTAACCACCACTCTAACACCTAAATTCATTTTCAACTCATCTCCCATCACCTCCAATTGACGATGGTTGAGTATCAAATGCGAAGGAGCAACGCTAAGAATTGCAATCTCCTGTCGAGGAGCAGGGGCGCAAACAGGGGCATGGGCAAGCGCGTGAACAGGGGCGGCTTCAGGACTTCATAAGGGGGCGCAGAGGAGGGCGTAGAGAAATGGGCTGAGACAGGAGCACACAGGGGCACCTTCAGGGGAGAGATTCAAGCGTCTTGTCAGGGGCACAGAGGGGTAGGAGCGTGGAAATCGGGCAGGAGCGGGTTCAGGGACGGCCTCAGGGGCACTGTCATGGGCACAGACAGAGGCGCGAAAAGGGACACACAGTGACACCTTCAGGGGACGCTACAAGGGTGCCGTTAGGGACATATGCAGAGGGGCATTCTCAGGGGCGCCCTCAGGACGCCGTCAAGGCGCACGTCTGGACCAGTCCGGTCCGTCGGCCCGTTTTTACCACCACCCTCGCCGCCGCACCCACCGAGGCCCTAGTGTCGGCGCTCCGACCACCAACACCTGCCCCCCCCCCACCCCCACCCCCGCCAACACGAAGCGGCGAACCGGCGCGCCGGCCCGCAGCACCTGTCCCTGCGGTCAGCGCCCGCCTTCCTGCCCGGCGCATGGCCGGTTATGAAATCGAGCAGGGCCAAGAGTCAGGCGATAGGTGAGCTGGAGCAATGTTCAAAGTTTTTTTTTGCGAAAATTATTGCGTAATTCAGTAATCAGTTCTGCTATTTAATTATAATCAGTTGTTACTCGCTCAAAATAAAAACCTACCTGCGGCTTCAAAGCTGACATAACTTTTATTCATTGTTAAATATCATACCTTACGTAAAATTGCTAACTATACAGAAAAAGTCGATAATCCTCACCGAAATGGAAGCAAACAATTTAAAGGCGTAAGGAAACCGAGTTAGCTTGAATGACCACTAAGTAGATTAGAAATGGAGCCATTTCAAAAAGCAAGAAGGCTGAGTTAGCTTCAAGCTTGATCCACAAATTCCCAATAGCTACTGCCTTACCGCCCTTCCGTATTGGTATGGGAGCGGATCGCGGGGAGGGGAGGGCCGCAGGGGAGTGGGCGGTATGCCATGGGGCGGGTGCGGAGGTGGGGGTGGTGGGGGTAGCCCACGGGGGCGGGGGTGGGGGTGGTGGTCCGCGGGGCGCCTTCCGTTCGAGGCGGCCACGACTGAAGGCGCGTGCCGTCTACAGGCTGCACCTGCTTCCGGTCCCGGCGGCGGTCCCGGGGGGAGGGGGGGAGGGGAGGGGAGGGGAGCGGCAGGTGCGCGCGTGCGTTCGCCGTCCGCCAAGACACCCCGCCGGCACAGGTAGAGAGGGGAAGGAGGGCAGGAGGTGCCGCCAGACGGGATATGGTTTGAATCCAGCCAGGTGGGCAGTGGGTTTGAATACAAACGCACGTGCTGGATTTGAAATGGGCGGCCGGTGACGTCTGGTTAGATATCGGACGGTCAAATAACGCAGAAAGAACGATGGAACGAGTTAGCACTACGTCAAGCATATTATAACTGAAATAAATTCAAACAATGTCGCATTGCCACTCACCCTGCTCTGTTCTTGAACCACAGCTTACAGTCCGAACACAAGTATGGCGTGTCAACTGCGTCCCGGCCCAAGGTCAGGTCGATCAGTCCGAGCCCTGATTGGTCAGAATAAGCTGCGTTCTCATTGGTCGAGCGGCGGACGGCCTATTCTGCCATAGGACGTCCCGGGATTAAGACGAGAAATCGTTCGCTGAAGTTTCAGCCGAAGAACTGAAATTTTGAAGAAAGATAACTGCGCAATCATATTTTCAATATTATTTAAATGTTCATGAACAACCAGAGCATTCTATTTAGGTATCAGGAGCCTATGAAATTCATGAAAGTAGGCCCATCCGAAAAAAACGAGGAGTTATGGAGTCATGGCTGGATACGATCAGCTCAAAACATAGAACTAAATGCAAAATTTGAATAAAGCAGATGCAGCATTCCACAATCAGCGACAATGGAGTGCTTTCTTCTCTTTCCCATGCATCATCAACATCAAGCCCGCATTTCTACGCTCACCTGCGCCGGTTACCACGGTGGTCCTCTCCTGATTTGCTACGATACTAGACGGACGTAGACTTTGATGAATCGTCCCCAGCATCTAAATACTCTCGTGATAAGACTGGCAAATGCAACTCTGCGTCTAGGATACTTGTCATTCCTGTATGTCTCTGTCGGCGATTTTTCTCTGTCGTCCCATGTCGCGGTCTGCCGTCATATCGTGGATATCGCGGCCTCCGCGGCCCCCGCAGCCACCTGGCGAACCCCGCGGCGGTATATACGCGGCAGGTGCTCATATAACGCTCACCAGCACCCGAATATGTCATCGTGATATACCCCCGAAAGAGGCCGTTCTGCCAAATACGCAGATGTTGGGCCGCCACCGCGTCCCATGTGGCCTCTGATGTCTACTTTGGTAGTTAAGTCGTGAGTTAAATAAATCTTTGACATTTGTTCAAGTTGGGAGGGCATAGAGGCATATTGATATCGGCAGTTCAAAGGCGAGGGAAGTGAATTTATCGTGAATAAATATCAGAAATTTCTTATCGATACGACATTTTAGAGAACTGGAGTATTGAATTGTCATGTTGAGAAATGCAACGAGATATCTACCACAATGAATTTACCATAAGAAGCAACTCGTGAGGTTATAAATGTTAACACGTTGGACAATGAAACATGATTTTGACATCTAAACAAATTTTACGCATGCTCATGACCTTCCAGTTATGTTTCAACTTTCAAACATAAAATCAAATTAATCGAGCATAACTTGTAGAAAACAGATCACATCGAAACTGCAAAGGCACATGGCGATGCAATTTCATGCGTTCATCAGCAATAGGTCTCGTGGCTTGTCGCATAGGTACTTTGATCACTCATGAGCCCCTACATCAACCATAAAGACGGTAGGCAATTGAAGCAAATGTCAGTTGAATAAGATGCTCACAAGAATATACCTATTTCATACAATCGGTTTTTATAATTTGCAGATGCAAAGAATAACCAGTGGCGGATTCAGGGGGGGGGGGGCAAAATGGGCATTTGCCCCCCAAACGGCATAATTTTAACATTACACCTATGGACGATGCATGGAAAGAATCGATAAATTGTTATGGTTTGCCCCCCCCCCCCCAAAAAAAAACTCTGAGCTGGATCCGCCTCTGAGAATAACATCCACTGAAAGCAGACAAATGGAAATTGATATGTTATGCTCGCACGGAAAAGGCAAGTCCGAAGTCTTTTCCACCGTATTTGCTGTTCCTCTGTAAAATAATTTGGAACACATTTTTAGACAAACAAATTCATAAACTTCTCCCTAATTCTTCGAGTTAGGAGTCAAGTCAGCTCAGAATTTGCCAAAACGCCCCGTTTCCTGAGTGCCGGCGGCGTCCGTTGTTGCCATGGTAACGGTGGGCGACGGAGCGGATATCCGGTGGCGGCGGCAGGTGGCCAGGCAAACCGGCGGGCACCTCCGCGCAGAAGATGCCGAATTCGCTGCCGCCACAACGCCTTATTATCGTGATGGATGAGATCCAGCCACTCTGGGGGCACGCTTCGGCCGGGTCACAGAGGTCAGAGCACTCGGGGACGCCGTGGGGGGGGGGGGGGGGGGCGGATGGGCGGGGTCGAGGGACGAGGGGAGGGCATGTTAGGGGGCCGGCGGGAGGGGAGCGGTGGGTACTAATTGCCCAGCCCATACGCGCCAAGATGAAAGGGAAAGCGTCCGAGCGGGGAGTCAAAGGAACGGAGCTTATTAGGAGCTACAAGTGAGCTAATTGGGGCTGATGAGGGTGCCGAGACTATGAACAAACGACGGCACTGAAAATTGATCACCGCCGCCCACCGGGGAGCGGGCAGCTGAGCTAGAAACGCTCGTACACAGTCATCACATCATATGGCGGCCATACTGTATCGGTTTCAGCTTATAGTCATATTGAAAAATTGGTTAAAAGAATCATCAACCGAAAAAGAACGAAAAAGCATGAAATCACTGCAAATGGAGAAATGCTAAAATGTTTAAGGTGCGTTGTTGATTATCAAACTTATTTATAGTTCTACGACCCAAACTATGAACATGAAACCTAACTCCCGGAAACTACGAGTATTGGGCTCTCATTCTAGTTCGAAGAAAAGGAACTCCCAAACAGCTGGACTCTCGGAGGTGTTACTGATTGCTCAGGGCAATACTGGCGCGACTGGCACTCCACTAAAGTCAAATGCTGTTTTTGCCAGTCACCGCGGCACTTATACCAAATAACCTCACGAGAGCTTACACAAACAGCATCAAATGAAGTTTTCGTGTTGTTTGCGGGTACAGCTGTGGCCGATTTTGTTTCTTTTCTTTATAAAGGAACAACGTCCTTCCATGGTTGAGCGCCTCCTGACGGTCGGGATATGATAATGCGTGTCTGATGACGGAATATTCTAATTTATGATCCATTTTCAGCTGTTTCAACAGGTGAGTGTACTCTGACTTGCCATGCAAACATATCTACAGCATTATAGAGTAACTTACGGAGACGAACACCCGTATTTTGCTGCGTATTTCTGAAGCGTTTTCAGGTACGTCTCGTGTATATCAATTCAAAATCGACGCTAGTTATAACTTATACACTCTGAGTTGCAACAAATATGTCACATCGAATGCACAGTGCATACGTTGAGCTGAAATTGAGAGTCGCGAAAACGGGGACTGATACTGATCGGCAGGACCATCAACAGACAAACTGTTGAGTCCAGCGTCCAATTCAGACTTGTGTAATAAGATATGCGTAACTGAGCAATAAAAGCACAACGGTGACGATCATTGCATTTTACCAGCAAATTCTCTTCTCCTCCCCCCCCCCCCTCCAAAGGCAAAAAAGCGCGGCGGCATTGTCAGTCAAAACATCAAGGCTGCAACATCCTTTCATCGTACTCATGACTTGGTCAACTCCATCGTCAACTCCTCCAAACTCGCCACTCCTAACTCCGCAACTTCTCACCACTCTAACTCCGCTGCCATTTCGCGGTCAGAACCGCCGACCCCAGCCGGCGTTACCCTTTGTGCCGTGACCCCAGCTGTTTAGCCGTGACAGGAGCGGCTGATTCAGGGCGGTGCATGGTCGTTCCCCGCGCCGGAGCCTGCTCAACTGGCCCACAAAATCTGCCCGGCGTCGTCTCTCCAAAGCTGTCATACTGCAGGCCGAGGTGGTCGGCCCCGCGCGGGCGACCGTGTGCACAGTCGCGCTCCCCTGCACACACCCGGCACGTGGTAAGTGCTGGTGAGGAAAAATGCACGGCGAAGTTGTTTAAAAGTCCGCTGAACGGGGATTTAGATCCGGGGGAGCTGGTGCCAATGTGGTCAACATAAGGTGAACGACATGTACGATATCAGATTGCTCGGGGCTAACATTGAAATATAGATAAATCTGACACATGAAATGTGTGTAAGAGATTTTCGTAACAACAGCTAGAGCACACGCTCTCATTCGCTCATAAAAATGATACTCTTAGCAAATAAATCATATTTACACACAAACGTTTACCTATTAACGCCCGTTCAGGAAAATTCGGCTTACATAAAAGTCAAATGTGTGCATTTTACTTACTAGTATTTACTGATTGACTCGATGTTGAAGACTCCATCACATCTCACCTCCTTAGTAGATCCAGTAGCGACGTTGATACGCCACAGTGTGCTCCTTTATCTTACACGATGCATAATTCATCTCACCGCTCATTCATCTATCAAAAGTGATAAACGTTAATGTATTTTTGATACTGCTTCTCCCAAGGAGCCTCATAATAACACATGCAAAAATACTAATGTAGTCCTTTGAAACTAGAAAGCATAACATGCATCTTAAAGTTCACAAGATCATTCACCTGATGTTCATTGGTGTTTTTGACACTCATTGCAAACACGTCCTATGATTACAGTAACTCTTGAACTATCGAAAGTCAAGAGCTTGTGGTGCATGGCTTAAACGCAAAATGCCTACACACAAATGTTTAACGTTTACTTCGAAGGACATTCAAGTTTCATGGGCATCGCTGCGCACCTTTTATTGTTTAGAACATCATGAACGAAATGACATAGGAAAATAATGCTTTTACCGCGTTGTCAATGTATGAACGATATTAACTTTTTTATTATTTTGTCGCACAAAATAGCGTCATGAAGATGATCAGGATTCAGGTATCAGTATGTTTGCACAGTGCACACGTTTAAGCATAAAGTAAATGACCGACGACACCAAACCGGTTTAATATTATCTCAACTTCATAAATTTTATTCAGCATTATTTCTAACAACAAACCTCGCGCCAGAGCACAACTCTGACATTAAACATATAGTAGATGAGCACGATATATGGGGTAAATAAACTCTCATCAGACATCTCATTGGCTTTTCATAAGTCAGCGCGATAGCATTTTCCAGCGCATAAGTCAATGAGATAATCGAACTATTGTTTATGAACTTCTGTGGGTGCAATCTGCAAAGAAGGAAGATTCCATGATAAGTTCAGCACGAGGTTCAGACTAGCAGAGACTGCAGCGCGGGCTCTGCACATAACACTACTGTAATCGGCGCACTTGAGGCACCATGAGCACTGTCCAACAACAAATCACAGACTGCGATGCCGGAGTTACGATAAGGGCGAGACATTATTCAAACTGCACGGCAATGGATCACCAACTGTTTTCTCAGTAAGGTTTAGATCGAATTAGAGCAGCACTATGTCTTGCGGTGTTGAGAGTACGCCGGCAATATCTCACTGGGTAGTTGGTGGTTTAGCTGCCAAAGTGATTGTTTACGGCTTAGTAGTCTGATTTAATGATTAAAACGCGAACTTCGACACTTAACCAGTGATGTATGTCGATAACTTTATTACTGAGTACCGTTTTACTTCTCGTCGATGCACGCTCAAAAGATGAACAGCCACTATTGAAAGGAAGCAGATGAGCTCCAGAAGTTTCTTGGGACAAGAGAAGTTGTCAAAAACTTATTCTACTCTATTACACCTTTTTGCGTTAGCCTTTGACCATTGGGCAAAACATTTGTACACATTCGCCATATAGGTGGCGCTACAAATGGTCGGTTGGTCACAAAGAATCACCATTGTGCAAAACTATTCGGCGATCTTCCCGTATAACTCTACATTGGACAAATGGTTCAACATTGTGCAAAACAAATCGTCAATGGTCGAAACTATTCGTCATATGCCGAGCGAGCTCGCTCAATGCCGAATTCTGGCGAAGTGTTAAACTGTTATGCGGATCGCTCATTTCAGTGTTCAATCTGTTTTGCTGAATGGCTGAAATGAAACACACCACGCCGGAATAGTTGTGCTCAATGCCGATTGTCGAAATGGCTCCTCAAACAGTTATGGCGAATGGTTGAATTCAAATGCAAAAAGGTGTAGTATTGTTATAAACCTCATTTATTCGTTATCTATATTTATAATTACCTACACTTACCTATTACAAATATAAACTGCTGGCTTATTTATCTATTGTATTACCAGACATACATTGCCGCTCCTTTCACCACAAGCTGCCGGTTCGTTCCCGTCCTATAAGTACCAATGGAGAGGCACGCGCAGCTGTCACTACGGGCGGCCTCCGGGGTGCTGAAACTTAGTGCCGCTCACTGACAGCTAACTACTCGGCAGCGGATCCCTTATCCCAGGCACACAGCTGGGCTTTGGACGATCGTATCGACCGCTACAACAAATGTCTTAATTACCTGAATCGGCGCTCAATAACTTTTGCCATGTATTCATAATTTTAATGAGCCCACTGTATGCCGGTCAGCAGCAGCCGATAGGCGATATCGAATATTACGCAGAGCCAATCAGTGCAATCATGCAGTGAGATCCATCAATAGGGGCCTGCTTGCCCGTCATTAACAAGCCTCACAGAACAGACCCGCCGTTTAGGTTATTGTAAACCGATAGAGATGTTAACCCAGCGAGCATGAATTACATAAAGCAAGCGTTTACAGCCCGCGCTATGGGCGGATCATTTGTAAGCTGTCTGACGGTTCTCGCCGAGCCGATAACCCCCGATACCAGCCTATATTCGGTGTTCATATTAACAGTAATGTGGCCCACAAATCGACCGGCCGCCCTTGCTACACTGCAAGAGAATATAAATCAGATTGATCAGCCAGATCCTATCAGCCGCCGACTTCTCTAAGGTCCAGCATATGCACAATACAACTCAATGCACCGTCTTATCTGCACAGCGCAATACTCGAAACAAACCTCTGATCTCTGATCTAAAAACGTGCGCTGTGTATCGCCGGCTCCCCGGGTCGGAAGATCGGCGGTGATTTTCTGGAGGTCGTCGCCGCCGTCACATTGGCCGTCGCAGCCGCGGCGGAACCGCCGCAGTCGCGATGGTGGCGGCGCGCCACGTCGACACGAACAATGGAGGGTTGTATGGCGGACGCGTGCCCGGGTCAGCGCCTTAGCAGGTCAGCTGACGACCCCACCGCAACGCTCCAGTTGGGACGCGACGCCACCGTTACCATGGCAACGGGCAATCACGGCAGCCGAGCCGCTAGGTGAGTTTCGCTGCGCCAGAGGAAAGCGGACTACACATGCTGACGTGGGATTTTTAGAGTTTCTAGTTGCTCCACATACTCGCTTTACTGTCTATGTACTTTGTGATTTACTTGGCTAAAGTGGGAGCTGGTAAACCATTCGCTTTAACTCACAATCGACACGTGGGTGGCATACTTTGTATCTGAGACCTTTCGTGACAGAATGCCATCGCCATCTCGGCTACCTGTGTTCTATCTGTAATTGTTCTCCACGGTGATTTATACGTCACAAATTGCCGTCTTGTAAGACATAATAATTTATGAATCAGGTAGGACAAGCATACAATTGAATTCATAAGTAGAGGGTGTTGCAATGCTTGCAACAGAAACTGTCGCTTAAAACAGCTCATCTTCAATCATCTATGACGCATTGCCCCCAGTTTCCCAAAAATAGACCCAAGAAACTGTTCCAGCTAGAGAAGTGTTCCCGTTTCCTAATGGTAAGGCTATGGCCCAAGTATTTCCTCTCTAGCGCTCGGTATCTCAGCCTGCTAATTTAAATCCCGCTCCCGGGGCAGATCACTGCTCTAACCGTACTTCCTGGCACTAATAGCCCTGCACATCACTGGCGCACGTGGCAATGATTCGTGTCTATCCTCTGAACAGCGCGGAGACCTCACTTAACCAGGTAATTTTACCCCTGACTGCACTTACGCTGCTAATTTCCAATCCCCTCCCTGAATCCGACCTTTGCGGTCCCGTGAGGAGCCTCGGGCGCTAATTTCAAACTTTAATCCCCCGGTGCCACCCACATCTGGTGGTGTGTGCGGCCTTATTCGGCCCGTATTATGCGCCGCCGGAGCTGTTAGCGGGGAGGCTGTGCCGGTAATTGATAATTAAGCACTCGATGTCGAGTCACGCCAGTCTCGTGTGTGGCCTTCTAGGGGAACCTCGTGGAGAGGAGAATACTCCTGCGCGATTATGTCATTGCAGAATTGATACGTTCGTGGTGGTGCTCCGGAAAAGCAATCACGAGTTTGGGTGTCCCCGCGCCCAGAAGGCAGACGCTATTGAAATAAGCCTGCAAGGCAATCAAGCTGAAATGTAGAGCAACGCTACCAAGAGCATCGAATAAGAGCCATTTGTAGCTAAAATTTAAACTTCTACACACACTTATTCTAAGCAATTGTTTGAATTTTCCTGGTAAAGCCAGAGTAGGAAAACCTCGATCAGGCACGTACCCAGGATTTCGCCCAGGAGGGGGCCACCTGCTTTCGAAGGGGCCCCCCACAGTGTATAGGGCCCCCCAGGTTCCCCGGGGGCCCCCGGGAGTCATGAAGAACCTTTCGATGGTGGGGGGGGGGCATAGTGGGTCCTGTCTCTCCTGCAGACGTAGGTGAGAAAACGCCACGTGTGTGGGAAAACGCAATTCAGTTCTTTACAAGCTAATGTAGCATTTGGTTGTGATTTCTCGCGTTCAACTTCATCAAAGTCAATTAAAACGGTCTCTGTAACGGTCTAAGCCTTGAGAAAATGTGGAAAATTGGAAAGTAAAAATATTTTTGCTTGAGGAGTGTGCATGAAACGCACGGCATTTTATGAGCGAGCGCCTCAATTACTGAACATCCTCCAATTCCGGATATGTAGGTATATAATATAATAGTGGGGAATAAATGTCTCGTTATCGGAATTCCACTATCTGGCAACTAGCCCTATGTAAACGCGGCTGTTATATGTTTCACTAGGAAACGAGCGCAATTGTACTTTTAGCCAGAAAATAAATGCTTGGGTAATTCTGGGACACTCTGTATTAATTGGAGGAATAGGACTTAGGAGGAAATGCGATTGCAAATCGACCCACATCCCTGTGTTAGCCAATGACGCCTTTGGGGCCAAGGTTGGGGGTATTCAGTTTAGCCTTTTTGTTTTTCTGTGATATCTCCGGCACCGTGAAAGATATTGGCTCCTTCAGATGAGTGCCTACTCCAGTCACTACTTATATCCAGTAGCCAGTAGCCACTCAGATGATTTGGGATCAATCAGGTGATAAGCGTACTTTCAGACGACCAGGGGCCCCCAGTCAACCAGGGGTTCCCAGGCGACCAGGTCCTCCAGATGACTAGGGGCCCCACTGCCCCAGGCGACCAGGGCCCTCCAGGCGACCAAGGGCCAATGCGATCAGGTCCCCAAAGTGATCAGGGGCCCCCAGGCGACCAGGGGGCCCCATGCGACCAGGGGGCCCCATGCGACCAGGCCCCCGGCTACCAGGGGCTCCCAGGCGACCAGTGGCCCTCTAGGTGACCAGCGGCCCTCAGGCGATCAGGGGCCCCCAGGCGACCAGGGGATCCCAGGCTACCAGGGGCCCAAGGCGACCAGGGTCCCCCAGGCGACTAGGGGCGACCGGGGGCCCAGGCAACCAGGGGACCCATGCGACCAGACCCCCCGGCTACCAGGGGCCCCCTGGGCGACTAGGTACCCCCAGGCGATCAGGGGCCTCAATATCATGCAACCAGAGGCCCCCCATGCGACTAGAGCCCCCTAGGCGACTAGGGGCCACAGACTATCAGGGGCCCATACGACCAGACCCCCGGCTATCAGGGCCCCCTAGGCAACTAGGGGCCCCCAGTCGATCAGGGGCCTCATACGACCAGAGGCCCCCCATGCGACCAGGGCCCCCTAGGCGACTAGGGGCCACAGGCTATCAGGGGCCCCATGAGACCAGGCCCCCGGCTACCAGAGGCCCCCTAGGCGACCAGGGGCCCAGGAAACTGGGGGCCCTTGGATGACTGCAGGGGCCCCTCGGGTACCCAGGGCACATAAATGAAACTTTAATATCAATTTTTCTTCTGAGTAAAAGACGTTTTATCCAGTGTTTAAAAAATATCCTGGGGCCTGAGGGGCCCCCTGAGCGCCTTCGGCGCTCAGGGGGGGCCTTGGCCCCCGTGGCCCCCCCCCTTGGGTACGTCACTGACCTCGATTCATTAACAGTACACACAAATTCCTGCACGAAGGGCAAGCAAAAATATTATTTCTGTCGCCATTACTGAAGTGGTTGCAAAGCGACAGGGCAAACATTAATTAACAGCTGTCAGTGAGCCTTTATCGTTATGATCTTGCGTTGCGAACATTTTATAAAAAGCTACAACAAAAAGAGCATGATAAGGCCAACGGTCGGTAGTGACTCTAGTGTCATTCAGCAGCCAACATATCCCCACTTCAGGGCCCAATCTTACCACTGCCGTAAATAGGATTTGGCAGCACTGGCCGTAGTTAGCGGCACTGATATCAAAGATATCCTTTTTATTTACATCCAGCTAATCTTGTTCAATGATTTTGATAGCGTGAATGATTATGAATGTTGACCGAAAGAATGAATAAATGAATGTTGAATAGTTCTGAATGTTACCAAATGCTGTGAATGCGCATTCACGGCATTTGGTAAGATTGGGCCCTGGAATGATTTAGGCACATGCGTGATAGTTTCAATGATGAGTAGCACCCCTTCGATTGCGCTCAGCATGAGGCCAACTTCAATCTCCTTCTAATCCTCTACAATCACCCAGTATGTATTTTAATGTCCCTTATCATCGCTAGAACGTGCCCACAGTGTGAGACATGGCTGCACTACGGCAGATAGATGCGCAATCCCGTAACCCGTACCTCGTCATTACGAGCAGCACTCAGTGCGTTTTACATGCGTCCAAACGTCATCATGGTTCACCCCATTCACGCACATGGAACCCCTCCCTTCCCGCTACCCAACCCTCCCCTCTAAAGCACCGTTACCGAAACCACGTCGATCTGGAAATTAAAACCACAGGAAATCTTCCCGGGGCAATTTGGTGTCGTGGCGGCGGTAGCGGCAGGTGGGCGGCATTATATTGCGCCTCGAGCCGTGTCCAATTGCACTGTTTTCACTACACGCTACGTCGACCAAGGGGCAAAGAAGGCCATGACCGGGCGCGCCCGAGTGCTCAGGGCACGCGCCGCGGCCATTCAGCGGATTCCCCACCGGCGGCCGAGCCTCCAATTCGAGCCGCGTCAAAATGGAAGCGGCCACAATGGCACGGCACGTTGGGAAAACTCTTATGGGAGTCATGACCCGGATCGAGAGAGAGAGAACCGCGAGCCGGCGGATGTCTCTTCAGAACGGCACGTGCCGGCCGCGGATTACAACGATCCGCGGGATCATGGAATGCGCACGCATTTGGAGCACGTGGATAAGAGGCGTGTCTTTGACGAGGAAACGCTTTGAAATGCCTCCTAAGCTCGGATTAGATCAGGTTTGGTAAGCTCCAATGGACACGGTGTTTAAAATCTCCAACGTCATCCGTCGTACACGTTACAAATCATCACAGCGTGACCACTGCCGTGGGGAGGTTCCTGGAGTAGTCATGTTTATGTATTGTCACATGCAGGGCTGCGGAGTCGGAGTCGGAGTCGGAGTCGGAGTCGGTCGGAGTCGACAGTTGTGACCGGAGTCGGAGTCGGAGTCGGAGTCGATTTTAGAAACCCGAGAAGGAGTCGGAGTCGGAGTCACCGAAAATCTGTCGACTCCGCAGCCCTGTTAGGTCTGCGGAGTCGGAGTCGGGAGTTGGAGTCGGTCGGAGTCGACAATTCTGCCCGGAGTCGGAGTCGGAGTCGGAGCTGGTTTTTGAAAGCCGGAGTCGGAGTCGGAGTCGGAGTCGCCGAAAATCCATCGACTCCGCAGCCCTGGTCACATGGCCGCGATAAGTGTGCATCCTCTTATAACCCTAGCCCAGAAGTAACGCTTGACTAGCCGGCGAAACGTGTGCACGAATAATCACCAGCATGACACCGTGAACGACATAGAAAAACGGCCGTAACACCAGGTGACCCACGCTCTGCATCTACAACCACTGGAACGAACTCCCCGTGCGCATACAATCACGTGCGCCATAGCACGTGAATTCTCTCATCGCACGACTGATTTTACACACCGTACAATCACAAGGCCAGGCGATAAATCAGCTGTGTAAGAATCATCAGAGGAAGAGTATTGACCAAGGATCACCACTGCAGTGATAAGGGATCACCAACCGCTGGTGGCGTCATCAACACCAGCAGCGCATCATTACGCACCAGGACGCCATCAAAGCCGTCACCGCGCCGGAGTCATCAGATCAGCCCGTCATCAGCGCCGCCGGTGCTGGGCGCATCCATCCCCACTCCGCAGTACCTCATCAAACTGCGTGCAGACGGGTCTGTAATCAGCAGTCCTGAATATCGGCACATCCATCAGCGTCAGCACCTACACCAGCGGTCAGCGGCGAGTATCAGCGGCCATCAGCGGTCATCAGCAGACACCGCGGCAGCAGTCAGCGGCGCTGACGGGATGGGCTGAGAGCCCCCAACTGACCGTAGGTCGGTGGCAACGCAGAGTACTGGCTAATGTATAATCCGTGCGCAAGCCATGGTATTAGAAGGACAAACAATTAAATGCCTGAGATACCTACATGGACACAGAAAATAAAACAAAAGGCAGTATCAGAGGGACAACATTGTGCTATAGTTCCATTCATAGATAACATGAATCATGTTATCTATGTTCCATTCAATGGAATAGAGATAGCGATGCAAACCAAGTAACCATTTCAATATAGGAAATGGTTTTACTTGCAGCTCACGTATAGGCACCTGAAGTTCGAGGAACATGTTGGGGTGATAGGGTCACAACTAGTTCAAGTTACTTCTTACGAGCATATGTTGTCCTCGATGCAGATATAATGAAATAAATCCGACATAGGAATACGACGTGAATAGAGATCAGAGTGACGCAGTCAATCCCAACTGCAAATTGAGTGCAAATAATGGGTCGCGGATAGAAAATTAAATACAGGACTGAATGATTTATTACTTTGGGTACATAGCCCTGCATCCCTGATTCTGTCATGGGTAGCTATTAAAACATGATGTTTGCTTTGAGTCAAACGAGACACAAATTACCCCAGAAAGAAATATTGTTGAAAAACATGCAATCTTAGGACCATTCATAAATATTGTCAGTAATCACAGTACGAGAAAAGAGATAACGTAGAGAGCAAGATCATACCAAGAAACATTTACATACAATAACATTGCGTCCAAGCAGAGCCAAATACATGCCCTAAGTATTTCATCAGTTGTGATGAAATGAGTAAAAAAGAAAAATCATCTCAATATCATCTCCCCCTTTCTCCTCTCCCTCTGCCGTCTCGCTCCCTCTCTCGTCTCCCTATTTCTCTCTCTCTCCCTCTCTCTCTCTCACTCCCTCTCTCTGTCTCTGTCTCTCTCTCTCCCTCCCTCTCCCTCTCTCTCTCTCTCTCTCTCTCTCTCCTCCGTCCTCTCTCTACAGTCGATAGGCAGTGGGGCCCAGCAGTTTCACCAAAGTATCATCTCGCCCAGGTCTGCTCTCCTCGCCCGGGGCACACCGGGCCAGCAACGGCACGAGGTCTCGGCCACTAAATTTAACAGTCGCGTCAGCGACGCTGCAGCAGTGTCAGCCGAGGCGATAATCGACGTCTGGAGATAAAGACGACGACGATTATTATTACAGCAACAGTCAGCGACTCCAGTGTCGGGAGTAGAGTCTCCTATGGTGGTCGCAGAGACGGAGGACAGTTCCTAAATCACGACCTGTCGTAACTGTTGACCTTCGCAGTCTATCCTGCAGTCGGCAGGAGGCGTTGATCACAAACACGGGTGGCGACTGTGGGGGTCCCTCGTCTCCGGGGAGGGGGGGGGGGGAGGTGAGGGATGGTGGCGCCGACTCCGCAGGAGGTGAGCTGGGGGATAAAGATGCGTCTGGGACCTCGGGTGGTCTGATAGAACAAACGCTGGGTGGGAGGCAAGGTGATGTGCTGATAGGGGCAGTGCGAGTGCGAGCGTGAACCTCTCACCGAATCATATCGACACTATGAGAAGAATTAGTGTAAAGTATGTGTATGCATTCTTCATTCCTTATTCTTTACTTTTCCTTGTAGCTTTTTTAATATCTAAAGAAACCATTCCATTCGTTATATTTCATCAAAACCTCTTGCACGACTTTGAACGGCACCCAAGTACAGCTCAAAATGGTAAAATTTGATCACACAATAGCCGTTTTCACGACGGCCATCTGGTACACATTTGGTGCACATCTGGTGCAGACAGGTGCAGATTTGGTCAAATCAGGTTCAGTGTGTCTCTTAGTAGCTATCAGCTAGGATTGCACTATTTGCTTATATGCCTGTTTTGGCATATCATCAGAGAGTATCATCTGTAGTTAGGATTTTAAATGACCTTTTCCTCGATAATTAATTGGAAATTCAATAAAAAGTAAATATTATATTGTTTGGCCAAACAATATAATATTTACTTTTTATTGAATTTCCAATTAATTATCGAGGAAAAGGCCATTTAAAATCCTAACTACATATATCAAGATGTTCCTCGCTAGAGCACTGCCAGCACACTATTTCTTCAGAGAGAATCATCGATTAAAACACTGAAATAAATTCATAAAATAAAGATATTTGCTATAACAGAAGTTAGGTGCAGATTTGGTCAAATCAGGTTCAATCAGGTGCACTCGCCGGATAACCCGTCGTGAAAACGGCTAATATAACTGACTCAACTGTTCTATTGTACTAGTGTAATAAACTGAGCATTCAGCCCAAATTTTCTTCTTCCTCCCCCCCCCCCGCAGGCTGTCCCACGCAGGCGCGGCTGTTCACCTGTTGTTCCATCTTGGACAATTGTGACGCGTTTCCGGCGCGGTGCGGCGAGATGCGGCGCGCGGGTCATGCATGGTCGATAGAGAGTGCCAACGGGAGGGGAGGAGGGGAGGGGAGGGGAGGGGAGCCGATGGCACTGAGTGAGGGCGGGGCCGGAAATGAACGGGACAGGATGGGACAGAAGGGACAGGACGGGATGTCACGGAACGGGAACGAAAATCAAAAGATTCCGTGAAATACGAATAATACAATTATAGATCTTAGAAATGTGTTCAGAAACATATAAAACTCTAAATGTTTCAAGGCAAGTAAGATTATCCGGTCTCGAACAATGGAAGCCGCCAAAAAGAGCTTCAATAACTCCGAACCACGCTTCCATTTATTCGAACGGCCTCCCTTCCCTTCGTCATCCCGTCAGCCGATCAATCTGTTTGTCCTTTCCTTTGGTTCACTCTTTGGTCAATCGGTCTATTCTCTGGTCCATCCATTGGTCCATCAATTGGTCCGTCTATTGGTCCGTCGGTCCGTCTGTCCGTCTGTCCGTCTGTCCGTCCTGTGTCGGTACGGTTAGTCCGTTGGAGCGTGGCGGTTCAGCAGCCGCCTGACTCCTCAGTGGATACTGTGCCGCAGCACACCGCTACCATGAGGAGTGGGAATACGGCGGGGAGACTGCAGGGCGAGAACAGGACGCTAACCAGAGACTGCATCACGGGAGTAGGAAGGTAGCTGGAGACTGCATTATGTCAGTAGAGAATATCTAGAGAATGCAGTGAAGAGTTAGACGCTAACACGGGGTTTTGTAAGTCGGGTCCAATGCAACAGTGTCGTCAAATATTGATTTTATGTCGATTTTTTAGCGCAGATGAAACATGAAAAGCGACAAGGAAACACACTTGCAGATTAATTTATACAGTTTTCGAACAATTATAAGGCAGTGAATCGTCACATTTGGCCAAAGATAAACTCCTTTCGAACCTCTTCCGAATGCTTTGAAGCCATCTCACAAAACCAGCACCGGGTTTCACTACACCGCTGCGTACGCTCACCCACCCCCTCTGAGGCTCCCGCGGAGTCCGTTTTGCATATCTGTGTCGCCCTGTCTGCGCAGCGGCCGGTTAGTGCCTGGAAAGGCCCGCCGTCAGACGATACTACGAGCCTCGGTCGTCCGTCCCTCTCGCTAACTTGTCATCAGATGGATGTGAAGATACAGCAGGCGTGATCCGTCGCCACCTGCACGGTAATTAGTTGGCGGGGCTGCAAGATAGCGCCGCGCAATGATCGCCAAATGATCGCCATGAATGTGCTAAATTATCAGTTGATTAGGCTGACGAGCGTGTGTGGTGTTTTAACAGTGCGTGCCATTACGGCTGAGGATGACTGCTAGTTAGGGGATTTGAATAGAAGGCGGCCTGACAAGTGATTTGTTTTGCAGATGATATAAGTGACCAGGACGGCGCGCAATAAGGTTGTCTGCTTGTGACATGATTGCAATGTTGCACGCGCTAATGAACATCTCGGAATAAGGCAATGCCTAACTACCTTTTCCTCATCGACAAATCTGTTTTCTGCTAAGGTAAATTTCCAACTCTATATCCAAATTCAACAGCAGGGCAACATTAAAACTTTCAAAGGAATTGTAAGTAGCATTCCATAAATCGCAACAAATCTAGCCAAAACGCCGGCAGTAATTTCGCACGTTACCCTCATTCCACCCATAGCTCCCCTTCCCTCATGCACTTGCCCCTCCCTCCCCTAATAAGGAATCTCGCACCCCTCGCTCCACCCTCCCCGTGCATAGCGCGTGTGCTCCAGCGCACCTGTCTGCAGTTCGCGGCCCCTGACGCCCCTCCGGCCCATCCAGTGCAATTTCCGGTCCGGCGGCGGCCCCGCCCGCGGGACAATTCGCCACCGCCGCCGGGCAGAGCCACTGCAGTCATCAAACGACGCAACGCAACGCCACGCAACGCTTCAACGCATCAGCGACGCCACCAATTGTGGCGTGGCAGTCAGTCGACGACGCGTGTCGACTTGTCTTCGCTGTCGCTACCGTTTCGCAGTCGCCTTCGCCGCCGCCGCCGCCCCCGCCGCCCCCGCCCACGGCGGCGTACCTCTTCCGTCGTCCATCCGCCCATGGTGGCTCGGCCGGCCTTTAAAGTTAAATCCCCAGTCTGCGGCGGAAACGGGCCGGACGACGGCGCCGGCACTTGGTTGCACTTGAGTTGCTCTTTCTCAGCGGAGTCAGCGCGCCGGAACCGGCCGTTTCCGGCGCAGTTCCGGTCAATGCGTCGGCCGCAGGTGCGCGCGCGCCAGCTCCAATCGCGCCGGGCGGAGCGGGTAGGGTGGGGAGAGACACACAGGTGATACACCGGGCCATGGCGTGGGAGAGGAGCGGGAGGCCATGAGGAGGTGATGACAGTTTGAGAGTAAGAGAGGACGCAGGTGATGAAACTAAGCGTCAGAACAACACAGCTTGTCGCCCGCTCCGACAGGGTGTGTCCAGACTTGTTCGGTTAAAATACAAATACTCACGTTTATAAATCGAGATGTAAGTAAGCATACAAATGATCTTGAACACAGACCTGGTCCGCTATGTGTATTGTAAATGTTCAGTGATTTTACAAAGTTTATATCAAGGGGATCGATAAATCTCACCATCAAAACAGCAAGACAGGTAGATGTGTTATGCTCTCAAGCTTGACAGCATTCTCTTTGCCTTAAGTGTGACTAAAAAACAGACGTATACCTACAACGTTCCGTCCTTGACCATCGCATAGCATGCAACATTTTTTCTCATTATCTCCGACCGGAAGTGAACAGGTTCCGGTGGCTGGCGTAATTGTGCAATGCACAGGCGCCGGAAAAGCTTAATGGCAACGGCAGCCAAATTATTATGGGAATTGCGGAAGAAACGTATTTAGAAAACCGAGGCAGGTGACTTGGTGATTTACCAGAAATTCATTGCTATGCAAAGTGTAGGCGAATTTTCCGTCAAAAATAGAATACAGTTCATGTTTGAAAGGGATTTGCAAGTATCGGAGCTCCTGTGTTTACGGACACGAGTGATTGACAGGGCAATGGGGACGCAACACTGATACACTGATGTGGTGAAATACACACCAACCGTTATGGTGAGAAGAATGCACCATTCCTAAAAAAATGCATGACACAACATACACACATATACCTCCGACAGATAATATCATAGGTATAAAACGCATTCTTCAGCCTGGGAAATCCAGGTACGCTGCAGGGGCACGCTGTGTAGTTTTCTGGCTCCACCATATCTCCAAAGATCCAGGATGTATATTACCTCAGCCCATCTCCATCCATTTCCCTTCCAGTGACCCCTCCCTCCCTCCGTGCGGGGCCTTCCATAACCTGACATAAGAGGGCGCCTGGACCGTTAGGTTTCAGGCGTCGATGCTCCACCAGGGGCATTCCTCGCGCCGCGGGGCCACCCTCAGGGCGTCGGCGGGGCCCTGCGGGGTCGGCGGCACTGGCGGGCCATTTTGGCGCGTTTATGAGCCGTGGCGCACCATCTTGCGATTTCGTGGTGAAAGGCCATGACTTTGTCATGCTCCGCCGTGTGCCGGTCGGGTGTAATTTGTAGGCACGGGGTGAAACCTCGTCGCGGACTGAACCCTGGAAAACCCGCCCCCCAAAAACGCAACGCCGCCCGGTGTGTACCAGAGCGTTAATAATATGCGGCAATATGTCTGCTGCCTCTTCAATTAGCCGTAATTCGATATGAATATCAAATATTTCTTGCTGTACGTCTTGCACCATCCCAGAATATGTTAACCAATTTTAATTTTAAAATTAAAATAGAGATCCGCGAAATCATGAAGCCTTGGTAGGTACCTATCAGCCGAAGTCGACGTTGTATAGGCATAAAAAACGCAAAAAATCAAATCCTGTCACGTAAATGTTACCTTCCTCTCCTCTCTCTCTCATCTCCCACTCATCTCTCCCTCATTTCTCACCCTCACACCCCGGCCCCTCCCCTCCCCTCCCCGCCCCCGTCAGCTCTCACCATCCCCGCTTCCCACGGCGCCTCAGACGGCTTCATCCGCTTCATCCAAGCTTCATCAGCTGTTTCTCGCCTCCCATCCTGTATCCGGTCACTTTGACGGAAATAGCCGGGCACGCGCACACTGGACAAAGGCTCCTCCAGCCACGGAGCGTGTCACAATATTTGCCGACGATGGCGCGCTGATTGCGGGATGTGTGGCGAATGATGGCCAAATTGAGCGCATTTACCGGCGCGCGGAGGACTCGTGGGAGCGCGGAGGAGCCGCCGGATATATCCGGTGAGATTATCCGGCCCGGGAGGACGGAGTGGACCGACAGACCGCTGGGGTGGGGGGGGGGGGGGGAACAGATGGGTGTGGTCGATGTGGGGTGGTCAGGTTCCGGTGGCTGGAAATTGTCAGCAAATCGTCTGTGGTTTAGGAGGATTCCAAGGCATTGGAGGTTTAAATACCCCGGGAGATATCAGCTTGTCTTTGTTTCTATGAAAAGTCAGATATTGGTAGATTGCCTTCTTTCTTTACTTATACCTGAGAAAAAAAATGTTTGACTCAATGCAAAATAAAAGAGCTTAGGTTGTGCAGGATATTAAACAGTTACTATATGTAGTACAACTGTGGACGTGACACATGCAGCCCATGTCAGATTATCCTCTCATGATAAAACGAACACAAGCATCCCACCTATCTCCAATCTCCGGCGCCTCCCAGCACGAGTAGTAGTATTTCTATCACCACTCACCAGCCTACCCGATCATCCACCGCTCAAAAGTCGACACGGCTCATAGCACACCGAAATCTCAGCGATCACCCGGTACTCTACCCTCCCTCCCGCCGATCCCTGTAGCCCCTCTCCCCTCCCGGCCCCCTGCCGACCCCCGTGGAGCCCTCTCACCGCCGCTGTGCGGTGCGATGTGTACGCGGGGTGGGTAATGAGATGGGTAATGAGAGAGATAACGGCTCAGAGCGGCACTGACACGAGGGGGAGGAGAGGGGAAGGAGGAAAAGGCCGGGGATGAGAGGAGAGGCAGGTGGAGAGATGGGGGAAAAGAAAGGTAAGATGGAGATGTAAACCCATGAAGGACATAGGGATGAAGGTGAGATATCAGATATGTGGACTGATTGGTGGAGAGGAGGAACAAGTAGCTGGGAATTGTTGAAAAATTAAGTGATAGCGACATTATCGAGCGAATGCAGCTTGATGCTGTAAGATACGAACACAATTTTTCGAAGCAAACGTTTAAATGGGGCGGCGTTCACTTGTTCATCGCAAATCCACAAATGTACCGCGGGACCAGTAGCCTGCTGTTTCACTGAAAATGATAAAAAGCAGTATTTAACGTATTGGGCCTATCGAACAAACCACCGAGCCCCCGCGTGCTGCCGCGGTAAAGCAGCGTGTTCCCGGCGCTGCACGCTCGGCTGCTGCTTATAAAGAAACAGATTATCTGTGCGCGTGCACTTGTGATAGCGGAGAAACGACCAGCAGCCCCAACAAAAGCATAATTTCATGCAACGATGGTCAACTATGGTTAAAATGCATTATGAATAAGGGAAAAACTTCTCCGCACTTTTATATCATATTTTTCATTGGTTTGACATTTTCTTTGGGAACTCATAAAAATTGATTGTGTTGAATAGGCGAGTGTAGCACTTGCTAACGGTCATTAATGACGCAAGTAGCATAGGTAGCATGCAGCACAGCACAGTTGGTCAGCACAGTTCCTCCACGTCACATGACCACCTAATCACATCTCCTCAGGACAGCACATCGTCGCCGTTACTCCCCCGCGGTGTGAGGTCGTAACCCACGCCGTGCCGAGCCGCCATCGCTGATGGCATCTGTTGACAGCCGTGATTGAACACCGACCCCCAGGGTGGCGGTGGAGGCCCTCTACCCCTTCCCGAGTCCCTCCCCTCCCTCCGTCCCCCGAACTATCCACTGCACCTGACTGCGATGGCGGAGGAGGGCTCCTCCTCTATTGGAACCCCCAGCTGCCGGACATTGGTCACGTGACCACATTTTCCGTTTGACCTTGAGTTGGCACCAGATTTTGTCGACAGATGTGGCGCAGCTTATTTTACTGCAATATTTTAGATGCTAAATATTTAGACTGTGGTGGTAAATGATACCGTGCTAATAATATTGAATCATCGGTGACATAGTCACCATTGAAACTTGAATAGCATTAATAAAATACAATTAAACTATTATTATTCTTCCATTGATTTTATTGTGTTTGCAGGCATAGGTAGAAACGGAAGAGCTGAGCCTGCAGCTTACAGTTGTTCTTCTATTACTCTTAATGCATAATTCAAGGCTACTGAGGGCTGCAACTTTGTTCCACTTATCCTTAATAACTTATACCCTACCTTCATCAACCATTATCTTTAAGAATCTTGCATCAGTCATCACCAGACTTATTAGGTTTTTTTACATACTTACCGCGAGAGTGGGCGGGTACGACTCCCTCGCCCTAATTGAGCTAGCCTCGCGGGAAAAAACAAGCATGTGTGCCGTTACGGGACCGGGGACGCAGCGATTGATGCACGGTTTAAAAGTCTCAGGTCAACTGGTGGCCTCTGAGGGTCAGGTCAAGTGCCCCGAGGGCCAAAATATGATTTCGGGTTTTGAGAAATAACTTTGCCAAAAAACGGCGCAGAGTCGCGATTTTAGTACCATCATGTTTGTTATGCTCCGGTGCGTCAAATGGTACACTTTTGTTTGGGTGGGGTCAATATAAGGTGTTCACATCGGGTCAAAGTCAGGTCAGAGGCACTCAGGTCACGAAGTTGGTCGGAGGAGGTTATATCGTATATCACTCGATTCGGTAGGTTTTCCCGAGTCCATTGGCGACTTTTCCGACTTGCCAGTTCAATTTTATCAGGAGTTATTGACGAAAAAACTTGTGACCTTTGTGACGTCATAAATGACGTCACGCCAGGTTAAAGATGCAAAAGTGAAGCATTGGACATTGCAAGAAGTGCATGAATTTGCGATTCCATGTGCTTGAGCTAGGTTTAGATCATTCTCGGCGTCAAAATTACAGTTTCCATATTTTCCCCATTGACTTGTAATGGTGACGTCACGCGATCGGCCTGACCTCATGTGACCTCTAGGAGAAATCCGAGATATACAAGTTTTGAGACTTCTAGAGGATACTAGGTCCTGTAAGTATCATCTTGCTGGGACAGCTCCTCTGTCACCGAGGGCATTGCGAAGTTTCGGTATTTTGGGACTATTGCAGAGGTTCACGTGTGACGTCATAGTCAGTGATCTGACCTGAGACGGAAATGCAATTGGTTTATAAAGATGCGTATGGAAGCAAAGATAAGGTGTGCCAAATAGCAGTCCTCTAGCTGTAAGGTGTTTTGAGCTATCGCCAAAAGTCGTGAGCGGAGCGCTACTGACTCCTCCGGTCGGCCGCCGGGGGTTAGGAAGCGTGCAGGGTATCGGAAAACCACCTGGTACTTAGCGAATTTTGCCGATAAAAATACGTTTCTTATGCCGACTTATAGCCAAAAGACGACTGAATATCAAACCAGTCGTATCCTTGCACTAAATGGCTTGGTTTAGACACGATAGGTCTGAAAAGAAAAGGTCCCATGTATTCTCTATGGGCGCCGCGAGGCCGTTGGCACCAGAGTTTCGGGAAGTGCCCTCGCCACAACCGCACGTGCAGATTTGGTCACGTGACCAAGCGCATTTGCCGCCACTGTATTTATATACACTGTGGGAACCCCCTCTCAATTCCTCCACTCCCCCTCAATCCCTCTACTCCCCTTCAACCCCTTTACTCACTCTGAGTTCCTCTCCTCTCCCTCTAAAGTCTAAGTCCTTCCACTTTTTATTATCGTTTAGATGCATATTACTAAACGATACACACGGAATCCGAATCCCAGGGTGGTCCACGCAGTGCCCATACCCTTGTCTTGTCTACGTCCGTCTGATTGATATGGATACAGAGACTCTTACAGATCCCTTCAACGTTCATGTCAACATGACTACTTGATAATTATAAGCAACAAATGAGTAGTCTACGTTTAGGGCAATGGAAGCCTGTTTGATGCCTGGTTGCATGACAAGAATAAAGTGATATTTAGGATTGGCTTGCAATGAGTTGACTGTTTAAAGGAAATGCCCTGAATCAGAAGAAGGTCAATTATCTGTAGTTATAAGAAAAGAAAAATAATGAAACATTCAGGTAATGTAAAGAAACAGAGAGGGAGAGAGAGAGAGAGAGAGAGAGAGAGAGAGAGAGAGAGAGAGAGAGAGAGAGAGAGAGAGAGAGAGAGAGAGAGAGAGAGAGAGAGAAAGAGAGAGAGAGAGAGAGAGAGAGAGAGAGAGAGAGAGAGAGAGAGAGAGAGAGAATCAGACGAGGAGAGAAAAGATGCAGATAGTGGGAGGAGAGAGCTGGATAAAAGCCCACTCGCCAAGATGTAGGTGCCCACCATCTGTTGGTCGTTCAGAGACCCCCCATCATCTGCCGAGAAGATAAAGTAAAAGACACGTGCAAGCAATCTTGTCATCCGAAAACACATTAAATGCAATTGAAGCGCACAATAATCAACGCTTTCGAGGGCGTATCGACACACACCACTGCGCCGGCCTGCAAAAACCACTAACAGCTCGCTCTCAACACAGATGAAGACGTCAGTCGACGAACTAAATGCGTGTCTCACAAAAAAAACATGCACACCAGAGCGCGCATTACATCTACCTACAGCCGCGCCTCTCTTGATAAACGTTCTAACGCACGGCAGCAAAGGTTCCGGTCGACTGAATCAATCTGCACACTTGGCAACAGAAATAAAAGCTGCATCTCTATTTCAATGCGAGGGTCTTTATTCTGAACGTTTCTGAGATATCCAAGAATACATTTGCCACCTGTTCACACCACTCACAAGACAGTTTGATGTGCAAAGAGACAATTGCTTCAACTGAAGGGTTTCCGAGTCCAGACATGCAAATGTTCAAATATATCGTGGCAAATGTTCACTTGTTTTTATGATTATTTGAATTTCTGAATGAATTATCCTGCTTGATGTGTGTTTATATTCCCATTATCATATCAACAATTCGTTCGTGCTACTTTCATAGCGTTTTTAACTTGATAAAGACGTATTCTCGACACGATGTCATTTTTCTTCAATAACAGATGGTTCAAACTTCGGAAACACACATACATATTTCACCGGTTTACCTATTTGCTATGCACATAACACACATTCATGAGAGTAACACACCACGATTTTGTGTTGTAACACAATGTGAGATATACCCAGATCGACCTGAAGGGACCTGTCCGTCCATTTGGAGAAATGTGCGGTAATCAAAGCCACCATCGTTCTCACTGCCATGCAGCATTGACGGCATTTATGGGTATGAGCTGTGTTGATCTATAGTTGAATTGCGACTTGTTGGCACTTTTTATGAGTTTTGACTTGAATAGAGGTCCCCGCATGTTTGCAAAAAGCATTTGTCAGAAATGCATGAGAAACCACAGGCATTTTTCGTGGTAAAGTGTATTTAGAAATAAGAGAAATCGAAGAAACAAATACATATAGTATGGTATCGAAAGCACGTATCCATGTTTCTTGCAGCACGTATCCATGTTTCTTGCAACTGGCATCAAGTTTCCGATGAGTGAAACCACTATCACATGAATTATTAGGCACCCTTGTGTCTCGCAACCATTAGCGTTTCATCACCAAACAACCACACAGGAATATTTACAGCGTGTGGAAGGTCCGCAAAGCATCCCGCCAAAGTTCCTAGGCAGCCTTGAAAACCGGACGCACATAACTCTCCATTGACGCTAATGTTGGCTGCGTTAACCCGCGCCCTGGTGGGGTCTGTTTATAACGCGACCTGGTGGGGGGGGGGCTATTTTTTGCCCCCCCTCGTATCTCCGAAACTACTGGACGGATCCGCAAAATTCAAACGGCGTTCGATAGCCCTGTCAAATTTGTCGGGGGAAAACAAGTTTCATTGACCTCGGGGTCACCGATGACGTCACAGGTCAGGTCAAAGGTAAAATGTTTCACCGTTCACGGGTCTTCTAGGGAATGCGCTATAACACCGAAGAAAACGCATTTTGTCGAGAATCAGCGATAGGGCGTCAGTTGCCTAGTACATCTGTTGTTATAAGAGGTCACTGACAATACCAGGTCAGGTCACAGGTCAGGTCACCAAGGGTCACAGGTCATGTCACATGAACCTAACTTTAGGTACTAAGGTTGTGCGATGCATGTTTTATGGCCAATTTTTCATTTCCAACTCAATGGTGTTGGTTATAAGACTATCAGGTACGGCTTAGGTCACATTCTGGTGAAGGTCAGGTCAAGGTCAGGTCAAAAAAGGTCAAATTTAAAAGTTGATAGTTTTGCATAAAATGGGTATTGATTCGATGCAGCTCGTCACGGGGAGTCTAATGGTGGTCTTTGTTTCGCGCTACGGGGTCTAGAATTGCTTAAAATTGAGTTTGAAAATTTGACGTCATCAATTTTGAACAGTTTTTTTCGCTATAACTTCGCCAAAATAAGAGGTATCAATCTGAAATTTGGTATGTGGATAGAAGGCGGTAAGAACTATCACATATGTTCCGGTTTTTGCGAAATTCAAAAAACTTTTTGGATTTTTTGGCTATTATATTCAAAAAATCTATTTTTTGATTTTTGGGGGTCAAAATCCAAAAATTTCAAAAATCCGAGATAGCAGTTTTGTAGCCCTGTCAATTTTACAGCTTTCATGTCTAAATCGTTTTTCTGTATTTGTAAAGCTATTGTCCTGACAGCTCTTCCCGCGAAACCCTTTTTTGGGTCGAAAACGGCAGAACATGACGTCACTCTGACGTCATTTCCGGCCAACCTATCATAGCCTTTGGAAAATTTTTGGTCACAATGTGTAAAATTGATGTCCGGGAGGGTACTGAAAGTTTGGTGACGATCGGCGCAGTGGTTCTGGAGATATATCGAAAAGTCTGGAGGGGGGGCAAAAAATAGCCCCCCCCCCCACCAGGGCGCGGGTTAATATATAATGCGTGATGCACCCTACCAATCCACCTGTTGCGTCCATATCCACAACGGAGACCGTTGGGAATTCAAATCGTCGCACCTGTCCCCCCTATATGCACCCCCCCCCCTTCCGGAGCGCCGCAATCTCGGCTATCGGACGGGAAGTTGTCTACTGTTTCCGTTTCTCCCCTGTGGAACAGGATGCTCCCACACAGGTGAATACTGATGGGGGAGGGGGAACGATGGGGTGGGGAGGCAGGGCGGAGGCTTGAATAACGCGGCCGATATTGTTCAGGGAGGGGATCGGTTACAGGGGTGGGGCTGGGAGAGCCAGGAAGAAGGGAGGGAGAGAGAGAGAGAGAGAGAGAGAGAGAGAGAGAGAGAGAGAGAGAGAGAGAGAGAGAGAGAGAGAGAAACTGAGGCACAAATGTATGCACATATGACTAGAGGAAAAACTGACACGAAAGGCAAAACGAAAAGGAGGAAATAAACTGGAAAGAAATGTAAAGTTTATGAGGATGCGATATGTCTGTGTCAAATATCGGACTGAACATTCGATGTCCATTGTAAACTTTAACCCGGTTGTAAGCCCGCGTGAGCACATTGTGGAAGTCGTAGTGATTTTGTCTATGATGATGTCCATGTCAGAGCAGGTGCTAGGTAGTTTATGTTAAATATTTCATTCATACATTTTTCCAGACTGATGTGCGACAAAGTCTGTTATGGTGATAGATATGCAACGCAGTGACCCAACAAAACAACTTTGAACTCTCATGTATTTGCTAACGTAGGCAGGCCTTCACAACATTCTACCAGTTTCACCAAGACCAAGCTATTTTATTGAAACTATGATTGCACCATTGCTTATAGGAATACCATCCCGGTCCCTCGCAGGAAATCTACTTTTCATTCAGAGCTCCTGCAAACTCACACACGCACGCCTTATTCTCACGCGGCACTCCCAGTTCCACTCTGCCTACATGAATTACACTCATCCAGTCCCGTTGCATTCCACGGAGCGTGGCTGCGTCTGCAGGGCCGCCACCCCGCTCAGCTGGTCATTTGGGAGCGCGCGGCTCCCCCGTTTCCGGTAGTTGGCTCCTCGGGGGGGGGGGGGGGGTGTCATGGCGCCCAGCTAATGACTTCTGAATGAGGGGTGATTTGTGCAGCGCGCAGTCCGTTTATATAAGCCGGATGGCAAATTGGGGACTGAGGTGTGGGGGACGCGAAGGAGCGAAAAATGCACGGGTTGATAGTCGAATTCCGTATAAAAACGCAACTTGCGCAGTAAGACCATTTGAAAGAATAATGCTTGCATATAAGGTGTGAAGTATTTAGCGCGGTGAAAATGAATGAAATACGGTCGATTTTCAAGAACAAGCTCTACCCCGAAACCAGCACTTGATCAGTGCAACATTCCTTATGATAAGCTTGAACTTTTCGAACAAAACATTGAGAAATTCAATATTGAAAAACTATCTATCGGATATATTATAAAAGACAAGTTGTCGGTCTGTACGTACGTCTGTCTGAAACAATCGCAAAGTGTCATCCACATCTGGGTGTCTTGCGCCGGAACGGCGCCATGTAGGAGCGTGAAATTTGGCAGTCGACAAGCGCGGTCAAATCGAACGATCGTATTAAAATCTGGGCGCAATCCGACCAGGGTTGCGTCTCTGGCGGCGTCGCGAGCACGAGCCACGCTCGCCATTGGTTTAACACGGGGCGCGAAGAATGGCGATATCGGCCGAAATCGGTGCGACGCGTGCTCCTTTCCGGGCTTATATCTTGACGACCGGTGGTCACAGCGACACGCGGTTGCCACCGATCGATAGAGGAGAGATGAAGCTAGCGTGTTGATATGGTTTTATAACGTTGGGCGCGTCACGTGCACATCAGGACCAATTGTTGTGAAAAAATGGCCGATTTCGTGCCTCGTGGAGGAAAAATCGTTGCCGTTTGAAAACGGTTTGGCCGAATGAAATCGGTGTGGTACCATTTTTTAGGTAAATATACGAGAGAATGGATAATGGTAAACAAAAAGTGATTATTTCTACCATTTCCTTAATAATGTAAAATTCATTTGAAAGTTTGATGCGCGCGGAGTGCCCTGTCCTTTACAACATCATAACGTATCGAAAACGTTGAAAATTGACCATGAAACACACATATTCGGATAGCGCATTCTTTTCTGATCAATATCCACCAAAAAAATTATCAAAAAGTCAATCAACTTCCGTAAAAATGCCTCAGGCATACCACCGTGTTTTGTTAACGTTAGACATATTTTCCGATGAAATCCGATCGATGGCTTATAGCCGGCATGTCATTAAACTTTTGCCAATCAGTCAGCACGGCATAGCCTGCAAGGCACCGCCCGCTTACGGATATTGCAAACCATTGAAAATTTTACTTGCATATAACTCAGCCGTTTCTGGGCCGATTGCGCTGAAACTTGGACTGTCGGCAGGCAGGGCACTCACCAAGCGATGTAGGGTCATGCGTCACAGGTGGGGTGGACTCATGCACGTGTGCACGTGAGGGGGTCCGTTTCTACATCTGATGAATCCCTGGGTCGATATAATCAAATTTGTACACTGTTAGGGACAATTTAGACAGGTGGCTCACATAAGTCATCTGGAGTCTCAGTAAGCGCGTGCGCACGTGCAGGGGCTTATTTATACATATCTCAAGAACAGGTAGGACGATAGCACTCAAATTTTGTAAAACCCCTCGGTCAAGTATAAGTAGGGCATGCGTATGACGGGTATAGGTAGGGTGCGGTATGGGAAGGGTAGGGTATGGGTAGGGTAGGCTTTGGATAGGGTAGGGTAGGGTACGTATGGGTAGGGTAGGGTAGGGTATTTATTGTATGGGTAGGGTAGTGTATATGATAGAGGTAGCTTTGGGTATGGGTAGGGTAGGGTAAAGTATGGGTATGGTAAGGTATAGGGTAGAGGTAGGTTTGCCGTTTGGGTAGGGTAAGGTAAAATTGGGTATGGTAGGGTATAAGTTAGACATAGGGTAGGGTATGGGTAGGGTATGTATATTGGTAGGGTAGGGTTGGGCCTTTTGCGGCTTTTCCGATTGGCGGCGGTTGGGCGTGCGATGCGGGCGGTTTTATGTGTTGTTCGTGGTTGGCGGCGCTGTTTTTTATTGCGACGCTTGCGTTGGTGTTTTGGGCGTGCGTTTTGCGCGTTTTTGCGGTGTTTGCGTTTGTTGGCGGGCGGCCGTTTTTTTGCGGCGTTCGCGGTTGGCGGCGGGCAGGCGTGCGATGCGGGCGTTTTTTTTTTGCGGCGGTGTTTGCGTTTTTGCGGTGTTTGTTTTTGGCAGCGGGCGGGCGGGTGATGCGGGCGGTTTTGATTTTTTGCGGCGTTTTTGCGTTTTTTTGCGGTTTGCGGCGGGCGGGCGATTTTTTATTTGTTTTAATTTATTGCGACGTTTGCGTTGGCGTTTCGGGTGTGCGTTTTGCGCGTTTTGTGTTTGGGGGCGGGCGGGCGCTTTTTTGTTTCCTTTTTACGGTGTTTGCGTTTGGTGGCGGGCGGGCGATTTTTAGGCGTTTTCGGTTGGCGGTTAGCGTGCGTGCGATGCGAACGGTTTTATTTTTGCGGCGTTTCTGCGTTTTTTTTTGCGTCGGGCGGGCGATTCTTTATTTTTTGCGACGTTTGCGTCGGCATTTCGGGCGTGCCTTTGGCGCATTTTGCGGTGTTTGCGTTTTGCGGCGGGCGGGCGGCGTTTCACAATTCAAAGTCCCAACATTCGGATCTCCATTGCTCCTCGAAAAGCCATACACACCTACTATACAGTTTAATGAAGAAACTACCAAACTCTACTTATTAAACCTAGAAGTTTTGACAACCAAACTAATAATCCCCTTAATATATCTCGAACCTATACAGTTATCGCGTAAACCTGTATTCTAGTCGGATATATTATAAAAGAGAAGTTGTCGGTCCGTGTGTCACAAACGAAAAGTGTCATCCACATCTGGGTGTCTTGCGCCGGAACGGCGCCATGTAGGGGCGTGAAATTTGGCAGGCACCAAGCGTGGTCAAATCGAACGATCGTATTAAAATCTAGGTGCGATCCGACCAGGGGTGCGTCTCTGGCGGCGTCGCGAGCACGAGCCACGCTCGCCATTGGTTTAACACGGGGCGCGAAAAATGGCGATATCGGCCGAAATCGGTGCGACGCGTGCTCCTTTCCGGGCTTATATCTTGACGACCGGTTGTCACAGCGACACGCGGTTGCCACCGATCGATAAAGGAGAGATAAAGCTAGCGTATTGATGTGGTTTGATGACGTTGGGCGCGTCACGTGCACATCAGGACCCATTGTTGTGAAAAAATGACCGATTTCGTGCCTCGTGGAGGAAAAATCGGTGCCGTTTGAAAACGGTTTGACCGAATGAAATCGGTGTGGTACCATTTTTTAGGTAATTGCACGTGTGATACAATGTATGAAAAGAAAAAGTGATTGTTGCTACCACTTCCTTAATAATGAAAGATTTATTTGATAGTTTGATGCGCGCCGAGTGCGCTGTCCTTTACAACACGATAACGTATTGAAAACGTTGAAAATTGGCCATGAAACACACATATTCGGATAGCGCATTCTTTTCTCATCAATATCCACCCAAAATATTATCAAAAAGTCAATAAATTTCCGTGAAAATGACTCAGGCATGCCACCGTGTTTTGTTAACGTTAGACATATTTTCCGATGAAATCCGATCGATGGCTTATAGCCGGCATGTCTTTAAACATTTGACCATCAGTCAGCACGGCATAGGCTGCAAGGCACCGCCCGCTTACGGATATTGCAAACCCTTGAAAATTTTAGTTGCATATAACTCAGCCGTTTCTGGGCCGATTGCGCTGAAACTTGGACTGTCGGCAGGCAGGGCACTCACCAAGCGATGTAGGGCCATGTGTCACGAGTGGGGTGGACTCATGCACGCGCGCACGTGAGGGGGTCCGCTTCTACATCTGATGAATCCCTGGGTCGATTTTAATCAAATTTTGTACACTGTTAGGGACAATTTAGACAGGTGGCTGACATAAGTCATCTGGAGTCTCAGTAAGCGCGTGCGCACGTGCAGGGACCCATTTATATATATATATATATATATATATATATATATATATATATATATATATATATATATATATATTTATATATATATCAGGGACCCATTTATATATATATATATATATATATATATATATATATATATATATATATATATATATATATATATATATATATATATATATATATATATATATATATATATATATGTATATATATATATATATATATATATATATATATATATATATATATATATATCAAGACCGGGTAGGACGATAGCACTCAAATTTGGTAAAACTCCTCTGTCAAGTATGAGTAGGGCATGAGTATGCCGGGTATAGGTAGGGTAGGATAGGGTAGGGTAGGGTAGGGTAGGGTATGGTATTGTATGGGTAGGGTAGGGTAGTGTATAGGATAGAGATGGGTTTGAGTATGGGAAGGGTATGGTAAAGTATGGGTATGGTAAGGTATAGGGTAGAGGTAGGTTTGCCGTTTGGGTAGAGTAGGGTAAAGTTGGGTAAGGTAGAGTATAAGGTAAACGTAGGGTAGGGTATGGGTAGGGTATGGGTAGGACTAGGGTATGGGTAGGTTATGTATATTGGTAGGGTAGGGTAGGGCCTTTTGCGGCTTTTTCGGTTGGCGGCGGTTAGGCGTGCGATGCGGGCGGTTTCCTTTGTTGCGGCGTTTGCGGCGTTTTGCGGTTGGCGGCGGGCAGGCGTGCGATGCGGGCGGTTTTTGCGGCGGTGTTTGCGTTTTTGCGGTGTTTGCGTTTGTCGGCGGGCGGCCGTTTTTTTTGCGGCGTTTTGCGGTTGGCGGCGGGCAGGCGTGCGATGCGGGCGATTTTTTTGCGGCGGTGTTTGTGTTTGGCGGCGGGCGGGCGGGCGATGCGGGCGGTTTTGATTTGTTTGCGGCGTTTTTTTTTGCGTTTTTTTGCGGTTTGTGACGGGGGGGCGATTTTTTATTTGTTTTAATTTATTGCGACGTTTGCGTTTGCGTTTCGCGCGTGCGTTTTGCGCGTTTTGCGTTTTGGGTCGGGCGGGCGCTTTTTGTTTCCATTTTACGGTGTTTGCGTTTGGGGCGAGCGGGCGCTTTTTTGCGGTGTTTGTGTTTGGTGGCGTGGGGCGATTTTTAGGCGTTTTCGGTTGGCGGTTAGCGTGCGTGCGATGCGGACGGTTTTTTAGGCGTTTTAAGTTTTTTTTTGCGTTGGGCGGGCGATTGCTTATTTTTTGCGACGTTTGCGTCGTCATTTCGGGCGTGCTTCTGGCGCATTTTGCGGTTTTAGCGTTTGGCGGCGGGTGGACGTTTTTCGAGGCGTTTGCGGTTGGCGGCGGGCGGGCGTGCGATGCGGGCGGTTTTCATTTTTGCGGCGTTTGCGGTTGGCGGCGGGCGGGCGCGCGATGCGGGCGGTTATTATTTTTTGCGGCGTTTGCGGTTAGAGGCGGTCGTTTTTTATTTTTGCGGCGTTTGCGGTTGGCGGCGGGCGGGCGTGCTTTTTTTTTAAATAATTCAATGGCCAAACTATTGGATCCGTAGTGCTCCTCGAAAAGCCATACCTACCTACTTACAATTAAATAAAGTAACTATAAAACTCAACCCTACCTATATAAGCATACAAGTTTTGACAACCAAACTAATGGCCCCATCAACAATATCTATCCAAACGTACAGTTATCGCGTAAACCTGTATTCTAGTCGGATATATTATAAAAGAGAAGTTGTCTGTGTGTCACAAACGAAAAGTGTCATCCACATCTGGGTGTCTTGCGCCGGAACGGCGCCATGTAGGAGCGTGAAATTTGGCAGGCACCAAGCGTGGTCAAATCGAACGATCGTATTAAAATCTGGGTGCGATCCGACCAGGGGTGCGTCTCTGGCAGGGTCGCGAGCACGAGGCACGCTCGCCATTGGTTTAGCACGGGGCGCGAAAAATGGCGATATCGGCCGAAATCGGTCCGACGCGTGCTCCTTTCCGGGCTTATATCTTGACGACCGGTGGTCACAGCGACACGCGGTTGCCACCGATCGATAGAGGAGAGATAAAGCTAGCGTAATAATATGGTTTTATAACGTTGGTCGCGTCACGTGCACATCAGGACCTTCTGTTGTACAGAAATGGACGATTTCGTGCCTCGTAGACATAAAATCGGTGCCGTTTGAAAACGGTTTGGCCGAATGAAATCGGTATGGCACCATTTTTTAGGTAATTGCACGTGTGATGCAATGAATGAAAAGAAAAAGTGATTTTTACTACCACTTCCTTAATAATGAAAAATTTATTTGAAAGTGTGATGCGCGCCGAGTGCGCTGTCCTTTACAACATCATAACGCATCGAAAACGTTAAAAATTGACCATGAAACGCACATATTCGGATAGCGCATTCTTTTCTGATCAATATCCACCCAAAATATTATCAAGAAGTCAATAAACTACCGTGAAAATGACTCAGGCATACCACAGTGTTTTGTTAACGTTAGACATATTTTCCGATGAAATCCGATCGATGGCTTATAGCCGGCATGTCATTAAACATTTGACTATCAGTCAGCACGGCATAGGCTGCAAGGCACCGCCCGCTTAGGGATATCGCAAACCCTTGAAAATTGTACTTGCATATAACTCAGCCGTTTCTGGGCCGATTGCGCTGAAACTTGGACTGTCGGCAGGCAGGGCACTCACCAAGCGATGTAGGGTCATGTGTCACAGGTGGGGTAGACTCATGCACGTGCGCACGTGTGGGGTCCCTTTCTACATCTCAAGAACGGCTGGGCCGATTTCACTCACATTTTGTACACTGTTAGTGACAATTTAGACAGGTGGCTTACATAAGTCATCTGGAGTCTCAGTAAGCGCGTGCGCACGTGCAGGGGCCCATTTATATATCTCAAGAACCGGTAGGACGACAGCACTCAAATTTGGTGAAACTCCTTGGTCAAGTATGAGTAGGGCATGAGTATGCCGGGTATAGGTAGGGTACGGTATGGGAAGGGTAGGGTTTGGGTAGGAATAGGGTATGGGTAGGGTATGTATATTGGTAGGGTAGGGTAGGACCTTTTGCGGTTTTTCCGATTGGCGGCGGATGGGCGTGCGATGCGGGCGGTTTCCTTTGTTGCGGCGTTTGCGGCGTTTTGCGGTTGGCGGCGGGCAGGCGTGCGATGCGGGCGGTTTTTTGCGGCGGTGTTTGCGTTTTTGCGGTGTTTGCGTTCGTCGGCGGGCGGCCGTTTTTTTTGCAGCGTTTTGCGGTTGGCAGCGGGCAGGCGTGCGATGCGGGTGGTTTTTTGCGGCGGTGTTTGTGTTTAGCGGCGGGCGGGCGGGCGATGCGGGCGGTTTTGATTTGTTTGCGGCGTTTTTGCGTTTTTTTTGCGGTTTGCGGCGGGCGGGCGATTTTTTATTTGTTTTAATTCATTGCGACCTTTGCGTTGGCGTTTCGGGCGTGCGTTTTGCGGGCGCTTTTTTGTTTCCTTTTTACGGTGTTTGCGTTTGGGGCGAGCGGGCGTTTTTTGCGGTGTTTGCGTTTGGTGGCGGGCGGGCGATTTTTAGGTGTTTTCGGTTGGCGGTTAGCGTGCGTGCGATGCGGACGTTTTTTAGGCGTTTTTTGCGTTTTTTTTGCGTTGGGCGGGCGATTGTTTATTTTTTGCGATGTTTGCGTCGGCATTGCGGGCGTGCCTTTGGCGTATTTTGCGGTTTTAGCGTTTAGCAGCGGGCGGCCGTTTTTTTCGAGGCGTTTGCGGTTGGCGGCGGGCGGGCGTGCGATGCGGGCGGTTTTCATTTTTGCGCCGTTTGCGGTTGGTGGCGGGCGGGCGCGCGATGCGGGCGGTTTTTTATTTTTTGCGGCGTTTGTGGTGTTGTTTGTGGTTGGAGGCGGGCGATTTTCATTTTTGTGGCGTTTGCGGTTGGCGGCGGGCGGGCGGGCGCACGATGCGGGCGGTTTTCATTTTTCGAGGCGTTTGCGGTTGGCGGCGGTCGGGCGGGCGATGCGGGCGGTTTTCATTTTTTTGCGGCGTTTGTGGTTGGTGGCGGGCGGGCGCGCGATGCGGGCGGTTTTCATCTTTCGGGGCGTTTGCGGTTGGCGGCGGTCGGGCGGGCGATGCGGGCGGTTTTCATTTTTTGCGGCGTTTGCGGTTTTAGCGTTTGGCGGCGAGCGGCCGTTTTTTTTAGGCGTTTGCGGTTGGCGGCGGGCGGGCGTGTGATGCGGGCGGTTTTCATTTTTGCGCCGTTTGCGGTTGGCGGCGGGCGGGCGCGCGATGCTGGCGGTTTTATTTTTTGCGGCGTTTGCGGTGTTGTTTGCGATTGGAGGCGGTCGTTTTTTCATTTTTGCGGCGTTTGCGGTTGGCGGCGGGAGGGCGTGTCGTTTTTCTAATAGTTCAATGTCCAAACTTTTGGATCCGTAGTCGGATATATTATAAAAGAGAAGTTGTCGGTCTGTACGTAACAACCGAAAAGTGTCATCCACATCTGGGTGTCTTGCGCCGGAACGGCGCCATGCAGGGGCGTGAAATTTGGCAGGCACCAAGCGTGGTCAAATCGAACGATGGTATTAAAATCTGGGCGCGATTTGACCAAGGGTGCGTCTCTGGCGGCGTCGCGAGCACGAGGCACGCTCGCCATTGGTTTAGCACGGGGCGCGAAAAATGGCGATATCGGCCAAAATCGGTGCGACGCGTGCTCCTTTTCGGGCTTATATCTTGACGACCGGTGGTCACAGCGACACGCGGTTGCCACCGATCGATAGAGGAGAGGTGGACCTAGCGTATTGATATGGTTTTATAACGTTGGGCGCGTCACGTGCAAATCAGGACCCATTGTTGTGAAAAAATGGCCGATTTCGTGCCTCGTGGAGGAAAAATCGGTGCCTTTTGAAAACGGTTTGACCGAATGAAATCGGTGTGGTACCATTTTTTAGGTAATTGCACGTGTGATGCAATGAATGAAAAGAAAAAGTGATTGTTGCTACCACTTCCTTAATAATGAGAAATTTATTTGAAAATTTGATGCGCGCCGAGTGCGCTGTCCTTTACAACATCATAACGTATCGAAAACGTTGAAAATTGACCATAAAACACACATATTCGGATAGCGCATTCTTTTGTGACCAATATCCACCCAAAATATTATCGAAAAGTCAATAAACTTCCGTGAAAATGACTCAGGCATACCACCGTGTTTTGTTAACGTTAGACATATTTTCCGATGAAATCCGATCGATGGCTTATAGCCGGCATGTCATTAAACTTTTGCTTACCAGTCAGCACGGCATAGGCTACAAGGCACCGCTGGCTTAAGGATATCGCCAAACCCTTCAAAATTGTACTTGCATATAACTCAGTCGTTTCTGGGCCGATTGCGCTGAAACTTGGACTTTCGGCAGGCAGGGCACTCACCAAGCGATGTAGGGTCATGTGTCACAGGTGGGGTGGACTCATGCACGTGCGCACGTGAGAGGGTCCGTTTCTACATCTGATGAATCCCTGGGTCGATTTCACTCAAATTTTGTACACTTTTGGGGACAATTTAGACAGGTGGCTGACATAAGTCATCTGGAGTTTATTAAGCGCGTGCGCACGTGCAGGGGCCCATTTATACATATCTCAAGAACAGGCAGGACGATAGCACTCAAATTTGGTAAACCTCCTCGGTCAAGTATGAGTAGGGCATGAGTATGCCGGCTATAGGTAGGATACGGCATGGCAAGGGTAGGGTATGGGTAGGGTAGGGTAGAGTACGTATGGGTAGGGTAGGGTAGTGTATAGAATAGAGATAGGTTTGAGTATGGGAAGGGTATGGTAAAGTATGGGTATGGTAAGGTATAGGGTAGAGGTAGGTTTGCCGTTTGGGTAGAGTAGGGTAATGGGTAGGTTATGTATATTGGTAGGGTAGGGTAGGGCCTTTTGCGGCTTTTTCGATTGTCGGCGGTTAGGTGTGCGATGCGGGCGGTTTCCTTTGTTGCGGCGTTTGCGGCGTTTTGCGGTTGGCGGCGGCCAGGCGTGCGATGCGGGCGTTTTTTTTGCGGCGGTGTTTGCGTTTTTGCGGTGTTTGCGTTTGTCGGCGGGCGGCCGTTTTTTTTTTGCGGCGTTTTGCGGTTGGCGGCGGGCAGGCGTGCGATGCGGGCAGTTTTTTGCGGCGGTGTTTGTGTTTGGTGGCGGGCGGTTGGGCGATGCGGGTGGTTTTGATTTGTTTGCGGCGTTTTTGCGTTTTGTTTTGCGGTTTACGGCGGGCGGGCGATTTTTATTTGTTTTAATTTATTGCGACGTTTGCGTTGGTGTTTCGGGCGTGCGTTTTGCGTTTTGGGGCGGGCGGGCGCTTTTTTGTTTCCTTTTTACGGTGTTTGCGTTTGGGGCGAGCGGGCGCTTTTTTGCGGTGTTTGCGTTTGGTGGCGGGCGGGCGATTTTTAGGCGTTTTCGGTTGGCGGTTTGCGTGCGTGCGATGCGGACGTTTTTTCGGAGTTTCTGCGTTTTTTTGCGTTGGGCGGGCGATTGTTTATTTTTTGCGACGTTTGTCGGGCGTGCCTTTCGCGCATTTTGCGGTTTTAGCGTTTGGCGGCGGGTGGCCGTTTTTCGAGGCGTTTGCGGTTGGCGGCGGGCGGGCGTGCGATGCGGGCGGTTTTCATTTTTGCGGCGTTTGCGGTTGGCGGCGGGCGGGCGCGCGATGCGGGCGGTTTTTATTTTTTGCGGCGTTTGCGGTGTTATTTGCGGTTGGAGGCGATCGTTTTTTATTTTTGCGGCGTTTGCGGTTGGCGGCGGGCGGGCGTGTTTTTTTTTTTAATAATTCAATGTCCAAACTTTTGGATCCGTAGTGCTCCTCGAAAAGCCATACCTACCTACTTACAATTAAATAAAGTAACTATAAAACTCAACCCTACCTATATAAGCATACAAGTTTTGACAACCAAACTAATGGCCCCATCAACAATATCTATCCAAACGTACAGTTATCGCGTAAACCTGTATTCTAGTCCCCCTATATTATAAATTTGAAGTTGTCGGTCACAGCCGAAACCTGTCATCGCTATTTGCGTGTCTAGCGCCGGAACGGTGCAGCGCAGCGGCATGAAAGTTTGAGGGCGTATTTTTTAGGTGAATCGAACCATCGTATCAAAATTGGGTTGCCATCCGCCGACGGGGACGTCGTCGGCAGCGTCTTAAAAAAGAGGTACGATCGCCATTGGTTTAACATTACGCGCGGAAAACGGCCACCGTCCGAAAACATGGTTCGACTCTTTTGCGTATATCTCGGCAACGGAGGGTAACAGCGACACGGGATTACCACCGATCGACAGAGCGGAAACAGACCTAGCGTATGCAACACATAGTTTTGTAAAACACTCACCACACGCAAAGAAATGGCCTATAAACTTGAAAAATGGGCCGTTTTTTATACTTTTCAGGAAATGCATTAGTATTTGAAAACGGTGCATTTGATCGACACGGGATGCAGTTCACGGACTACAATAGGATCGGACCTTTTCAGAAAACATAGATTTTCGGCCATTCACTCGCACATCTTTATAATTAAGCGCTTACAATTTGCAAGTTTTACGTTTATGCGGTATGATCATCTTTACACCGTCATAATGTACTGATAACATAGACCTATGGCTATAAATCTACCATTGATTGAAAGAGCATTCTTTTCTGATCACTACACACCCAAAATATTTTCAAAAAGTCAACAAGGGCTCTAAGAAACAGCGCAATGATTGTACCGTTTTTAACGCACGTTTTCCGTCGTAGCGGCGGCGGGCATTGAACGCGGCGGCCGGATGACGGAAATACCACCGTGTGCTATAAATACGCGTAATACTCGCCGCTCGTCCACTGGCCGCGTGGCCGAGTGGATTGGGTGTCCGGCTGGAAATCCGGAGGCGGGGAGTTCGCGACTGGTCAGTGTCGATCTTTTTCACTCGCCTTTGTCCAAAGGTAGCATCCGGCCGGCCGGCAATTGCTAATAGGGCCCGGTGTGCTATACACTCACGAGGTGGCAGAGCGTAACGTTAGACGTATTTAACGTTAGACGTATTTTCCAGCAAAATCCGATCGATGGCTTAGAGCCGGCATGCCGTTGAACTTTTGACAATAGTCAGCACAGCATCGCAAACAAACCAATGCCGTGATGCACCTCTCGCCAAGGTGAATTAGAAAACACTTAGGATAAGCGCTCGGCACAAACAAATTAACTTTGAAACAGTAATAAATCAGCTGTTATTTGACTGATTCCTCTGAAACCGGGGCCCCGTGTCATAAAGCGAGTCCGTAACTTACGCCGGTTTTAAGTATAGTATAGTAGTAGTAACCGACAAGTAAGTATAGTATAGTAGTTTTTCGACAAAATCCGATCGATGGCTTATGGCCGGCAGGTCATACAACTTATGACAATAGCTATCAAAGCATGGGCTGCAATGCACCGCCCGCAAAGAGGAATTCAAAACACTGGAAATAAGCGCCTACCAGTCAACAGCACATTATTGTACTAGAAATAACTCAGCTACTACCGGGGCGATTGCGCTGAAACTTGGACTGTGGGTGGAGGGGGCACTAACCTAGCGATGCATCGTCATTTGTGACATGTAGGGTGGATCGATTGCACGTGCGCATGTGAGGGGTCCACTTATACATCTCAAGAACGGCTGGGCCGATTTCGCTCAAATTTTGTTCACTGTTGGGGACAATTTAGAAAGGTTGCTGGCACAAGTCATCTGGAGTTTCAGTTAGCGCGTGCGCACGTGCAGTGGGCCAGTTTTACATCTCAATAACGGCTGGGCCGATTGCGGTCAAATTTGGTACATCGCCTCGATAGAGGGTGAGGAGGTTATGAGTGGGGTAAGGTATGAGTAGGATAGGGTGTGGGTAGTGTATGGGCAGGGAAGGGTACGGTATTGGCAAGGTGGGTTATGGGCAGGGCAGGGTATGAGTATTGGCAGGGTAGAGTAGTGTAGGGTAGGGTAGAGTTGAGTGCAATAAGGGCCCAACTCACGAAAGACTCTAACAACTCGTAACCAGCACCGAGACACCATACCGTTCAATTAAAACAAATATCAAACTCCGACCAAATAATCAAATAAAGATACAAGTTTTGACAACCAAACTAATGGCCACATCAACAATATCTATCGAAACGTACAAGTATCGCGCAAACATGGCCATCTAGGGTAGTGTATGGGCAGGGCAGGGTACGGTATTGGCAGGATTGGTTATGGACAGGGCAAGGTATAGTACCAAGTATAAGTATAGTCACAAACCTAAACTCTAAAACGTATGCGTAAGTCGCAAACCTGTATTCTAGTCCCCCTATATTATAAATTTGAAGTTGTCGGTCACAGCCGAAACCTGTCATCGCTATTTGCGTGTCTAGCGCCGGAACGGTGCAGCGCAGCGGCATGAAAGTTTGAGGGCGTATTTTTTAGGTGAATCGAACCATCGTATCAAAATTGGGTTGCCATCCGCCGACGGGGACGTCGTCGGCAGCGTCTTAAAAAAGAGGTACGATCGCCATTGGTTTAACATTACGCGCGGAAAACGGCCACCGTCCGAAAACATGGTTCGACTCTTTTGCGTATATCTCGGCAACGGAGGGTAACAGCGACACGGGATTACCACCGATCGACAGAGCGGAAACAGACCTAGCGTATGCAACACATAGTTTTGTAAAACACTCACCACACGCAAAGAAATGGCCTATAAACTTGAAAAATGGGCCGTTTTTTATACTTTTCAGGAAATGCATTAGTATTTGAAAACGGTGCATTTGATCGACACGGGATGCAGTTCACGGACTACAATAGGATCGGACCTTTTCAGAAAACATAGATTTTCGGCCATTCACTCGCACATCTTTATAATTAAGCGCTTACAATTTGCAAGTTTTACGTTTATGCGGTATGATCATCTTTACACCGTCATAATGTACTGATAACATAGACCTATGGCTATAAATCTACCATTGATTGAAAGAGCATTCTTTTCTGATCACTACACACCCAAAATATTTTCAAAAAGTCAACAAGGGCTCTAAGAAACAGCGCAATGATTGTACCGTTTTTGACGCACGTTTTCCGTCGTAGCGGCGGCGGGCATTGAACGCGGCGGCCGGATGACGGAAATACCACCGTGTGCTATAAATACGCGTAATACTCGCCGCTCGTCCACTGGCCGCGTGGCCGAGTGGATTGGGTGTCCGGCTGGAAATCCGGAGGCGGGGAGTTCGCGACTGGTCAGTGTCGATCTTTTTCACTCGCCTTTGTCCAAAGGTAGCATCCGGCCGGCCGGCAATTGCTAATAGGGCCCGGTGTGCTATACACTCACGAGGTGGCAGAGCGTAACGTTAGACGTATTTAACGTTAGACGTATTTTCCAGCAAAATCCGATCGATGGCTTAGAGCCGGCATGCCGTTGAACTTTTGACAATAGTCAGCACAGCATCGCAAACAAACCAATGCCGTGATGCACCTCTCGCCAAGGTGAATTAGAAAACACTTAGGATAAGCGCTCGGCACAAACAAATTAACTTTGAAACAGTAATAAATCAGCTGTTATTTGACTGATTCCTCTGAAACCGGGGCCCCGTGTCATAAAGCGAGTCCGTAACTTACGCCGGTTTTAAGTATAGTATAGTAGTAGTAACCGACAAGTAAGTATAGTATAGTAGTTTTTCGACAAAATCCGATCGATGGCTTATGGCCGGCAGGTCATACAACTTATGACAATAGCTATCAAAGCATGGGCTGCAATGCACCGCCCGCAAAGAGGAATTCAAAACACTGGAAATAAGCGCCTACCAGTCAACAGCACATTATTGTACTAGAAATAACTCAGCTACTACCGGGGCGATTGCGCTGAAACTTGGACTGTGGGTGGAGGGGGCACTAACCTAGCGATGCATCGTCATTTGTGACATGTAGGGTGGATCGATTGCACGTGCGCATGTGAGGGGTCCACTTATACATCTCAAGAACGGCTGGGCCGATTTCGCTCAAATTTTGTTCACTGTTGGGGACAATTTAGAAAGGTTGCTGGCACAAGTCATCTGGAGTTTCAGTTAGCGCGTGCGCACGTGCAGTGGGCCAGTTTTACATCTCAATAACGGCTGGGCCGATTGCGGTCAAATTTGGTACATCGCCTCGATAGAGGGTGAGGAGGTTATGAGTGGGGTAAGGTATGAGTAGGATAGGGTGTGGGTAGTGTATGGGCAGGGAAGGGTACGGTATTGGCAAGGTGGGTTATGGGCAGGGCAGGGTATGAGTATTGGCAGGGTAGAGTAGTGTAGGGTAGGGTAGAGTTGAGTGCAATAAGGGCCCAACTCACGAAAGACTCTAACAACTCGTAACCAGCACCGAGACACCATACCGTTCAATTAAAACAAATATCAAACTCCGACCAAATAATCAAATAAAGATACAAGTTTTGACAACCAAACTAATGGCCACATCAACAATATCTATCGAAACGTACAAGTATCGCGCAAACATGGCCATCTAGGGTAGTGTATGGGCAGGGCAGGGTACGGTATTGGCAGGATTGGTTATGGACAGGGCAAGGTATAGTACCAAGTATAAGTATAGTCACAAACCTAAACTCTAAAACGTATGCGTAAGTCGCAAACCTGTATTCTAGTCCCCCTATATTATAAATTTGAAGTTGTCGGTCACAGCCGAAACCTGTCATCGCTATTTGCGTGTCTAGCGCCGGAACGGTGCAGCGCAGCGGCATGAAATTTTGAGGGCGTATTTTTTAGGTGAATCGAACCATCGTATCAAAGTTTGGTTGCCATCCGCCGACGGGGACGTCGTCGGCAGCGTCTTAAAAAAGAGGTACGATCGCCATTGGTTTAACATTACGAGCGGAAAACGGCCGCCGTCCGAAAAAACGGTTCGACTCTTTTGCGTATATCTTGGCAACGGAGGGTCACAGCGACACGGGGTTACCACCGATCGATAGAGCGGAAACAGACCTAGCGTGTGCAACACATAGTTTTGTAAAACAATCACCACACGCAAAGAAATGGCCTAGAAACTTGAAAAATGGGCCGTTTTTTATACTTTTCAGGAAATGCATTGGCATTTGAGAACGGCACATTTGTTTGACACGGGATGCAGTTCACGGACTACAATAGGATCGGACCTTTTCAAAAAACCTAGATATTCGGCCATTCACTCGCACATCTGTATAATTAAGCGTTTACAAATTGCAAGGTTTACGTTTACACGGTATGATCATCTTTACACCGTCATAATGTACTGATAACATAGACCTATGGCTATAAATCTACCATTGTCTGAAAGAGCATTTTTTTCTGATCACTACACACCCAAAATATTTTCAAAAAGTCAACAAGGGCTCTAAGAAACAACGTAATGATTGTACCGTTTTTGACGCACGTTTTCCGTCGTAGCGGCGGCGGGCATTGAACGCGGCGGCCGGATGACGGAAATACCGCCGTGTGCTTTGAATACGCGTAATACTCGCCGCTCGTCCACTGGCCGTGTGGCCGGGTGGATTGGGTGTCCGGCTGGAAATCCGGAGGCGGGGAGTTCGCGACTGGTCAGTGTCGATCTTTTTCGCTCGCCTTTGTCCAAAGGCAGCATCCGGTCGTCCGGTAATTGCTAAGAGGGCCCGGTGTGCTATACATACATTCAGGAGGTGGTCATACATCCTAGGAACGGGACATCAGATTGACAAGCGGTTTTCTTTACTGAATGTCACTTGGACGTAAAAGTTTTGTGGTGTGATGGCCACCATGCGTTCTTGCCAACCACCGCACGTGGTGCGTGGTAAAGTTGGACAATTTTTAAGAACCCAAAAATTGCAACCTCAATAACGGCACAACGGTTGGGCCGATTGATTTAAAACTCGGTACACAGTTAGGTCTCCATCAGATAATTCATCTGCATGTGTTAAGGTTGGGGTGCTACAGCACGTGCGCACGTGCAGGGGGCGCTCCCAGATCTCGAGAACGGCTGGGCCGATTGCGCTCACATTTGGTACACGGTTGGGGACCAGTTAGTAGGGTGCCGTGCAAAAGTCAGTTTGGACCCCGCTTGCACGTGCGCACGTACAGAATGCCGCTTCCAGATCTCAGGAACGGCTGGGCCGGTTGCGTTCAAATTTGGCACACCGCTAGCGACCGGCTAGAAGGGTGCTTTGCACAAGCCCGTTGGAAGTACCCTCTCGCCCTTGCGCACGTGCAGGGCTCACTATCTCGCTCGCTCGTTCTTCGCCCAAAAGGCGTTTTACTGGTGTGTTACAGATGTGGTGGACCGACTGCACGTGTACACGTGAGGTGACAGGGTCAGCTTCTCCATCTAAGAAACGGCTGGGTCGATGTCGCTCAAATTTTGCACACTGTTGGGAACCATTTAGACAGGTGGCTGGCGCAAGTCATCTGGAGTTTCAACTAGCGTGTACGCACGTGTAGGGACCGCTTTTATATCTCAAGAACTAATAAGCCGATTGCACTCAAATTTGGAACACCGCTTCGGTCGAGTATGAAAAGAGTATGGGTAGGGTATGGGATAGTATATGTAGAGTATGATAGAGTAGGGTAGGGTAAGGTAGGGGGGGGGTAGGGTATAGTAGGGTAGGGTAGAGTTGGGTAGGGTAGGGTAGAGTTGGGTAGGGTAGGGTAGAGTTGGGTAGGGTAGGGTAGGGCAGGGTAGGGTAGGGTAGGGGTTTAGGTTACGTGGTGGCAGGGCTTGGGACAGGGGTAAAGTAGGGGCAGTGTATGGGAAGTGTAGAAGAGGGGTTGTGTAGGGTTAGTGTAGGGGTAGAGCTGGGTGAGTAGGAGTACGATATGGGCTGAGTAGGGTTAGGCAGGGGTTGGAGTAGGGGTATTGTTGGAGTAGGTGTAGTGCAGGAGTAAAGTAGCTTAGGGTTAAGTTAGTGTAGGAGTAGGATAGTGTAGGAGGTAGTGCAGGGATAAGTTAGCACTATTAGCATTTGCGTATGTATGCGTATGCAAACCTCTAAAACATATGCGTAAGTCACAAACCTAAACTCTAAAACCTATGCGTAAGTCGCAACAGTGGCGGATCCAGGGGGCAAAATGGGCATTTGCCCCCCCCCCCCAACGGCATAACTTTAACATTACGCCTATAAACGATGCATGGAAAGAATCGATAAATTGTTATGGTTTGCCCCCCCCAAAAAAAAAGCTCTGAGCTGGATCTGCCTCTTAGTCACAAACCTGTATTCTAGTCCCCCTATATTATAAATTTGAAGTTGTCGGTCACAGCCGAAACCTGTCATCGCTATTTGCGTGTCTAGCGCCGGAACGGTGCAGCGCAGCGGCATGAAAGTTTGAGGGCGTATTTTTTAGGTGAATCGAACCATCGTATCAAAATTGGGTTGCCATCCGCCGACGGGGACGTCGTCGGCAGCGTCTTAAAAAAGAGGTACGATCGCCATTGGTTTAACATTACGCGCGGAAAACGGCCACCGTCCGAAAACATGGTTCGACTCTTTTGCGTATATCTCGGCAACGGAGGGTAACAGCGACACGGGATTACCACCGATCGACAGAGCGGAAACAGACCTAGCGTATGCAACACATAGTTTTGTAAAACACTCACCACACGCAAAGAAATGGCCTATAAACTTGAAAAATGGGCCGTTTTTTATACTTTTCAGGAAATGCATTAGTATTTGAAAACGGTGCATTTGATCGACACGGGATGCAGTTCACGGACTACAATAGGATCGGACCTTTTCAGAAAACATAGATTTTCGGCCATTCACTCGCACATCTTTATAATTAAGCGCTTACAATTTGCAAGTTTTACGTTTATGCGGTATGATCATCTTTACACCGTCATAATGTACTGATAACATAGACCTATGGCTATAAATCTACCATTGATTGAAAGAGCATTCTTTTCTGATCACTACACACCCAAAATATTTTCAAAAAGTCAACAAGGGCTCTAAGAAACAGCGCAATGATTGTACCGTTTTTGACGCACGTTTTCCGTCGTAGCGGCGGCGGGCATTGAACGCGGCGGCCGGATGACGGAAATACCACCATGTGCTTTGAATACGCGTAATACTCCCCGCCGCTCCACTGGCCGCGTGGCCGAGTGGATTGGGTGTCCGGCTGGAAATCCGGAGGCGGGGAGTTCGCGACTGGTCAGTGTCGATCTTTTTCACTCGCCTTTGTCCAAAGGTAGCATCCGGCCGGCCGGCAATTGCTAATAGGGCCCGGTGTGCTATACACTCACGAGGTGGCAGAGCGTAACGTTAGACGTATTTAACGTTAGACGTATTTTCCAGCAAAATCCGATCGATGGCTTAGAGCCGGCATGCCGTTGAACTTTTGACAATAGTCAGCACAGCATCGCAAACAAACCAATGCCGTGATGCACCTCTCGCCAAGGTGAATTAGAAAACACTTAGGATAAGCGCTCGGCACAAACAAATTAACTTTGAAACAGTAATAAATCAGCTGTTATTTGACTGATTCCTCTGAAACCGGGGCCCCGTGTCATAAAGCGAGTCCGTAACTTACGCCGGTTTTAAGTATAGTATAGTAGTAGTAACCGACAAGTAAGTATAGTATAGTAGTTTTTCGACAAAATCCGATCGATGGCTTATGGCCGGCAGGTCATACAACTTATGACAATAGCTATCAAAGCATGGGCTGCAATGCACCGCCCGCAAAGAGGAATTCAAAACACTGGAAATAAGCGCCTACCAGTCAACAGCACATTATTGTACTAGAAATAACTCAGCTACTACCGGGGCGATTGCGCTGAAACTTGGACTGTGGGTGGAGGGGGCACTAACCTAGCGATGCATCGTCATTTGTGACATGTAGGGTGGATCGATTGCACGTGCGCATGTGAGGGGTCCACTTATACATCTCAAGAACGGCTGGGCCGATTTCGCTCAAATTTTGTTCACTGTTGGGGACAATTTAGAAAGGTTGCTGGCACAAGTCATCTGGAGTTTCAGTTAGCGCGTGCGCACGTGCAGTGGGCCAGTTTTACATCTCAATAACGGCTGGGCCGATTGCGGTCAAATTTGGTACATCGCCTCGATAGAGGGTGAGGAGGTTATGAGTGGGGTAAGGTATGAGTAGGATAGGGTGTGGGTAGTGTATGGGCAGGGAAGGGTACGGTATTGGCAAGGTGGGTTATGGGCAGGGCAGGGTATGAGTATTGGCAGGGTAGAGTAGTGTAGGGTAGGGTAGAGTTGAGTGCAATAAGGGCCCAACTCACGAAAGACTCTAACAACTCGTAACCAGCACCGAGACACCATACCGTTCAATTAAAACAAATATCAAACTCCGACCAAATAATCAAATAAAGATACAAGTTTTGACAACCAAACTAATGGCCACATCAACAATATCTATCGAAACGTACAAGTATCGCGCAAACATGGCCATCTAGGGTAGTGTATGGGCAGGGCAGGGTACGGTATTGGCAGGATTGGTTATGGACAGGGCAAGGTATAGTACCAAGTATAAGTATAGTCACAAACCTAAACTCTAAAACGTATGCGTAAGTCGCAAACCTGTATTCTAGTCCCCCTATATTATAAAAGAGAAGTTGTCGGTCACAGCCGAAACCTGTCATCGCTATTTGCGTGTCTAGCGCCGGAACGGTGCAGCGCAGCGGCATGAAATTTTGAGGGCGTATTTTTTAGGTGAATCGAACCATCGTATCAAAAGTTGGTTGCCATCCGCCGACGGGGACGTCGTCGGCAGCGTCTTAAAAAAGAGGTACGATCGCCATTGGTTTAACATTACGCACGGAAAACGGCCACCGTCCAAAAAACGGTTCGACTCTTTTGCGCATATCTCGGTAACGGAGGGTCACAGCGACACGGGGTTACGACCGATCGATACAGCGGAAACAGACCTAGCGTATGCAACACAAAGTTTTGTAAAACAATCTCCACACGCAAAGAAATGGCCTATAAACTTGAAAAATGGGCCGTTTTTTATACTTTTCAGGAAATGCAATGGCATTTGAGAACGGTGCATTTGATCGACACGGGATGCAGTTCACGGACTACAATTGGATCGGACCTTTTCAGAAAATGTAGATTTTCGGCCATTCACTCGCACATCTTTATAATTAAGCGCTTACAAATTGCAAGTTTTACGTTTACACGGTATGATCATCTTTACACCGTCATAATGTACTGATAACATAGACCTATGTCTATAAATCTACCATTGATTGAAAGAGCATTTTTTTCTGATCACTACACACCCAAAATATTTTCAAAAAGTCAACAAGGGCTCTAAGAAACAGCGCAATGATTGTACCGTTTTTGACGCACGTTTTCCGTCGTAGCGGCGGCGGGCATTGAACGCGGCGGCCGGATGACGGAAATACCACCGTGTGCTTTCAACACGCGTAATACTCGCCGCTCGTCCACTGGCCGCGTGGCCGAGTGGATTGGGTGTCCGGCTGGAAATCCGGAGGCGGGGAGTTCGCGACTGGTCAGTGTCGATCTTTTTCGCTCGCCTTTGTCCAAAGGTAGCATCCGGCCGGCCGGCAATTGCTAAGAGTGTGCTATACATAGATTCACGAGGTGGCGGAACGTGACGTTATACTATTTAACGTTAGACGTATTTTCCGGCAAAATCCGATCGATGGCTCATCGCCCATATGATAGCCAGCACAGCAAGGCCGCAATCCACCTCTCGCCTAGGGGAATTCGAAAACAGTTAACATAAACGCTCGACAGCAAATAACATAACTTTGAAACAGCAATAGCTTAGATGTCATTAGGCCGAATCCTCTGAAACTTGGATTGTCAGTAGGCAGGGCACTCACCACTCACCAGGCGATGCATGGTCATGTGTTACAGGTGCGTTGGACCGACTGCACGTGCCACGTGTGCAGTGCTGAGTGCACGTGACATGACCCGCATCTCCATCTAAGAAACGGCTGGGTCGATGTCGCTCAAATTTTGCACGCTGTTGGGGACAATGTATAAAGGTGACTGGCGCAAGTCATCTGGAATCTCAGAGCGTGCGCACGTGCAGGGACCGCTTTTATATCTCAAGAACTGATAAGCCAATTGCACTCAAAAATTTGGTACAACGTTTCGGTCGAGTATGAAAAGAGTATGGGTGGGGTATGGGATAGTATATGTATGGGTATGTTAGGGTTCGGTAGGGTAGGGTAGGGTAGGGTAGGGTAGGGTAGGGTAGGGTAAGGTACGGGGGAGGGTAGGGGTAGGGTATAGTAGGGTAGGGTAGAGTTGAGTAGAGTAGGGTAGGGTAGGGTAGGGTAGGGGTTGAGGTTACGTGGTGGCAGGGCTTGGGACAGGGGTAAAGTAGGGGCAGTGTAAGGGACGTGTAGAAGAGGGGTTGTGTAGGGTTAGTGTAGGGGTAGAGCTGGGTGAGTAGGAGTACGATATGGGCTGAGTAGGGTTAGGCAGGGGTTGGAGTAGGGGTATTGTTGGAGTAGGTGTAGTGCAGGAGTAAAGAAGCTTAGGGTTAAGTTGGTGTAGAAGTAGGATAGTGTAGGAGGTAGTGCAGGGATAAGTTAGCACTATTAGCATTTGCGTATGTATGCGTATGCAAACCTCTACTTTAAAACATATGCGTAAGTCACACACCTAAACTCTAAAACGTATGCGTAAGTCGCAACAGTGGCGGATCCAGGGGGGCGCAAAATGGGCATTTGCCCCCCCCCCTCCCCCAAACGGCATAATTTTAACATTACGCCTATGGACGATGCATGGAAAGAATCGATAAATTGTTATGGTTTGCCCCCCAAAAAACTCTGAGCTGGATCCGCCTCTGGGCTCTGAGTCACAAACCTGTATTCTAGTCCCCCTATATTATAAAAGAGAAGTTGTCGGTCACAGCCGAAACCTGTCATCGCTATTTGCGTGTCTAGCGCCGGAACGGTGCAGCGCAGCGGCATGAAATTTTGAGGGCGTATTTTTTAGGTGAATCGAACCATCGTATCAAAAGTTGGTTGCCATCCGCCGACGGGGACGTCGTCGGCAGCGTCTTAAAAAAGAGGTACGATCGCCATTGGTTTAACATTACGCACGGAAAACGGCCACCGTCCAAAAAACGGTTCGACTCTTTTGCGCATATCTCGGTAACGGAGGGTCACAGCGACACGGGGTTACGACCGATCGATACAGCGGAAACAGACCTAGCGTATGCAACACAAAGTTTTGTAAAACAATCTCCACACGCAAAGAAATGGCCTATAAACTTGAAAAATGGGCCGTTTTTTATACTTTTCAGGAAATGCAATGGCATTTGAGAACGGTGCATTTGATCGACACGGGATGCAGTTCACGGACTACAATTGGATCGGACCTTTTCAGAAAATGTAGATTTTCGGCCATTCACTCGCACATCTTTATAATTAAGCGCTTACAAATTGCAAGTTTTACGTTTACACGGTATGATCATCTTTACACCGTCATAATGTACTGATAACATAGACCTATGTCTATAAATCTACCATTGATTGAAAGAGCATTTTTTTCTGATCACTACACACCCAAAATATTTTCAAAAAGTCAACAAGGGCTCTAAGAAACAGCGCAATGATTGTACCGTTTTTGACGCACGTTTTCCGTCGTAGCGGCGGCGGGCATTGAACGCGGCGGCCGGATGACGGAAATACCACCGTGTGCTTTCAACACGCGTAATACTCGCCGCTCGTCCACTGGCCGCGTGGCCGAGTGGATTGGGTGTCCGGCTGGAAATCCGGAGGCGGGGAGTTCGCGACTGGTCAGTGTCGATCTTTTTCGCTCGCCTTTGTCCAAAGGTAGCATCCGGCCGGCCGGCAATTGCTAAGAGTGTGCTATACATAGATTCACGAGGTGGCGGAACGTGACGTTATACTATTTAACGTTAGACGTATTTTCCGGCAAAATCCGATCGATGGCTCATCGCCCATATGATAGCCAGCACAGCAAGGCCGCAATCCACCTCTCGCCTAGGGGAATTCGAAAACAGTTAACATAAACGCTCGACAGCAAATAACATAACTTTGAAACAGCAATAGCTTAGATGTCATTAGGCCGAATCCTCTGAAACTTGGATTGTCAGTAGGCAGGGCACTCACCACTCACCAGGCGATGCATGGTCATGTGTTACAGGTGCGTTGGACCGACTGCACGTGCCACGTGTGCAGTGCTGAGTGCACGTGACATGACCCGCATCTCCATCTAAGAAACGGCTGGGTCGATGTCGCTCAAATTTTGCACGCTGTTGGGGACAATGTATAAAGGTGACTGGCGCAAGTCATCTGGAATCTCAGAGCGTGCGCACGTGCAGGGACCGCTTTTATATCTCAAGAACTGATAAGCCAATTGCACTCAAAAATTTGGTACAACGTTTCGGTCGAGTATGAAAAGAGTATGGGTGGGGTATGGGATAGTATATGTATGGGTATGTTAGGGTTCGGTAGGGTAGGGTAGGGTAGGGTAGGGTAGGGTAGGGTAGGGTAAGGTACGGGGGAGGGTAGGGGTAGGGTATAGTAGGGTAGGGTAGAGTTGAGTAGAGTAGGGTAGGGTAGGGTAGGGTAGGGGTTGAGGTTACGTGGTGGCAGGGCTTGGGACAGGGGTAAAGTAGGGGCAGTGTAAGGGACGTGTAGAAGAGGGGTTGTGTAGGGTTAGTGTAGGGGTAGAGCTGGGTGAGTAGGAGTACGATATGGGCTGAGTAGGGTTAGGCAGGGGTTGGAGTAGGGGTATTGTTGGAGTAGGTGTAGTGCAGGAGTAAAGAAGCTTAGGGTTAAGTTGGTGTAGAAGTAGGATAGTGTAGGAGGTAGTGCAGGGATAAGTTAGCACTATTAGCATTTGCGTATGTATGCGTATGCAAACCTCTACTTTAAAACATATGCGTAAGTCACACACCTAAACTCTAAAACGTATGCGTAAGTCGCAACAGTGGCGGATCCAGGGGGGCGCAAAATGGGCATTTGCCCCCCCCCCTCCCCCAAACGGCATAATTTTAACATTACGCCTATGGACGATGCATGGAAAGAATCGATAAATTGTTATGGTTTGCCCCCCAAAAAACTCTGAGCTGGATCCGCCTCTGGGCTCTGAGTCACAAACCTGTATTCTAGTCTATATTATGATTTATAAGTTGTCTGTACGACGTGCGTGCATCCGTGTGTCAGGCCTTATGTGTCTTATTGCGCCTGAAAGTCGCCGCGTAGCGACGTGAAATTTGACATGCCGAATCGGTGGGTTGATGTGACCTCTGTATTAAAATTTGGGGGTGATCGGGCCAGGGGTGCGCCGTCAGCGCGTGAATCTCTGCCGCATGACTGGCCGCGGCCGGCGCCGAGCGGAGCGCACGTGCTCTAGGCTCATTTTCTTCGCTGCCAAAACTGAACGAAAAGCATCAGAGCCGGCAGGTCATTGAACTTTGACAACGAACACCGGCGCAGGGCACCGCTCGCCAAGGGGATTCGCCAGCAAATAAAATAAATTTATTCTTGCAATAACTCGGCCGCCACTGAGCCGATTGTGCTGAAAATTGGACTGTGGGTGGGCAGGGCACTCACCAGGCGAAGCATGGTCATGTGTTACAGGTGAGGTGGACTGACTGAACGTGCGCACGTGAGGGGTCGGTCCCATATCTAAGGAACGGCTGGGCCAATTGCGCTCAAATTGGGTACACAGCTTCAATCGAGTATGAGTAGGGTATGAGTAGGGTAGGGTAGAGTATGTGGAGGGTATGAGCAGTGTATGGGCAGGGTAGGGTATGGGCAGGGTGGGGTATGGGCAGGGTGGGATATGGGCAGGGTAGGGTATGGGTAGGGACCCAAATAATACAAATAAACGATTTTTAACCCAGCATAATGCATCCGTAAAGCCAATTTAATCAAAACGTACAGTTATAGCACAAAACATGCCGTCTAGTCTATATTATGATTTATAAGTTGTCTGTACGACGTGCGTGCATCCGTGTGTCAGGCCTTATGTGTCTTATTGCGCCTGAAAGTCGCCGCGTAGCGACGTGAAATTTGACATGCCGAATCGGTGGGTTGATGTGACCTCTGTATTAAAATTTGGGGGTGATCGGGCCAGGGGTGCGCCGTCAGCGCGTGAATCTCTGCCGCATGACTGGCCGCGGCCGGCGCCGAGCGGAGCGCACGTGCTCTAGGCTCATTTTCTTCGCTGCCAAAACTGAACGAAAAGCATCAGAGCCGGCAGGTCATTGAACTTTGACAACGAACACCGGCGCAGGGCACCGCTCGCCAAGGGGATTCGCCAGCAAATAAAATAAATTTATTCTTGCAATAACTCGGCCGCCACTGAGCCGATTGTGCTGAAAATTGGACTGTGGGTGGGCAGGGCACTCACCAGGCGAAGCATGGTCATGTGTTACAGGTGAGGTGGACTGACTGAACGTGCGCACGTGAGGGGTCGGTCCCATATCTAAGGAACGGCTGGGCCAATTGCGCTCAAATTGGGTACACAGCTTCAATCGAGTATGAGTAGGGTATGAGTAGGGTAGGGTAGAGTATGTGGAGGGTATGAGCAGTGTATGGGCAGGGTAGGGTATGGGCAGGGTGGGGTATGGGCAGGGTGGGATATGGGCAGGGTAGGGTATGGGTAGGGACCCAAATAATACAAATAAACGATTTTTAACCCAGCATAATGCATCCGTAAAGCCAATTTAATCAAAACGTACAGTTATAGCACAAAACATGCCGTCTAGTCCCCCTATATTATAAATTTGAAGTTGTCGGTCACAGCCGAGACCTGTCATCGCTATTTGCGTGTCTAGCGCCGGAACGGTGCAGAGCAGCGGCATGAAATTTTGAGGGCGCATTTTCTAGGCGAATCGAAACATCGTATTAAAATTTGGTTGCCATCCGCCGACGGAGACGTCGTCGGCAGCGTCTTAAAAAAGAGGTACGATCGCCATTGGTTTAACATTAGGCGCGGAAAACGGCGACCGTCCGAAAAAACGGTTCGACTCTTTTGCGTATATCTCGGGAACGGAGGGTCCCAGCGACACGGGGTTACCACCGATCGATAGAGCGGAAACAGACCTGGCGTATGCAACACATAGTTTCGTAAAACAATCACCACACGCAAAGAAATGGCCTATAAACTTGAAAAATGGGCCGTTTTTTATACTTTTCAGGAAATGCATTGGCATTTGAAAACGGTGCATTTGATCGACACGGGATGCAGTTCACGGACTACAATAGGATCGGACCTTTTCAGAAAACATAGATTTTCGGCCATTCACTCACACATCTTTATAATTAAGCGCTTACAATTTGCAAGTTTTACGTTTACACGGTATGATCATCTTTACACCGTCATAATGTACTGATAACATAGACCTATGGCTATAAATCTACCATTGACTGAAAGAGCATTTTTTTCTGATCACTACACACCCAAAATATTTTCAAAAAGTCAACAAGGGCTCTAAGAAACAGCGCAATTGTTGTACCGTTTTTGACGCACGTTTTCCGTCGTAGCGGCGGCGGGCATTGAACGCGGCGGCCGGATGACGGAAATACCACCATGTGCTTTGAATACGCGTAATACTCCCCGTCGCTCCACTGGCCGCGTGGCCCAGTGGGCTGGGTGTCCGGCTGGAAATCCGGAGGCGGCGAGTTCGCGGCCGGTCATTGACGATCTTTTTCGCTCGCCTTTCTCCGAAGGTAGCATCCGGCCGGCCGGCAATTGCTAAGAGGGCCCGGTGTGCTAAACATACATTCACGAGGTGGCGGAACGTGACGTTAGACGTATTTTCCGACAAATGCCGATCGATGGCTTATCGCCGATATGCCTTTGAATTTTTGACAATGGTTAGCACAGCAAGGCCGCAATCCACCTCTCCCCTAGGGGAATTCGAAAACAGTTAACATAAACGCTCGACAGCAAATAACATAACTTTGAAACAGCAATAACTTAGATGTCATTGGGCCGATTCCCCTGAAACTTGGATTGTCGGTAGGCAGGGCACTCACCACTCACCAGGCGATGCATGGTCATGTGTTACAGGTGCGTTGGACCGACTGCACGTGTACACGTGAGGTGACAGGGTCCGCTTCTCCATCTAAGAAACGGCTGGGTCGATGTCGCTCAAATTTTGCACACTGTTGGGAACCATTTAGACAGGTGGCTGGCGCAAGTCATCTGGAGTTTCAACTAGCGTGTACGCACGTGTAGGGACCGCTTTTATATCTCAAGAACTAATAAGCCGATTGCACTCAAACTTGGAACACCGCTTCGGTCGAGTATGAAAAGAGTATGGGTAGGGTATGGGATAGTATATGTAGGGTATGATAGAGTAGGGTAGGGTAGGGTAGGGTAGGGTGGGGTGGGGTTGGGTAGGTAGGGTAGGTAGGGTAGTGTAGGGTAGGGCTGAGGTTAAGTAGTGGCAGGGGTTGGGGCAGGGGTAGGGTAAGGTAGGGTAGGGTAGGGGTTGAGGTTACGTAGTGGCAGGGCTTGGGACAGGGGTAAAGTAGGGGCAGTGTATGGGAAGTGTAGAAGAGGGGTTGTGTAGGGTTAGTGTAGGGGTAGAGCTGGGTGAGTAGGAGTACGATATGGGTCGCAAACCTGTATTCTAGTCCCCCTATATTATAAAAGAGAAGTTGTCGGTCACAGCCGAAACCTGTCATCGCTATTTGCGTGTCTAGCGCCGGAACGGTGCAGCGCAGCGGCATGAAATTTTGAGGGCGTATTTTTTAGGTGAATCGAACCATCGTATCAAAAGTTGGTTGCCATCCGCCGACGGGGACGTCGTCGGCAGCGTCTTAAAAAAGAGGTACGATCGCCATTGGTTTAACATTACGCACGGAAAACGGCCACCGTCCAAAAAACGGTTCGACTCTTTTGCGCATATCTCGGTAACGGAGGGTCACAGCGACACGGGGTTACGACCGATCGATACAGCGGAAACAGACCTAGCGTATGCAACACAAAGTTTTGTAAAACAATCTCCACACGCAAAGAAATGGCCTATAAACTTGAAAAATGGGCCGTTTTTTATACTTTTCAGGAAATGCAATGGCATTTGAGAACGGTGCATTTGATCGACACGGGATGCAGTTCACGGACTACAATTGGATCGGACCTTTTCAGAAAATGTAGATTTTCGGCCATTCACTCGCACATCTTTATAATTAAGCGCTTACAAATTGCAAGTTTTACGTTTACACGGTATGATCATCTTTACACCGTCATAATGTACTGATAACATAGACCTATGTCTATAAATCTACCATTGATTGAAAGAGCATTTTTTTCTGATCACTACACACCCAAAATATTTTCAAAAAGTCAACAAGGGCTCTAAGAAACAGCGCAATGATTGTACCGTTTTTGACGCACGTTTTCCGTCGTAGCGGCGGCGGGCATTGAACGCGGCGGCCGGATGACGGAAATACCACCGTGTGCTTTCAACACGCGTAATACTCGCCGCTCGTCCACTGGCCGCGTGGCCGAGTGGATTGGGTGTCCGGCTGGAAATCCGGAGGCGGGGAGTTCGCGACTGGTCAGTGTCGATCTTTTTCGCTCGCCTTTGTCCAAAGGTAGCATCCGGCCGGCCGGCAATTGCTAAGAGTGTGCTATACATAGATTCACGAGGTGGCGGAACGTGACGTTATACTATTTAACGTTAGACGTATTTTCCGGCAAAATCCGATCGATGGCTCATCGCCCATATGATAGCCAGCACAGCAAGGCCGCAATCCACCTCTCGCCTAGGGGAATTCGAAAACAGTTAACATAAACGCTCGACAGCAAATAACATAACTTTGAAACAGCAATAGCTTAGATGTCATTAGGCCGAATCCTCTGAAACTTGGATTGTCAGTAGGCAGGGCACTCACCACTCACCAGGCGATGCATGGTCATGTGTTACAGGTGCGTTGGACCGACTGCACGTGCCACGTGTGCAGTGCTGAGTGCACGTGACATGACCCGCATCTCCATCTAAGAAACGGCTGGGTCGATGTCGCTCAAATTTTGCACGCTGTTGGGGACAATGTATAAAGGTGACTGGCGCAAGTCATCTGGAATCTCAGAGCGTGCGCACGTGCAGGGACCGCTTTTATATCTCAAGAACTGATAAGCCAATTGCACTCAAAAATTTGGTACAACGTTTCGGTCGAGTATGAAAAGAGTATGGGTGGGGTATGGGATAGTATATGTATGGGTATGTTAGGGTTCGGTAGGGTAGGGTAGGGTAGGGTAGGGTAGGGTAGGGTAGGGTAAGGTACGGGGGAGGGTAGGGGTAGGGTATAGTAGGGTAGGGTAGAGTTGAGTAGAGTAGGGTAGGGTAGGGTAGGGTAGGGGTTGAGGTTACGTGGTGGCAGGGCTTGGGACAGGGGTAAAGTAGGGGCAGTGTAAGGGACGTGTAGAAGAGGGGTTGTGTAGGGTTAGTGTAGGGGTAGAGCTGGGTGAGTAGGAGTACGATATGGGCTGAGTAGGGTTAGGCAGGGGTTGGAGTAGGGGTATTGTTGGAGTAGGTGTAGTGCAGGAGTAAAGAAGCTTAGGGTTAAGTTGGTGTAGAAGTAGGATAGTGTAGGAGGTAGTGCAGGGATAAGTTAGCACTATTAGCATTTGCGTATGTATGCGTATGCAAACCTCTACTTTAAAACATATGCGTAAGTCACACACCTAAACTCTAAAACGTATGCGTAAGTCGCAACAGTGGCGGATCCAGGGGGGCGCAAAATGGGCATTTGCCCCCCCCCCCTCCCCCAAACGGCATAATTTTAACATTACGCCTATGGACGATGCATGGAAAGAATCGATAAATTGTTATGGTTTGCCCCCCAAAAAACTCTGAGCTGGATCCGCCTCTGGGCTCTGAGTCACAAACCTGTATTCTAGTCTATATTATGATTTATAAGTTGTCTGTACGACGTGCGTGCATCCGTGTGTCAGGCCTTATGTGTCTTATTGCGCCTGAAAGTCGCCGCGTAGCGACGTGAAATTTGACATGCCGAATCGGTGGGTTGATGTGACCTCTGTATTAAAATTTGGGGGTGATCGGGCCAGGGGTGCGCCGTCAGCGCGTGAATCTCTGCCGCATGACTGGCCGCGGCCGGCGCCGAGCGGAGCGCACGTGCTCTAGGCTCATTTTCTTCGCTGCCAAAACTGAACGAAAAGCATCAGAGCCGGCAGGTCATTGAACTTTGACAACGAACACCGGCGCAGGGCACCGCTCGCCAAGGGGATTCGCCAGCAAATAAAATAAATTTATTCTTGCAATAACTCGGCCGCCACTGAGCCGATTGTGCTGAAAATTGGACTGTGGGTGGGCAGGGCACTCACCAGGCGAAGCATGGTCATGTGTTACAGGTGAGGTGGACTGACTGAACGTGCGCACGTGAGGGGTCGGTCCCATATCTAAGGAACGGCTGGGCCAATTGCGCTCAAATTGGGTACACAGCTTCAATCGAGTATGAGTAGGGTATGAGTAGGGTAGGGTAGAGTATGTGGAGGGTATGAGCAGTGTATGGGCAGGGTAGGGTATGGGCAGGGTGGGGTATGGGCAGGGTGGGATATGGGCAGGGTAGGGTATGGGTAGGGACCCAAATAATACAAATAAACGATTTTTAACCCAGCATAATGCATCCGTAAAGCCAATTTAATCAAAACGTACAGTTATAGCACAAAACATGCCGTCTAGTCCCCCTATATTATAAATTTGAAGTTGTCGGTCACAGCCGAGACCTGTCATCGCTATTTGCGTGTCTAGCGCCGGAACGGTGCAGAGCAGCGGCATGAAATTTTGAGGGCGCATTTTCTAGGCGAATCGAAACATCGTATTAAAATTTGGTTGCCATCCGCCGACGGAGACGTCGTCGGCAGCGTCTTAAAAAAGAGGTACGATCGCCATTGGTTTAACATTAGGCGCGGAAAACGGCGACCGTCCGAAAAAACGGTTCGACTCTTTTGCGTATATCTCGGGAACGGAGGGTCCCAGCGACACGGGGTTACCACCGATCGATAGAGCGGAAACAGACCTGGCGTATGCAACACATAGTTTCGTAAAACAATCACCACACGCAAAGAAATGGCCTATAAACTTGAAAAATGGGCCGTTTTTTATACTTTTCAGGAAATGCATTGGCATTTGAAAACGGTGCATTTGATCGACACGGGATGCAGTTCACGGACTACAATAGGATCGGACCTTTTCAGAAAACATAGATTTTCGGCCATTCACTCACACATCTTTATAATTAAGCGCTTACAATTTGCAAGTTTTACGTTTACACGGTATGATCATCTTTACACCGTCATAATGTACTGATAACATAGACCTATGGCTATAAATCTACCATTGACTGAAAGAGCATTTTTTTCTGATCACTACACACCCAAAATATTTTCAAAAAGTCAACAAGGGCTCTAAGAAACAGCGCAATTGTTGTACCGTTTTTGACGCACGTTTTCCGTCGTAGCGGCGGCGGGCATTGAACGCGGCGGCCGGATGACGGAAATACCACCATGTGCTTTGAATACGCGTAATACTCCCCGCCGCTCCACTGGCCGCGTGGCCCAGTGGGCTGGGTGTCCGGCTGGAAATCCGGAGGCGGCGAGTTCGCGGCCGGTCATTGACGATCTTTTTCGCTCGCCTTTCTCCGAAGGTAGCATCCGGCCGGCCGGCAATTGCTAAGAGGGCCCGGTGTGCTAAACATACATTCACGAGGTGGCGGAACGTGACGTTAGACGTATTTTCCGACAAATGCCGATCGATGGCTTATCGCCGATATGCCTTTGAATTTTTGACAATGGTTAGCACAGCAAGGCCGCAATCCACCTCTCCCCTAGGGGAATTCGAAAACAGTTAACATAAACGCTCGACAGCAAATAACATAACTTTGAAACAGCAATAACTTAGATGTCATTGGGCCGATTCCCCTGAAACTTGGATTGTCGGTAGGCAGGGCACTCACCACTCACCAGGCGATGCATGGTCATGTGTTACAGGTGCGTTGGACCGACTGCACGTGTACACGTGAGGTGACAGGGTCCGCTTCTCCATCTAAGAAACGGCTGGGTCGATGTCGCTCAAATTTTGCACACTGTTGGGAACCATTTAGACAGGTGGCTGGCGCAAGTCATCTGGAGTTTCAACTAGCGTGTACGCACGTGTAGGGACCGCTTTTATATCTCAAGAACTAATAAGCCGATTGCACTCAAACTTGGAACACCGCTTCGGTCGAGTATGAAAAGAGTATGGGTAGGGTATGGGATAGTATATGTAGGGTATGATAGAGTAGGGTAGGGTAGGGTAGGGTAGGGTGGGGTGGGGTTGGGTAGGTAGGGTAGGTAGGGTAGTGTAGGGTAGGGCTGAGGTTAAGTAGTGGCAGGGGTTGGGGCAGGGGTAGGGTAAGGTAGGGTAGGGTAGGGGTTGAGGTTACGTAGTGGCAGGGCTTGGGACAGGGGTAAAGTAGGGGCAGTGTATGGGAAGTGTAGAAGAGGGGTTGTGTAGGGTTAGTGTAGGGGTAGAGCTGGGTGAGTAGGAGTACGATATGGGTCGCAAACCTGTATTCTAGTCTATATTATGATTTATAAGTTGTCTGTACGACGTGCGTGCATCCGTGTGTCAGGCCTTATGTGTCTTATTGCGCCTGAAAGTCGCCGCGTAGCGACGTGAAATTTGACATGCCGAATCGGTGGGTTGATGTGACCTCTGTATTAAAATTTGGGGGTGATCGGGCCAGGGGTGCGCCGTCAGCGCGTGAATCTCTGCCGCATGACTGGCCGCGGCCGGCGCCGAGCGGAGCGCACGTGCTCTAGGCTCATTTTCTTCGCTGCCAAAACTGAACGAAAAGCATCAGAGCCGGCAGGTCATTGAACTTTGACAACGAACACCGGCGCAGGGCACCGCTCGCCAAGGGGATTCGCCAGCAAATAAAATAAATTTATTCTTGCAATAACTCGGCCGCCACTGAGCCGATTGTGCTGAAAATTGGACTGTGGGTGGGCAGGGCACTCACCAGGCGAAGCATGGTCATGTGTTACAGGTGAGGTGGACTGACTGAACGTGCGCACGTGAGGGGTCGGTCCCATATCTAAGGAACGGCTGGGCCAATTGCGCTCAAATTGGGTACACAGCTTCAATCGAGTATGAGTAGGGTATGAGTAGGGTAGGGTAGAGTATGTGGAGGGTATGAGCAGTGTATGGGCAGGGTAGGGTATGGGCAGGGTGGGGTATGGGCAGGGTGGGATATGGGCAGGGTAGGGTATGGGTAGGGACCCAAATAATACAAATAAACGATTTTTAACCCAGCATAATGCATCCGTAAAGCCAATTTAATCAAAACGTACAGTTATAGCACAAAACATGCCGTCTAGTCTATATTATGATTTATAAGTTGTCTGTACGACGTGCGTGCATCCGTGTGTCAGGCCTTATGTGTCTTATTGCGCCTGAAAGTCGCCGCGTAGCGACGTGAAATTTGACATGCCGAATCGGTGGGTTGATGTGACCTCTGTATTAAAATTTGGGGGTGATCGGGCCAGGGGTGCGCCGTCAGCGCGTGAATCTCTGCCGCATGACTGGCCGCGGCCGGCGCCGAGCGGAGCGCACGTGCTCTAGGCTCATTTTCTTCGCTGCCAAAACTGAACGAAAAGCATCAGAGCCGGCAGGTCATTGAACTTTGACAACGAACACCGGCGCAGGGCACCGCTCGCCAAGGGGATTCGCCAGCAAATAAAATAAATTTATTCTTGCAATAACTCGGCCGCCACTGAGCCGATTGTGCTGAAAATTGGACTGTGGGTGGGCAGGGCACTCACCAGGCGAAGCATGGTCATGTGTTACAGGTGAGGTGGACTGACTGAACGTGCGCACGTGAGGGGTCGGTCCCATATCTAAGGAACGGCTGGGCCAATTGCGCTCAAATTGGGTACACAGCTTCAATCGAGTATGAGTAGGGTATGAGTAGGGTAGGGTAGAGTATGTGGAGGGTATGAGCAGTGTATGGGCAGGGTAGGGTATGGGCAGGGTGGGGTATGGGCAGGGTGGGATATGGGCAGGGTAGGGTATGGGTAGGGACCCAAATAATACAAATAAACGATTTTTAACCCAGCATAATGCATCCGTAAAGCCAATTTAATCAAAACGTACAGTTATAGCACAAAACATGCCGTCTAGTCCCCCTATATTATAAATTTGAAGTTGTCGGTCACAGCCGAGACCTGTCATCGCTATTTGCGTGTCTAGCGCCGGAACGGTGCAGAGCAGCGGCATGAAATTTTGAGGGCGCATTTTCTAGGCGAATCGAAACATCGTATTAAAATTTGGTTGCCATCCGCCGACGGAGACGTCGTCGGCAGCGTCTTAAAAAAGAGGTACGATCGCCATTGGTTTAACATTAGGCGCGGAAAACGGCGACCGTCCGAAAAAACGGTTCGACTCTTTTGCGTATATCTCGGGAACGGAGGGTCCCAGCGACACGGGGTTACCACCGATCGATAGAGCGGAAACAGACCTGGCGTATGCAACACATAGTTTCGTAAAACAATCACCACACGCAAAGAAATGGCCTATAAACCTGAAAAATGGGCCGTTTTTTATACTTTTCAGGAAATGCATTGGCATTTGAAAACGGTGCATTTGATCGACACGGGATGCAGTTCACGGACTACAATAGGATCGGACCTTTTCAGAAAACATAGATTTTCGGCCATTCACTCACACATCTTTATAATTAAGCGCTTACAATTTGCAAGTTTTACGTTTACACGGTATGATCATCTTTACACCGTCATAATGTACTGATAACATAGACCTATGGCTATAAATCTACCATTGACTGAAAGAGCATTTTTTTCTGATCACTACACACCCAAAATATTTTCAAAAAGTCAACAAGGGCTCTAAGAAACAGCGCAATTGTTGTACCGTTTTTGACGCACGTTTTCCGTCGTAGCGGCGGCGGGCATTGAACGCGGCGGCCGGATGACGGAAATACCACCATGTGCTTTGAATACGCGTAATACTCCCCGCCGCTCCACTGGCCGCGTGGCCCAGTGGGCTGGGTGTCCGGCTGGAAATCCGGAGGCGGCGAGTTCGCGGCCGGTCATTGACGATCTTTTTCGCTCGCCTTTCTCCGAAGGTAGCATCCGGCCGGCCGGCAATTGCTAAGAGGGCCCGGTGTGCTAAACATACATTCACGAGGTGGCGGAACGTGACGTTAGACGTATTTTCCGACAAATGCCGATCGATGGCTTATCGCCGATATGCCTTTGAATTTTTGACAATGGTTAGCACAGCAAGGCCGCAATCCACCTCTCCCCTAGGGGAATTCGAAAACAGTTAACATAAACGCTCGACAGCAAATAACATAACTTTGAAACAGCAATAACTTAGATGTCATTGGGCCGATTCCCCTGAAACTTGGATTGTCGGTAGGCAGGGTACTCACCACTCACCAGGCGATGCATGGTCATGTGTTACAGGTGCGTTGGACCGACTGCACGTGTACACGTGAGGTGACAGGGTCCGCTTCTCCATCTAAGAAACGGCTGGGTCGATGTCGCTCAAATTTTGCACACTGTTGGGAACCATTTAGACAGGTGGCTGGCGCAAGTCATCTGGAGTTTCAACTAGCGTGTACGCACGTGTAGGGACCGCTTTTATATCTCAAGAACTAATAAGCCGATTGCACTCAAACTTGGAACACCGCTTCGGTCGAGTATGAAAAGAGTATGGGTAGGGTATGGGATAGTATATGTAGGGTATGATAGAGTAGGGTAGGGTAGGGTAGGGTAGGGTGGGGTGGGGTTGGGTAGGTAGGGTAGGTAGGGTAGTGTAGGGTAGGGCTGAGGTTAAGTAGTGGCAGGGGTTGGGGCAGGGGTAGGGTAAGGTAGGGTAGGGTAGGGGTTGAGGTTACGTAGTGGCAGGGCTTGGGACAGGGGTAAAGTAGGGGCAGTGTATGGGAAGTGTAGAAGAGGGGTTGTGTAGGGTTAGTGTAGGGGTAGAGCTGGGTGAGTAGGAGTACGATATGGGTCGCAAACCTGTATTCTAGTCCCCCTATATTATAAATTTGAAGTTGTCGGTCACAGCCGAGACCTGTCATCGCTATTTGCGTGTCTAGCGCCGGAACGGTGCAGAGCAGCGGCATGAAATTTTGAGGGCGCATTTTCTAGGCGAATCGAAACATCGTATTAAAATTTGGTTGCCATCCGCCGACGGAGACGTCGTCGGCAGCGTCTTAAAAAAGAGGTACGATCGCCATTGGTTTAACATTAGGCGCGGAAAACGGCGACCGTCCGAAAAAACGGTTCGACTCTTTTGCGTATATCTCGGGAACGGAGGGTCCCAGCGACACGGGGTTACCACCGATCGATAGAGCGGAAACAGACCTGGCGTATGCAACACATAGTTTCGTAAAACAATCACCACACGCAAAGAAATGGCCTATAAACTTGAAAAATGGGCCGTTTTTTATACTTTTCAGGAAATGCATTGGCATTTGAAAACGGTGCATTTGATCGACACGGGATGCAGTTCACGGACTACAATAGGATCGGACCTTTTCAGAAAACATAGATTTTCGGCCATTCACTCACACATCTTTATAATTAAGCGCTTACAATTTGCAAGTTTTACGTTTACACGGTATGATCATCTTTACACCGTCATAATGTACTGATAACATAGACCTATGGCTATAAATCTACCATTGACTGAAAGAGCATTTTTTTCTGATCACTACACACCCAAAATATTTTCAAAAAGTCAACAAGGGCTCTAAGAAACAGCGCAATTGTTGTACCGTTTTTGACGCACGTTTTCCGTCGTAGCGGCGGCGGGCATTGAACGCGGCGGCCGGATGACGGAAATACCACCATGTGCTTTGAATACGCGTAATACTCCCCGCCGCTCCACTGGCCGCGTGGCCCAGTGGGCTGGGTGTCCGGCTGGAAATCCGGAGGCGGCGAGTTCGCGGCCGGTCATTGACGATCTTTTTCGCTCGCCTTTCTCCGAAGGTAGCATCCGGCCGGCCGGCAATTGCTAAGAGGGCCCGGTGTGCTAAACATACATTCACGAGGTGGCGGAACGTGACGTTAGACGTATTTTCCGACAAATGCCGATCGATGGCTTATCGCCGATATGCCTTTGAATTTTTGACAATGGTTAGCACAGCAAGGCCGCAATCCACCTCTCCCCTAGGGGAATTCGAAAACAGTTAACATAAACGCTCGACAGCAAATAACATAACTTTGAAACAGCAATAACTTAGATGTCATTGGGCCGATTCCCCTGAAACTTGGATTGTCGGTAGGCAGGGCACTCACCACTCACCAGGCGATGCATGGTCATGTGTTACAGGTGCGTTGGACCGACTGCACGTGTACACGTGAGGTGACAGGGTCCGCTTCTCCATCTAAGAAACGGCTGGGTCGATGTCGCTCAAATTTTGCACACTGTTGGGAACCATTTAGACAGGTGGCTGGCGCAAGTCATCTGGAGTTTCAACTAGCGTGTACGCACGTGTAGGGACCGCTTTTATATCTCAAGAACTAATAAGCCGATTGCACTCAAACTTGGAACACCGCTTCGGTCGAGTATGAAAAGAGTATGGGTAGGGTATGGGATAGTATATGTAGGGTATGATAGAGTAGGGTAGGGTAGGGTAGGGTAGGGTGGGGTGGGGTTGGGTAGGTAGGGTAGGTAGGGTAGTGTAGGGTAGGGCTGAGGTTAAGTAGTGGCAGGGGTTGGGGCAGGGGTAGGGTAAGGTAGGGTAGGGTAGGGGTTGAGGTTACGTAGTGGCAGGGCTTGGGACAGGGGTAAAGTAGGGGCAGTGTATGGGAAGTGTAGAAGAGGGGTTGTGTAGGGTTAGTGTAGGGGTAGAGCTGGGTGAGTAGGAGTACGATATGGGTCGCAAACCTGTATTCTAGTCCCCCTATATTATAAATTTGAAGTTGTCGGTCACAGCCGAAACCTGTCATCGCTATTTGCGTGTCTAGCGCCGGAACGGTGCAGCGCAGCGGCATGAAATTTTGAGGGCGTATTTTTTAGGTGAATCGAACCATCGTATCAAAGTTTGGTTGCCATCCGCCGACGGGGACGTCGTCGGCAGCGTCTTAAAAAAGAGGTACGATCGCCATTGGTTTAACATTACGAGCGGAAAACGGCCGCCGTCCGAAAAAACGGTTCGACTCTTTTGCGTATATCTTGGCAACGGAGGGTCACAGCGACACGGGGTTACCACCGATCGATAGAGCGGAAACAGACCTAGCGTGTGCAACACATAGTTTTGTAAAACAATCACCACACGCAAAGAAATGGCCTAGAAACTTGAAAAATGGGCCGTTTTTTATACTTTTCAGGAAATGCATTGGCATTTGAGAACGGCACATTTGTTTGACACGGGATGCAGTTCACGGACTACAATAGGATCGGACCTTTTCAAAAAACCTAGATATTCGGCCATTCACTCGCACATCTGTATAATTAAGCGTTTACAAATTGCAAGGTTTACGTTTACACGGTATGATCATCTTTACACCGTCATAATGTACTGATAACATAGACCTATGGCTATAAATCTACCATTGTCTGAAAGAGCATTTTTTTCTGATCACTACACACCCAAAATATTTTCAAAAAGTCAACAAGGGCTCTAAGAAACAACGTAATGATTGTACCGTTTTTGACGCACGTTTTCCGTCGTAGCGGCGGCGGGCATTGAACGCGGCGGCCGGATGACGGAAATACCGCCGTGTGCTTTGAATACGCGTAATACTCGCCGCTCGTCCACTGGCCGTGTGGCCGGGTGGATTGGGTGTCCGGCTGGAAATCCGGAGGCGGGGAGTTCGCGACTGGTCAGTGTCGATCTTTTTCGCTCGCCTTTGTCCAAAGGCAGCATCCGGTCGTCCGGTAATTGCTAAGAGGGCCCGGTGTGCTATACATACATTCAGGAGGTGGTCATACATCCTAGGAACGGGACATCAGATTGACAAGCGGTTTTCTTTACTGAATGTCACTTGGACGTAAAAGTTTTGTGGTGTGATGGCCACCATGCGTTCTTGCCAACCACCGCACGTGGTGCGTGGTAAAGTTGGACAATTTTTAAGAACCCAAAAATTGCAACCTCAATAACGGCACAACGGTTGGGCCGATTGATTTAAAACTCGGTACACAGTTAGGTCTCCATCAGATAATTCATCTGCATGTGTTAAGGTTGGGGTGCTACAGCACGTGCGCACGTGCAGGGGGCGCTCCCAGATCTCGAGAACGGCTGGGCCGATTGCGCTCACATTTGGTACACGGTTGGGGACCAGTTAGTAGGGTGCCGTGCAAAAGTCAGTTTGGACCCCGCTTGCACGTGCGCACGTACAGAATGCCGCTTCCAGATCTCAGGAACGGCTGGGCCGGTTGCGTTCAAATTTGGCACACCGCTAGCGACCGGCTAGAAGGGTGCTTTGCACAAGCCCGTTGGAAGTACCCTCTCGCCCTTGCGCACGTGCAGGGCTCACTATCTCGCTCGCTCGTTCTTCGCCCAAAAGGCGTTTTACTGGTGTGTTACAGATGTGGTGGACCGACTGCACGTGTACACGTGAGGTGACAGGGTCAGCTTCTCCATCTAAGAAACGGCTGGGTCGATGTCGCTCAAATTTTGCACACTGTTGGGAACCATTTAGACAGGTGGCTGGCGCAAGTCATCTGGAGTTTCAACTAGCGTGTACGCACGTGTAGGGACCGCTTTTATATCTCAAGAACTAATAAGCCGATTGCACTCAAATTTGGAACACCGCTTCGGTCGAGTATGAAAAGAGTATGGGTAGGGTATGGGATAGTATATGTAGAGTATGATAGAGTAGGGTAGGGTAAGGTAGGGGGGGGGTAGGGTATAGTAGGGTAGGGTAGAGTTGGGTAGGGTAGGGTAGAGTTGGGTAGGGTAGGGTAGAGTTGGGTAGGGTAGGGTAGGGCAGGGTAGGGTAGGGTAGGGGTTTAGGTTACGTGGTGGCAGGGCTTGGGACAGGGGTAAAGTAGGGGCAGTGTATGGGAAGTGTAGAAGAGGGGTTGTGTAGGGTTAGTGTAGGGGTAGAGCTGGGTGAGTAGGAGTACGATATGGGCTGAGTAGGGTTAGGCAGGGGTTGGAGTAGGGGTATTGTTGGAGTAGGTGTAGTGCAGGAGTAAAGTAGCTTAGGGTTAAGTTAGTGTAGGAGTAGGATAGTGTAGGAGGTAGTGCAGGGATAAGTTAGCACTATTAGCATTTGCGTATGTATGCGTATGCAAACCTCTAAAACATATGCGTAAGTCACAAACCTAAACTCTAAAACCTATGCGTAAGTCGCAACAGTGGCGGATCCAGGGGGCAAAATGGGCATTTGCCCCCCCCCCCCAACGGCATAACTTTAACATTACGCCTATAAACGATGCATGGAAAGAATCGATAAATTGTTATGGTTTGCCCCCCCCCAAAAAAAAGCTCTGAGCTGGATCTGCCTCTTAGTCACAAACCTGTATTCTAGTCCCCCTATATTATAAATTTGAAGTTGTCGGTCACAGCCGAAACCTGTCATCGCTATTTGCGTGTCTAGCGCCGGAACGGTGCAGCGCAGCGGCATGAAAGTTTGAGGGCGTATTTTTTAGGTGAATCGAACCATCGTATCAAAATTGGGTTGCCATCCGCCGACGGGGACGTCGTCGGCAGCGTCTTAAAAAAGAGGTACGATCGCCATTGGTTTAACATTACGCGCGGAAAACGGCCACCGTCCGAAAACATGGTTCGACTCTTTTGCGTATATCTCGGCAACGGAGGGTAACAGCGACACGGGATTACCACCGATCGACAGAGCGGAAACAGACCTAGCGTATGCAACACATAGTTTTGTAAAACACTCACCACACGCAAAGAAATGGCCTATAAACTTGAAAAATGGGCCGTTTTTTATACTTTTCAGGAAATGCATTAGTATTTGAAAACGGTGCATTTGATCGACACGGGATGCAGTTCACGGACTACAATAGGATCGGACCTTTTCAGAAAACATAGATTTTCGGCCATTCACTCGCACATCTTTATAATTAAGCGCTTACAATTTGCAAGTTTTACGTTTATGCGGTATGATCATCTTTACACCGTCATAATGTACTGATAACATAGACCTATGGCTATAAATCTACCATTGATTGAAAGAGCATTCTTTTCTGATCACTACACACCCAAAATATTTTCAAAAAGTCAACAAGGGCTCTAAGAAACAGCGCAATGATTGTACCGTTTTTGACGCACGTTTTCCGTCGTAGCGGCGGCGGGCATTGAACGCGGCGGCCGGATGACGGAAATACCACCATGTGCTTTGAATACGCGTAATACTCCCCGCCGCTCCACTGGCCGCGTGGCCGAGTGGATTGGGTGTCCGGCTGGAAATCCGGAGGCGGGGAGTTCGCGACTGGTCAGTGTCGATCTTTTTCACTCGCCTTTGTCCAAAGGTAGCATCCGGCCGGCCGGCAATTGCTAATAGGGCCCGGTGTGCTATACACTCACGAGGTGGCAGAGCGTAACGTTAGACGTATTTAACGTTAGACGTATTTTCCAGCAAAATCCGATCGATGGCTTAGAGCCGGCATGCCGTTGAACTTTTGACAATAGTCAGCACAGCATCGCAAACAAACCAATGCCGTGATGCACCTCTCGCCAAGGTGAATTAGAAAACACTTAGGATAAGCGCTCGGCACAAACAAATTAACTTTGAAACAGTAATAAATCAGCTGTTATTTGACTGATTCCTCTGAAACCGGGGCCCCGTGTCATAAAGCGAGTCCGTAACTTACGCCGGTTTTAAGTATAGTATAGTAGTAGTAACCGACAAGTAAGTATAGTATAGTAGTTTTTCGACAAAATCCGATCGATGGCTTATGGCCGGCAGGTCATACAACTTATGACAATAGCTATCAAAGCATGGGCTGCAATGCACCGCCCGCAAAGAGGAATTCAAAACACTGGAAATAAGCGCCTACCAGTCAACAGCACATTATTGTACTAGAAATAACTCAGCTACTACCGGGGCGATTGCGCTGAAACTTGGACTGTGGGTGGAGGGGGCACTAACCTAGCGATGCATCGTCATTTGTGACATGTAGGGTGGATCGATTGCACGTGCGCATGTGAGGGGTCCACTTATACATCTCAAGAACGGCTGGGCCGATTTCGCTCAAATTTTGTTCACTGTTGGGGACAATTTAGAAAGGTTGCTGGCACAAGTCATCTGGAGTTTCAGTTAGCGCGTGCGCACGTGCAGTGGGCCAGTTTTACATCTCAATAACGGCATCTCAATAACGGAAATTTGGCATGCCGAATCGGTGGGTTGATGCGACCTTTGTATTAAAATTTGGGGGTGGTCGGGCCAGGGGTGCGCCGTCAGCGCGTGAATCTCTCCCGCATGACGGGCCGTTGCTGGCGCCGAGCGGAGAGCACGTGCTCTTGGCTCATTTTCTTCGCTGCCAAAACTGAACGAAAAGCAGCAGAGCCGGCAGGTCATTGAACTTTGACAACGAACACCGGCGCAGGGCACCGCTCGCCAAGGGGATTCACAGTAAATAAAGTAAATTTATTCTTGCAACAACTCAGCCACTACTGGGCCGATTGTGCTGAAAGTTGAACTGTGGGTGGGCAGGGCACTCACCATGCGATGCATGGTCATGTGATACAGGTGCGGTGGACCGACTGAACGTGCGCACGTGAGGGGTCGGTCCCATATCTAAGGAACGGCTGGGCCTATTGCGCTCAAATTTGGTACACAGCTTCAATCGAGTATGAGTAGGGTATGAGTAGGGTAGGGTAGAGTATGTGGAGGGTATGAGCAGCATATGGGCAGAGTAGGGTATGGGCAGGGTAGGGTATGGGCAGGGTGGGGTATGGGCAGGGTGGGATATGGGCAGGGTAGGGTATGGGTAGGGACCAAAATAATACATACAAATAAACGATTTTTAACCCAGCATAATACATCCGTAAAACCAATTTAATCAAAACGTACAGTTATAGCGCAAAACATGCCGTCTAGTTTGAATATAAATCAGGAATAAAGTGTAACAAAATAATGAAAATAATACATATACGTCCTCAAGAAATCGCAAAAAAAAAATCGAGCAAGGGCGCGAGTGCTACCACACCTTGAGCAGCTGTTACCCAACGCTCCTCGTGTACACACACACATACATATGGCCCCGGCCGGGCCGACCTATCACTGTGGGGATCGCTGCAGTCGGGTCTGTCCTGCCATTGTCCGCCCCGTGTTGTGATTACATCTGTCCGCGGGCGGCTGCCATACACAATGAAACGCTGCACCGGTGATATGGTGGTTGTTTTGGACGTGCTGGGAGGGAGTTCAGAGCTGTTATGTTGTCTCCTTGCTCATACGGGAGACTCATGCACGATTTATAAAATTGAGCAATGGGATCAAGCTTATAAGGGCCGTGCTATTTTATTCACGGCATTTGTTAACATTTACAGTGATACAAACACTTGCAAATGCTTATACAAGTCAACGAAACAGTTTCTATGACCGTTAATATATGATGAACTGAAATTTGTAAGAACATTTTTTTTTTAATTAAAAGCCGTTTTCTACAGCTTAACTTCAGCCAGTGCTGCCATATCCATTCCACGGCATTCATGAGATTGGGCCGAGACAACACGCTGGGAACGAATACTACCAAACATTGATGAGCAAACGAAGATAACGTACAACCAACGGCCACTTACGATACTACAAGAACTGCAGCATTTCATCAACCGTCCATTCGCATCGCTGGGCTCCGGTTCCAACCTTCGTGAATCGAGTACCCTAGATATTTCCTTTGTTTGATTTCAATGGAGTTTTAATGTCTCAAATGAAAACCGGAAGCGCCGTCAGTGTTCAAAGTTCACATGTCTCAACCGGCTGCAGTTCCTCCGTTCCCGGTACTGGTAAACCGTTACTAGATCCATTACCGCCATTACATTACATATCATTCCATGTCACTGACTGTATTAAGTGTAACACAACCACCGCTCCCACTCCGCCGCGTGACAAACGACTTCGCCCCAGCTCACGTTCATAATCAAAGCCCATTTTGAACTCCCGCCACCCGCGACGGTCGTCCCCATACAGATGGCCCTTCATTGACCTCCAACGTTCAGAAAACAATAACATCCTCCCCTCGCCACCTCCGCCGGCCGCCGCCGGCAGCAAACAACACCTCCAATTTCCACACCGTCGATTCCGCCCCCGAACACCGCCAATTTGGGGCAGAAATTGGGTATCCGGTGCGCGCATTAACAATGCCCACATTGTCACAGCGTTCCCCATGACGGGGCGTCTTGATTGGTTGGACGCGTGCCGTCTGCCCGCGGGGTCAGAGGTCAGCCCGAGGGCCGGCCGGCTATAGCCCGCGGCTACAGCACCGGAAAACGGCCGACGAGCGAAGGAACCACGCTCAGGAAACAGCTGCACGCGAGTTTATGGCAGTTCCTGTGGGAGGTCGCTGCTGGGCCCAAAGGTAGACGGTGTCTGCGGAAACTGGGGTAATTCGCGCAGTGCCGTGGGAGGGGAGGGGAGGGACGTGGGAGGGGGGACGAGGGAGGGGTGGGACAGAGGGGGACGCGGGGAGGGGTGGGACAGAGGTCGGGAGGCAGCTGTGTCCTCCGGCCGTGACCTCGGCTGGCAGCCGGTGCCGGTCAGTTGGGGTAGGTGCGCGAAGTACTGGATGAACCAATTGTTCTGGGCTGTCTGTGTCAGATGCTCAGATTGACTTAGGATTGCTCTTTTCAAATTTCTACAGAAAAAAAATATAAGCCTCTTTTCATTCTCCCCTTATTTCCAGACTAGCCCGATTTCGTTAGCTCTGCTGCGTATGTCTGAGATTACACATTCCTCCACCCCATTCTGGACTTCAAGCACATCCTCCAGCCACGATATCTCCATATAAAATATCTCATGTCGTACTCAAGGTCAGTTCGGGTTCCGTTAGCTCCAATCTCTGCACCGTTTTATAATATTCGCGCTAACAGAACCTGTTTGAGGGAGCGCCGTCGCCCGCGGAGATATTTCAGCGTTCAGCCCCAGTTAGCCCCGGGCAGTCTGTTCAAATGAGCCCTTCTGAATCGTGCCTTCTGGTAATACTCCCTTCAATCGCCCTCAAAGCCACTAGACGATGCCACGCCCGTCAGCTAAATCGACTATCGGCACACCCAACACGAAGGGCGACATTATCACCGGTTGACACGCAAGCGTGACCCGTATCGACGCTGTCACCAGCGACGCGAATCTGCCCGGCTAATTGGTATTTCACGCCTTTGCGGAGGTGCAAGTGACGTGGAAAATGTCCTGTATTAGCAGCTCCCAACCTGACAAGACACGAGCGGCGCCAATTTAATGGCACATTCACCACATCGATAGCCAGGAGCAAGGATCGTGCGGAGAGGGCCGATGAGGGGTCAAAGGGGCGACGATTAGCCGCACACACCGTCAGCAAGGGGTCAACGGAGCGGGGGCTAGGTCACAGAGGTCAGAGTGGGGTCAGCTCCCATTCAGCCACCGTGAAGCCATTAGGCCACCAGACGTGTCATTTCGTTAGGGATTTTTCACTGCAATTTGCGACCCGTCTCCATTCAAGCAGTGAGAAGTAGCATAACTCGAGAAACATAGACGAACGTGTAAGCCGAAACCAACGCACACAAATACTGTAAGCATGTTAACTGCAGAATCTTAGCTTAGAAATAAATTAGGACACCCTAAAACAAAGAAGCTTTCTATAAGCGTCACCTCCTATTCCCCAGGCCTAAACTATGAAGCCTATTTCGGTTCCCAGCCTGAGTGACTTTGGTGACTGGTCCACTGATAGAAACTTGCGTTTATTTTCGTATTAGAAAATGGTCAGCAATCATAAGCACAACCCAGAAGAGTTTCTGCTGAAAATGACATGACATCCATGCAGCTAATTTCCAAATTACCCGCTCGCCGTTCTAGCCCTCTCATCGAGAGCAGGCCGGTGTGCCGACCTCGTCTTACCATTATCCTGCAGCATTGTCACCTTACAGTCTCTCTGTGTGTTTGGTGACGTCACTGGGTCGATTAAGTGACGTCACCGGTAGGCGATAATGTGCCATAATGAGGGAGTGGTGTCCATTACGGGAGTGGAGAAGTTCATGTCGCCGTGCCGTGTCATCTGAGAGAGGGAATGAGGAAGGGAGGAGAGAGAGAGAGGGATGAGGAGAGGAGAATGACGGGAGAGTGACACTTGATGACACGCGAGACTGACGCGGACATGACGCGAGATTGACACTTACGTAACACGTGACGCGTAGAGTGGCACGGAAGATTGACACAAGGACGGCGGGATGATAAAAGAGTGAGTGGAGATTGGACTTGAGTCTTTGATGTTGTTTAGTAACATAGAACATGGATGAGGTGCACAGAGGTCTAGTGATAGTGATGACAATAAAAATTCGACATCATCTTGCAAAACATCTAGCTGAACTTCCTAACTCATTCACGCGTAGCCCTTGGCTATACAAGTCACAAAGTAAACAGACCGACAGACAGACAGACAGACACAGAGACAGACAGACAGACAGACAGACAGACAGACGCACAGGCACACACACACACACACACACACAGACAGACAGGCAGACAGACAGATAGACAGACAGACATCACTCTCGACAATGACCACCGTTTCTTCTCCAGTCCATCACCACGCCTTCCTCTCGCTGATGTATTTGTTGATTGCCTTCTCTAAGTGGCACGCACCGCGCATCTGCCGTGCACTGCACATCTGCGCGCATTGCGCCAGGCTGTGATTTGTCTGATTTGATTCGCAGTTTGTTTGTGGCCACTCAGCAGGCGCCTGTCTCCGACGGGGGTTATTAGTAGAGGGACAGATGGAGACGTCTTATAAACGGTCCGCCCTCGGCGTTCATTTGTTCGGTCGTAAATACATGTTGACACTCTGTGTGGCCTTGGATGAGATAAAATGGGAGGGAGACGGACAATAAAAACTGATGGAGTCGTCTTCATTTTCATATAATCAGATAGAAAGGCGGTGACCGGAAAGAAATGGGAAGGCGAGGAAAGGGGGAGTAGCAAATGCAAGCAGTCGGTTAGTAAGGAGCTAGCTAACTAACAGCTAACAAAGCAAAACGACAAAACACCACACAACTCACCTCGATGCATAAAGTAAACACATAAAACACTAAAACAAACACAAAGTCCGTACAATCATTGTGACACAGCACATGATATGGAACATCACGACATAGGTCATGCGTCTCGGGTGTCACGGCACGCCTCACGAGACGGAATCACGAGATTCACGGTAGGCAGCGAGACTCGGGGCGGGCGGCACACGCCATTTGGGAGGTTCCACGGCTCACGACAGCCGGCCGGGCCGTGAACGAGCGAACCAGCTGGGTTTGTGGCGGTCGGAATACTCGGAGAAACGCACGGACCGTGTTAGAGGGAAGCTGGTAATGCAACCCACGGTGAAACAGGAAATGGGTAGGAAAATGTTTATATTCATTGACAGAGCAAGCTTGGCAAAACTCAAAGACAAACGCCAGAAGACCTGTAAGGGTTGTATCCAATGCTATTCCTGGCGCTTAAGGCAACAGCGGTAAAACACAGCTACATTATCAAAAATTAGGGATACATTATTCTCATATTTCATTTGGACACACCTGATATTTTCTTAAATGAAAACCTCTGATTATCTTCACCTCATATTATGTTGAAAATGTCACGTTTCAGTGTCCGCCAGTGCCCAGCTCCTTTCTCGCCTGTGCGAAAAAAGCTCGGGTGGTTGTCCCCGCGTCATATGGCTGATTACCAAACCCTTGTTATCGCCCACAAAGCCATTCAGCGCGGCGAACCCGAGGAATTGGCAACCATGTTCGTCACAAACAGCGCTGTCCGGGAGAGACACTCCAGGCAAGACCACCTCTTTCACCTTCCGCGACCACGGCTGGAAACGGGTAGGCGGCGGTTCGCCTATCGAGCCGCAGCTCTACTCAACAGTCTCCCAACTCAGCTGTCGCAGCTTTCCCCCGCCCCCTTTGCCCGATCTGTTAAAGCCGCGATAGTGGACGGGGCATCAACTGATCGTCGCTGACCAACGGGTTGGTGGGTGGGTGAGTTGTACCTGTGGTACTACGAAAGTGTCTCTGTCCGTGCTTTGACGTGAGTGGATGTGTGAATGCTGTGAATGTTTAGATTAGTAACCGCGGATACGGATTCTGAGCAGTAATCGCCACGCACTTTCAGAATGTGGATCGCTCATGATTGTTCAATACAATACAATATCGCCGGCCGGCCGTGTGCCGTCGAGTCTTCCAGTCTGTGCCGTCGAGTCTCTCAGTCTGTGCCGTCGAGTCTTCCCGTCTGGCGGCGTCAAGTCTCTTCGTCTGGTGCCGTAGAGTCTCCTCTAGCCTCCCATTATCAGACATCGCGTTGATTCTATGATAGAAAACAGCCGTTCCCTGCTCAACAGAGCGTTTTAGGCCCACAGCCTGCGCCGTGCAGGGGTTGTTAACCCCGTGCAGGGGTTGTTGGCCCCGTGCAGGGGTTGTTGGCCCCGTGCAGGGGTTGTTGGCCGCGTGCAGGGGTTGTTGGCCCCGTGCAGGGGTTGTTGGCCGCGTGAAAGGGTTGTATGACCCGACCAACACATGGGGCAATGTCCTCAGTCGACGTGGTTTGAAATGAATATTTTTTTTTTCGTTTGCTAACAGCAGATAAGATTGTCTACTTACTTCTGAATTACTATATCAGACTCTGAATGGTGAATTCTGTTGGATGACAATAGAATAGTTGCATATTCTAAAATGTACTCATTTTTCATTTATGCAAGAAGTAGGTAAACAAGAGAGATAAGATGATATCGGACACCTGTCTGGAGAATATGCACATGAATATATTTGTAGATTAAAATTGGCTTTCAGTTCACAAGGATAAAGACGTGTTTAAAATCTTGAAGCATTTATGAATCGTCCCCAAACAAAGACAGGGAAGACGCGACATATGGAACACCCGTTATTCGCAGCGGGTGACCCTTATGAGGTGCAAAGGGTAGCGATAAATAAATTAATAAGCTCGCCACGAAATAAATATGAACGTAGAGATCACTGTAAAATTTCATTCTAACGAAAACAGCGTGCCGAAACTGAATGGTTTCATTTTTATGAGTCTCACAATATGCATGGGTCTATAAATAGCATAGTGCGTTTGGATGGGTTGTGCTCTCCATCCGACCCCCTGAGTCGAGCGCCGCGCCGGGGCGCTGACACCCAGCTAGCAACAGCCGGTCAGCTGTTGCTAGGTCACTCCGGGGACAGGGTAGGTCAGCTGACCTTGACCGGCCGGCGGCCCCGGGCGACGGGTGGACAGAGGGGGTCGGATACGGACCGGGACTGCGCGGGGAAAGGGGCCGCTTATTGTTTGGTTTCATTGCTGTGGGCTTATATAACTCAGCAACAGAAGGAAGTTCGAAGCTACCAAAATGAAGCATCACATATATTTATCATACTAATTGATGCTTACATATCGAATTTATAAATTAATATCCTTAATGAATTTCCAAACTTACCCGCAGCCATATTATACTGCGTCAAATCCAATAAAGCGTTAACTGTTATAACTGTTAGGATAATGTGTCAGCGCGATTTTATTTTTTGATATTGTTAGTGAACGCTTAGTTCGAAAAGAAGCTAGTAGAAATATGCAAATCTAGTCAAATCATTCAGTCTCTGAACCTCACACCCTCTAGAAGTCAAAACTGACCCAGTGCAATGGTCCGGCACCATTCAGAGAACAGACGAATAGGCCACGCTGAGATAGCTCAGACCCTGAGAGCATCTCGGCCCCCTCAGCAGGCGCTAACTGTGCCGCGACATCATTTCACGAAGACGAATTGGCAAGACAGCGGGATTTTTCTCCGTGCGGGCTCCCACCAGCGATTATCACGAGCCCACAAATTATGGTGAGCCGCGCCTCACGCCCAACTGCCTGGTTATTACCATCATTATGGCTGAGTAAAGCTCAGGCAGGAGACAAAATTTCGACTTCACTGAGCACGGGTATCTTTGTGCACGGCGTCACGTGTTCTGAACTCACAATTCCTCGAGCTACGACTGTGAGCGCGAAGCGAGCCGCCAGCCAGCCATTTAATTCCGGCAGAGCCAGCCAATCAGAACGAATTTCGGATGGCGATTGGGGCCAGAAAACTGTTCTTCGTCGCCAAGGTAGCGCTCTGCGCTGCGATGTCATCCATTGTCGAATTACACATTTGTCGCGCGCAAAACCTGGGCTGTCGGTGATTAGTTACGAAACAGAAACAAAATGGCTGACGAAATGGCCAGAATGAATCGAAGTTGGAGAATCGCCGCCCGCCGGTGTTACCTCTGACGCAATAATGGATGGCGCTACTGGCACGATGCATCTAAATCATGAAAACACATAACCTATTTATGTCTAGGCTAAACTCAGCAATCCCTGAGCGAATGTTAATGTAGGTAATCGGATAACCAGCAATTTGCAGCCATTAGGCAGACATCACCTTCATCTCCATTTGTATTTTGCAAATATTACTGCACATGTTGCATCAGTTCGCCTGCTAATGTGGCATTTCCCCATGCCTCCCTTCCCTGCAAGGACGCAGACTCTCGGCCAAAACCAGCGCCTCTGAATATAGTTATACCTTTCTAGCAGAAGCGTCTCTCCTTGCTGGGAGCCGCAGCGCCGCCGATTTTTATTTTGATCTCCGAGGGGTTCCTCGAGTCGCACTTTTGTCTGATGATAATTATACGGCCGCGATGAGTCTCCACAGGGCTGATACTGGATCTCGGCGCCGCTCGCGCAGGGTATATCTGATTGTATTTGCATCTCGGGGCCCCAGTCACCGTTGGGAGCTGGTCTCTGCAGAGCGGGTGAAACGCTTCAGCTCCCAGCGCGGCACTCGGTGACTGGACGGACTTATTGACTGACTGATTGACTCGACAGACTTATTGACTGACTGATTGACTCGACAGACTTATTGACTGACTGATTGACTGGACGGACTTATTGACTGATTGTTTATACTCTCACTAGGGCCTCATCCTAGGCCTAGGCCTTGCAGAATCATACAGCGAGAGCCTGTGTAAGTGTCCAATACCACTTACCAGACAATTGAGCAAAGAAGAAAGCAGACTTATTGAAACGTACCTAAAAACAATGCTTACATATCAAAGAAGTTTTATTCATAAGAAATTACGAAACAAAAATGTTGGAATCTGCAATTTGGGATGACTCCAAAAGCACAAAAAAAATCACTTATCAGTTGCTTTAATTACGGACTACGGTAATTTAATTTGCGCGGTACCCTCACCATCTTCTCATTCAACACTGGAAGTCCCCTAATTTCACGCCCCCTAATCCGCCTTCAGCCGGCGCCCAGCCGAGGCCGTGGCAAAGCTGCCTCCCGGAATCACGTTCAGCCACCCGCGCCGCACTTCAAGGGCGCGTGCAATGGGGCATACCGCCGCGCGCGCGCGTGTCACCTCGGCTCAGCTGGCGTCACCTGTAAACATGGCTGCCCCCATAAACCGCCAAACATGGCGGCTGCGCGTGTGTGGCTCGCTGCCCCCGGCTGGTCGTCAGGAATCTGTCTGTCTGTCTGCTTGGCCGCTCCCCGAGACGGTCTCCCGGCGCTGCGCAGAAGGAATGTCTTTCAGCAGTTGTCACTAGCTGCTTCAAACTGCTCCGGAAGAGATTAGGGCTCGTGATGCGATAGCGGGAATTTCTTGGGTGGCTGATGAAGCGAGGCGTTTGTTTTTATTTTAATTTCAAGCGATATGATTCAAGTGATTATCATGTCAAGTGACATGACCAGTATAACGCCTTTTGGGGCGACTAACGGAGCGAGCGAGAGGGTGGGCCTTGCACGTGCGAAATTGTGAGGGGGTACCTCCAACTGACTTGTGCACGGCACCCTACTAACCGGTTTCTACCGACGTGCCAAATTTGGGCACAATCGGCCCAGCCGTTCTCGAGATCTGGAAGCGGCACCCTGCACGTGCGCACGTGCAAAATGGGTCACAACTGACTTGTGCACGGCATCCTACTAACCGGTCCCTAACTGTGTACCAAATTTGAGCGCAATCGGTCGTGCCGTTCTCGAGATCTGGAAACGACCCCTGCGCATGCGCACGTGCAGCAGCACCCCAACTCTGGCACATGGATACGCAGTGCCTAGTGGGTGCCTACCTACATGCCAACTTTCAGCGCAATCGGCCAGGTAGTTACCGAGATATTGCAACAATTACAAAACGGACACCTCTTCGTTTTGCACGTGGCACGTGCATAAGGGGTCACCCACATGCATCAGGAATAGTCCAATACTTGGTAGAAGGAATGAAGCTACCCTACAAAAATTACCGCGTGTAAATCGGTCAAGTGGTTGCTGAGATATAAGCCTCGCAAAAGCGTGACCACGGCCGGCCGGCCGGCCGGCCGCTCATACTCAGAAATTTCCGTTAATCTAAGGAAAGACTACGCTCGCTTCGCTCGCTCCGTAATAAATGTTATGCATCATATCAGTTCTATGCCTCGCAAAACATTCGAAAGAAACGAGCATATCGCGAAAATGAAAGATAAATAAAAAAGCAAAAACTCTAGAGCATATTCTGCTCCTGATTTTGGAGCTAACGTCACCTTAGCTTCAGGAAGAGCTGAAATATATCTGTCTAGTTCCGGAGACAGAGAATTGATACAAACAAAACACATGCGTGGCTACTTAGTCCACAATCAAGGCGCTGGGCCAGCTATCAATGATAGTCTAAAGGTATTTGCGCCGAGATATCCCGAAGCTTTTCCATAGTCTCTCATTCCTCCCATCATACCATTTCGTTCATTCCAGAAGCTCGTTACCCATTCTCCTCCACAGACTCATTCATCTCATCAGCGTGGATACAAGACATCCTCAGCCAGACCATGCTGCCTCCCTTGTAGCCCGAAGGCGGTAGCATGAATTTAGACTGAATGTAAACTGGGGGTAGATTGAAGGTAGACTGAGGATGGAATGAAGTTAGACTGAGCAGCACAGGAGCAGCCTCGCCCGTCTGGCAGAGTCCGTCTCAGTAACCAGCGCCGTCACGGCCGGCAGCGGCCGGCGACTCCGTCCGGCACCGGCGGCCGCACGGCTCGGCGTGACCGGCGCACCGGCGGCGGAAGCGGCGCGGCGCGCGGCGCGTCTAACCTTCACACCGAGTGGTTGCCGTGTGAGTGCCATCTCGGCTGTGAAGTGACCGTCCAGTTGTCCAGTTCACCGCCGCGCGGAACGTCACACGACGGATCAGCGGACCGGACCGAGAGACCAGCGGACCGGGCCGAGAGACCAGCGGACCGTCGACCGCGGGACCAGCGGGACCAGCGACCAGCGGTAGCCGTAGCGTAGTATGGGCCACAAAGAAGCAGTAGGAGAGGACCAACTGGGGGGCCGGTCTCACCTCAGCGCTAGCGCTGGGCTCAAATGACCTCGTGATTCCTAAATCAGAGGCGGAGCTGTGCCATCCTGAGGAGAGTTTGCAGACTGGGAGATATAATGGAAAATTACTGCTGGATGAGAAGCAGAACCGCTTAGAGAGACAAACGCAATGCCGGTAGGTAGGTAGCTAGCGCTTCCGCTAGACTTGAATTAGAACTCGCAGGAGGGCACACTGAAGCTACTAACTGAAGTAGGATAACTGCTTGCTGAAGTATGTTGAGTGAACTAGAAGAATCGGCAGAGCCCTTTGGATCATTTCGCCGAATCATTATCGGTTTGACGGCGTCGCGTGGCACCCGTTCGGCTCGGAGCCGCCCGTTCCACCTCAGCTGGAGGCCCTGGAGCCGAGACGTCCTTCACAGCCAGACGAGCGCGTCAGCCGACCCTCCGGCTTCACGTCAGCCGACCCTCCTCAACACGGCGGCTGCCGGCCGACCGCCCTCGGCTGCACCTCGTGAGAGAGCTGCCCCGGGCGCGACACCCCGCCGCACACTGGTCGGAAACGCTCCAGCGAGAGGCCAGCGGCCTTTCCGCAAAAGTTTTTTGCTTGTTATTCCACAACTAGTGAAGCAAACTTCATAAAACTTTGCATACCTTCTCTGTCATATGTAAGCTATCATTTGGATGTCAAGCACTAAATATATGACGTGAATCTGTTAAGTTATGACGTCATAATTGAGTATAATACAGGATCTAGCACAACTTTAAGACAGCAAGGGAAATTGGGAGCTGCTATTCGGGCACCGGGAATGGTTTCATGCACTCCTTGCAAGGTCCAGTGCTTCACTTTAGCATTGTTGACTTTGCGTGACGTCATTTATGACGTCACTAAGGCCATATAAGTTTTTCGTCAATAACTCCTGATGAGATGGAGCTAGAGAGTCGGGAAAGCCACCATTGGACTCAGGAAGACCTGCCGAATCGAATGATATGCGATATGACCTCCTTCAACCATTTTCGTGACCTGAGGGGCTCCGACCTGACCTTGACCCGAGGTTTTCACCTTAAGTTGACTTCACCCGAACACCAAGTATAGCATTCAACGCGCCTGAGCTAGACAAACACGATGATGCCAAAATCGCGGCAGTGCGACCATTTTTGGCAAAGTAATTAACCTAAAACCGAGCCCGTGCCTTGTGGCACTTACCTGACCTAAGAGGTCACTGGCTGACCTAAGACCTTAAAATCGGTTAGTAATCGTGCGTCTTATAACGGCACACACGCTCGTTTTTTTTTCCGCGAGGCTCTAGCTCAATTAGAGGCGAAACGGCGAGGGAGTTGTACCAACCCTCCCCGGTCAATATAAAACCAATCGGTCCGGCCAGGGTTAAATACCGGAATTGTGATCTAATGTAAAAAGACGGCCCAAGGTAACCCGACGTCAGTGACAGGTGTCCTATATTTGCAGCGTCTTATAGGTATTCACGAAGGTTTCAATTTCCACTTTCTTCAGCCGAGTGATGGTTGTCAATAGCAAGGCTCTCTAAATGCAAGCCGTAATCGCCACTTAATATGTGGAAGGCTTTTGATGTCAATACATACATAAATGCATACATAAAACGCGCTTTTCACCAAATTCATAAACTCAAGCGCATCTGTTTTTAATAACCAGTCAGCTACGCATGGATGCGTGCAGGCCACACAGGTCAGCGTAAGCCGGGCGCGGCGACCGAGCCGAAACTGGGGCGGGGCGGGCGGTAGTTGGGTAGGAAGAGCGGCTCCTGCAAATTTTGCGCAAATATGCGCAGTTAGCTTTTATATTGCCCTGGTGTAAATTTAAATCCTGCTTCATCTCACAAAAAATCAGAGTGGAACTAGATGGGACTACCTGTTGTTTCCTTACCTAAACTTTGCAGTTATATTCCAGAATCACTGTAGGAGAGCCTTCATAAAAAAGCTACAGTAAGTCTTAGTTAGGGAAAAAGTATACCAAAAATTTTGCACTGACCAGTCGGCAACTTCATAACGAACATTTTGATGCATAATATGTGGGATTTCAATTTGGTGTCTATCAGCAATAAGACTCTGAATATCCGGCTCAAGAAACCTCTTGCTCCGCGTCAGTTTCCGAGTTCTGGGATACCCCATCTTCGGGGGCTGATTACAGTTATTTTTGGTCACCCGGATTAGTTTTTTTGGCCTAATTATAATAATTTGATCAATTTCAAATCGATCTATATAAAAAATAATCCGAAACTCCGGAATCGCCCGTGGCCTCTCGTGAGGGCGTTTCCGACCAGTGTGCGCCGGCCGCGAGCCCGAGAGCCCCGAGCCGGCGGCGCGGAGACGGAGACGGACTGTCAGCCATGTGGACCCTTCCCCACGCCGAGTGGACATAGCTGCAGCTTGGAGTGAGTGAGCAACTCGCCCGAGTGAGCAGCTCACCCGAGTGAGCAACCCAGCCGAGTGCGCAGCTCACCCGAGCGGACAGGAGGCGCGCGCTGCCGGCCACGCGAGGTTGATCGGGTGACCACTGGTGTGGGCAGTGGTGAGTTGGCACGGCAGCACGTGATGGCCAGTCGTCAGTGCCGGTTGGACCGCGAGGCCGAGAGTGAGAAGCATGTGATCCTGAGGGCGAGGGTGTGCGATGGCCATAAGAGCTCTTCAGCGCTAGTTAGCGTTTCAGCCACCGATCAGGACGAGGGAAGTTCGATGCAATGTGGATGGTGTAAAATAAATGGAGAAACACAAATAGGCACTCGAGGAGCACAAGATAACAAAGAACACTTCCTCAGAAACCAATAAGCCAACCAATATATTCATATTGTAGTTGGAGGACTTTGAATGTAAAGCTAGGTTAGGACAAACTACACGACGATTGACCTCCACCAAAGAGCGGCCGGCCGAGCGGAGATGACCGCTGGCGACCGTGACTGCCTGCGTGTCCCGTCCGCCGGTCCGGCCCGCAGAGGGTCTGATCACCGGTCACGAAAAAATCGCTCGGCTGCACTCAAATCTGTCCGACAGAGGAGGCCATTCGACGCGCGAGGCTCCAATGTTAGGGGACGGTGACGAGGCAGCGTTGGAAGGTGGTGGTGCCTGGGTAGGACCAGCGAAGTACAAGAGAGGGAATAAAAGAGGGGGGGGGCACCAATTCGCGACGAAAGAGGAATGGACGAAGCAGTGATATTCAGTATTGAATAAAAAATGAATAATAGGGTGGGTGACAAAAGAACTGATGACAAAAATTTTTTGCACAGTTCATATATCCACTATCTATATCCTGTAACTGATTTCAATTTTCAATTTTCATTAACATTAGCATTTTTAGCATTGGATTGTTATATGTTTCTTGACAACGACCTCGATGCGAAGGTCGAAAATTCGAAACGAAAACAATAAACGACTAGTAGCCGAAAAACGTACCTACCTTGAATTAAGATGTCTAGTCGTAAAAGCTTGAAATCATATATTAGCATTTTTATTATTATTAATTGATCGTTATTCATTACAATTTACATTCTAATGGAAATCAGATGGATTAATAACCTTTTGCTCATAACTAATGTAAGCCAAAAACAAATCCAAAAATATATTTTCGGTGCTGGACCTTCTTCAGTGGAATGACAAAAAAAAAAATTTGTCAATTTTTTTGTCAAAAAAAATTGTCATTCCACTGAAGAAGGTCCAGCACCGAAAATATATTTTTGGATTTGTTTTTGGCTTACATTAGTTATGAGCAAAAGGTTATTAATCCATCTGATTTCCATTATAATCATAATCATGCTCAAAAAAACGTTTCACACCATTCAACAATTTACATTCATTTCATTCCTCAACTTCCAAAAAGAGACTCCAGATCAGAACTACGAATCATAGGCTCGGGTCATGTAGACTCCGGCCAGAGACTGTCGGCGGTCTGCCAGAGGTGACCAAAGCGTGAACACAATACCGCACCTTCGGGGACAGGGGAAACGAGGAAAAGGGTTAGGACTGACAGGCGACAGGGAGAAAGGGAGGATGGAGGAGGGAGGAAAGATGAATGGAGGAGGGAGAAGGGAGATGGAGGAAGAAGGTTGCGAGACGCAAGAGGGAGGATCGAGGATTGTAAAGATGGAAGAACAGACACAGAGTGAGATGAAATAATCGAAGAATGTTATTGATGGCTTAGGCTATATGGAAATAAAATGTCGAATAATACGAGGGACGAGGCACTCAAAAGGTATCAAGCAACCCATGAATATTGCATGACTATCGGGATGTTCAAACAAAGCCTGACCACACGATGTTACGGCAACGCCCCCGTGAGATAGATAATGCACGTGTGATAAACGAGATATTTATTATAGTTGAAGCCTCGAGAGCTTCGGGAGCCAGGACCTGTAATTAATTTGCGAGATAATGGTAATGCATCATGAGCTTCGCACTTAATTTGCATCACTAACTAAGCGATATACAAGTGTATTAGCTAAATGATTAATATGGATCAGTTTTTGCTATTTCCTATCTCATTGGTGCGTGAAATGCAGCTCTAGGCATTGCCACAGACAATTAGGACACTCGGGGTCACCAGATGTATCCTCTAGCCGATGCACCCGTCCCTCTGGCCGCCAGATCAGTGTCCGAGGCACCTGTTACAGCCTCTCCCGGGGTCAGCTGTCGTAGCCTCTCCCCGGTGCACCTGCCCCTCAGGTCAGTGGCCGGGGTCGCCGTCCGCCGCTATCCTCCTCCAGGGCCGACGGCCGTTCCGTCGACTGCCCGCGTCGGCGGCGTTCCGTGCCGTCGCCCGTGGCGAGCAGCCACTGTGTCCGGCCGGGGCGGTCACAGTGCCTGCAGAAGGCAGCCGGTGTGACCGACGGAACGGTCCGCCCGCCGCCGCCGCCGCTGCCGCCGCCGCCGCGGCAGCAGCAGCAGCGGCAGCCATGGAGTCGGCGGAAAGGAGGAGGTCGAAGCACCGCTACTCGAGGGACCGACGTCGGGGCCGTTTTTTGAGGAAGTGAAAGATGGTTCCAGATGGTTCTATGGCCGCCTCCGTCGTTACAGGGCGGTGTATGGATGTGGAGACAGGAGAATATGGGAAAGGAGAACAAGTGTTTCAGACGTGATTGCTTGAAGTGTTGGAAATGGAGACAGGTATGCATAATGCATATTGCACATTTTCCGCAACGCCGAACTTCAGCGAAACAATGTTTACATAAGCTACCTACAGTTACAAAGTTCTCTCTGGCAGGCGATTCTCTCCTCAGTGGAGCTTTTCTCTTTAGCGGATTTCGGAGGCGCTACTTTCTTCGGGTGGTGCTCCTTTTATTAGACCTTCGTGCTTTTTCTCTTCAGTAGATCGTCCACTCAGTGTAGCCAGACGAGTCTCCAGCACGACCGGCTGGGAAAAGGGTACCCTGTCGTGATCGGATCACTTCCGTGACTGGCCAACCAATGGGAAGCGTCGGCCTTGGGTTCGCGCCCCGACGCGCGCAGAGTATTTGACCCTGAGTCGATGGTCTGCGGTCACATGTAAAACACGCAGAGCCTTCGGCTTAACCCGGCACCGCCTGGGCTATTTCCGTACCCACATCAGCCTGGGGGGGGGGGGTCGAATCCGAACCCCCCTGTTATCTCGAGAACCAATGGTCGTATCGAGCCCCGCGAGGCGGCGTTCGAAAGGTCTCTACGAGACCTTCCCAAAGCACTCTTAAGATTTTAAGATTGAGGTCAACTTTCGGGTCAAGGTCAGGTCAAAGGTCAAATTCAGGGGTTTTGCATGATTAGGCTTACGGACAGCGGAATCGATAGCTGCTGCTCGAAACTCACCACAAATGACCTCAAAGACCTAGTGAAGGTACCATGTGCGTATAGGGGTCATACTAAGTACGGGTCAAGGTCAGGTCAGGTCACGAAAGGTCACGGTTTTCACTTTCTGCTACATGGGCGTGCGACACATGTTTTATGGCTTATTTTTGACGCCAAATCCGATGGTAATGGTTATATGTGACCCCAAGTCACTGTGCTGGTGATAAGTGTGCATTGAAAGCATAAAAAATCGTTTATACCATACATAACTAAACGAGGGCTAAGAAAAAAGTCAATTTTTCAACTTTTTATTTTTGACATAAAAATGTACTTTTCTAGACCAGCTTTGTCCCAGGAATCTAATGGTGCCATTTGTTTTCACATGCGATGTTCAAAAGTGCCTCTAACTCGCGAAAATGCTGATGACGTCACCATGCCCTATGCATGTTGGAGCTATTTTTTACAATTTGGGGGTCAAAAATCAAGATAGAAAGTTGAAATTTGGGACATCTAATGTTCTAATAGAGCTCTATAACATATATTCCGGTTTTTTGGAAATTCTCAAAATTTTGGATTTTATTAGCTGTTTTCCAAAAAATATAGTTTTTTGAATTTTTAGGGGTGAAAAACGCATTTTATGGAAAATCCGAGATAGCCATTTTAAAGAACGCGTTGAGCTGCGTCTTTTCATGTCCTTAATTTGAAATTTGCTTAAAACCTCGATTTTTGGCGATTTTCTAAACATTTACCATTTTTTGACTGAAAACGCCATGTAGTTACATCACTAAAATCGATATATCTCAGAAATTTTTGAAATTTTTTTCTTAAAAATTGCACAGGAGACGTCAAATTGATGGGGGAGAAGGTATGCGAAGTTTCAAGTTGATAGCGCAAGCGGTTCATGAGTTATTCAAGAAAAACGGAGGGGGGGTCGGATCCGACCCCCCCCCCCCAGGCGGTCGCGGGTTAATGCATGGGTAACTTCATCTGTCAGGAAGTGATATTCTTTTTCGACTGCGCTTTTCACTCCTAGAAAACGGTCTCGAAAAAGTATTTTGCGCAAACTGGCACTGAGGCTCGTGGCAATCATTTTGTCAGGCCTCTGGTGTAGAAACAAACATGACTTCCCAGGGTGTCAGTTCTGCCGAGCGGTCAGCTCACGGACCGCGCAGTGCAGCCTTTGGTCCAGTGACGTCACTATTTGAGGTCCACCGGCCGAGCAGAGCCGCGGACGTGCCGCCGAGTCCCCGGTGCGGGTCGGTCGACAGAGCGCGGAGCTGGGAGCGCCGTCTTGAGTGAGTGGCCCTCCGCGGACTGTGGCTGTCGACACCAGACACTCGGGAAGGTCGACCAGGAGACACATGTGGCGCGCAGGTGATACATGTGGCGCTGTTGCGACCTTCGCGGCGCAACAGACTCGCGGAGAGCTGAGCAGCGCCGGCCGAGTCGTGGATAAAACAAAATGGCCGCTCATGATGTTCGACCAAAGTTGGAAAAACCGACAGCTCTGTAGTCTGTAAGGCCGCGACGACCGACGTGGACCAGAAACGGTCAGTCGAAGAGTGCGGAAAGTGCGAACTAGGTCTAAGTAGTGTTGTGAGCTTCAACGATTAGAGATAATACAATTGAACTCGGTAACATATTCACTATGAAAGGAAAAAAATGAATTGTCTCGATCAAGGATCTTCCGGTACGTTCAGACCAAGACAGCCAGTGTCGAATCCAAAGCTATCTCGAGCCACTCCCACGCTGAACACAGCAATGGCCGAATCATTCGCTGGTTTCCATGACAACGTGAGACAGCTCTCGGGATATATGACCGTGTCGCGGCGGTATTACAGTCGCGGCGCTCCAGCGACAAACAGCGGCGCGGCCAAGCCGTGACTCCGTACGGCTGGTTTGATTTGGCGGAACCGATGGATTATCGTTCTGCCGTGACCGGACCCACGTGCCGGCGTGTTCTCGACTGAGCGCTTCCCCTTTTTGCGCCGCTGATTCGCGCGCCTCAGACGTAAGTACCTACGGCCGAACTCAGTGGCGCGAGAGAGTGAATCGCGTTCCGTTCCGGCACGAGGTGCTTGGAGGCACGCCGAAACGTCATTCGCGTCAATATTGAACATGCTAACTATGTCATTATCATTCTAAAAAATCACCGAAGAGTGTGAGGTGGAAAGAGCTTTCGATTTGACAAAAAAAAAAACTGCCCACCTTCCTACGCTACAAAATTTACATTAACACGAAAATCAGATGGCTTATTTTATTGATAAACGTATTCAGGAAACAACAAAGGCTTCATATATAGTCGTTGCAGCCTGCCTGCATCGTAGAACAATTAGTGGCAAAGATAAGGCATTGTTAGGCGCGGCCACGCGGGTCAGGGTATACACTCGTTATCAGGCATGGCCTCACTGCAGCTAATGAAAGAAACAATGGCGATTGCTGATAAGATTCGCACCAGTCACACAACAATGGAACCTTGCAGCAAACGTTACCCGGAATTCACTGCTCGGAATGTCCAGCGGATCGGCTTCAGCGAGCACCAGAACACGAGGCTACATGGGGTCAGTGAGGTAAATAGGGGAAAGCAGGGCAGAGAACATTTCAGAAAAAAATGGAGAAACAGCTGCTGTTTGTCATGAATGAAAAAAAAAACTCATTCCGTATCAATGCAAATTTGGTACTTTTATCAGCCGACATGCTATGAAGCCTGCGAAATTAGTTGCTTTAAAATAAAATAATTATTCCTTATTTTTACTGCCAGACTATATTCTCAGCCCTTTTCAATTTCTGACGTCCACTCAAAACAAAATATAAAAATCCCGATTTGGTGAGCCATGCGGCGCTTATGAGTGAATAAGGCAGCCGGTGTTGGCAGCCCGGATATGACGTCACAGGGTGTGGCCGAAGGACCCGGCGGTGGCCTTCTGTTAGGGCGAACGGGCGCGGCGGTCAGGTTTTAGGGAATAGAGAGGCGAGGCAAAGCCTGTGTTAGTAATGTAATCTTGGATACAGCTATTGGCGACCGCTACTGAAGCCACTGAGGATAAACGGATCCGAAAGAAATGCGTCAATAAACGCTGCGAAAACAAAGAATCGTTCCGGCATTTCTCAAATTACCCGAAACTCCTCACACTCTACTTATATTATTCGTTACTTTGCATTCCAGAACTTTTTTCAGATATATGCCGCTAATATTCCCTCCCCACGAACCCACCAGTGCATTTTGCGCCATTTTTATCAATGTTTGCTTGGTAAACTAAATGTCTCCTCAGTCTGTTTGTTGATGCCTATGGAATGGTTATTTTTTAGATTACATAAAATTGAAACCCCCCAAAAACCATCTACATATTGTCATGCAAGCATTCAAGTTTACAACTCTGTCCCAGAAAGTAGGAGAATTAAAGAGGAAAGTAGAAAGTAGGCCCGAGAAGGTCCACGAGTCTGGCAGTCGAGGGAACCTCGAGCGACCTGTTGTGCCCGCGCGTTAGAGGCCACGAGGGCGCCCGCTCGTATATAATAGCCATTGCTAAGTGTGTGTAATTTCACTCGGCCTGAGTAATTTATGCTGCCATTTTCTGAAAGGGCAATACTAAGCATCCGAGGCAGTTTCAGACACGGCATAAATCAACAATGGTGAGCCTAAATCTCTTCATTTGGCATCCAGGCGTCATTTGATTGCGACATTAGCCATTTGGCCGTCCCCGCGGGGCGTTTTGGAGTCGCCGAAAGGCAAACTCAAATCGGCGGGGTAGCCACAATGCGTTTGGCCGAACGCAGGTCAGGCAATAAATCTGCGCAACATCGTAAACAGGAACTCAAGAACATTTAAAACTGTCGTGCGTGTCTGGTTCGATTTGGGTGGCCGGTCATTAGCGCCCATAAATCCTCGGAAGCGATGGAGCCCGGCCCCGCAACGCGCGAGAGCGCGTGGCCAATAGATTTCTGAAGGATAGCTGTGGGAAGGGATGGGGTAAAGCAACTTATCTTACAACTGAGTGTTAGGAGGTTATAGAAAATAGGCACAAGTTTTTGTTTTTTGTTTTATGTATTTTCGTTAACAAGACTGACTAATATAATTATTGGTACTCAAGATTTGTGCTGTTCACTTACATCTTTATCAAAGGGGCTACTCCTTAGGCTTTGAACGAACAACACAAGGCAATGCGGGCACCCAAAATGTGCCAAAAAGTATAAACTCATCGCCCTTCTCCTTAGCTGCTGCGCTACACGCGTGTCTTCCCATCACAGCGCCCACGCAGCATTTTTCTGTCCCATGTCGTCGCTGCGAACAGGTGGTGCCTTCACACGAGTGCATGTAATCATGCACGCACCGCTGCACGTTTCCGCCTTCCGCAGGAAATCCTGCACGGCGGTGCGCAGGCGCGCACCAATTCAAACACCTGACGTCATGCCATTCATGGCCGGGCTGTGTGATCTTTGTGGCCTTTGTAATGTGTTGAAACATGTTGAATGACGGAGGGTCCCATTTTGTTAGACGCGAACTAAAAGGACAAAAACAGTGACAGCAGGGACAACATTGGATGGTTCTTGTAGATAGCTGGTTTGAAGCATCTAGTTAATTATAAGTGTATTTCTTAAAAAATCCAGGCCCATGAATGAATGTCAAAAAGGTGAGCAAATGAAAGAGCGGAGCGGAAAGGCAAAGGAAGATACGCATTCCTTCTACATCAAGCCATACATATTCCACCCACCAAAATTTAGTTAACATGCTATGTGGCCCTTTTAGACATTTGCTAAGTAAATCCCTAAACAGTCAGCAAGCTAGTTACACAAGAAAATGCAGAGAAAGAAACCCCTGCCGCCCGCCACCCTTCCGCCTCCCCAGGTCAGCCCATCAGCATACGGCACCCCGCTCTGGGCCAATTAGTGGCGCTAATGAGTCCGGGAGCGGGGCGGCAGGTGGCGGCGGACAATGGGCTGACACGGGGCCGGCAGCTCCGTTCGCCACCGGCGCCGTCAGGGGCTCACCCCAGCCCGGAACGGTGGAACACGGTGCGGCGATAAACTGGGGAGGGTGTTTCTTTGGTCAGGTTCAAATAATGAGCCGGAAGACGGACAACGGTTTAACCCTATTCCTGGCGGGCTCCGCCGGGACAAGAAACTGGCGGGGGGGGGGCCGATTCGGCCCCCCCCTGAGATCTCGAGAACGAAGCAAGATAGCGACAAGCGGTAAACGGCATCGGATACGCATGGACAAGGTCTACAATTTTTACAAAGGTCATTTTCAGGTCAGGTCAAAGATGACGTCACAGGGGTCGAAAAAGTCAAAATGGCGGCGCTAGATATGGAGAGAGTTTTTCTCGAATAACTTTCGAATTAGTCAAGATAGGAACAAACTAAGGGCATCATCGTGATCCTCTCGTCAATTCGCATCGAATGATATATATGTTGACCTCGAAAGGTCAAGGTCAAAGGTTGACCTCAGGTCACGTGACCTCGAGGTCATCATGTATATCATTCGATGCGTCTTGACGAGCTGAACACAATGAGACCATCCACGCGTCTGTATCTTGTTCCTGTACGGAGTTATTGGCCAAAAACCTTTGGTGACCTTTGATGACGTCACATGACCTCACAGCTGCCCAACAGCAAAACAGACCTCAAGGTAGTGAAGGTTGATCGTATATGAAGTCATGTATGGTATATGGGGCCATTCCGACCCGTTTTAGTGGTAAAAACAGGGAGTTGATTTTTCCCCCATTGACTTATAATGGGGAGGTCGCGAAACTGACCTGACCTTAGGTCACCGATATCAAAATTCCGAGATATACAAATTGCACATACTGGTACCCTAACTAAAGCCTGAAGAGAAGAAATTGATCGGTCAAAAACTCTAGCTCTGGCGTGATTGCAAACTTTTCTGAGGTAGGGTCACCAAATCGCCTCTGGTGACCTGACCTGAGGTCAGATCAACTCAAAATTTTCAGACATGTTGCGTAGAAGCCTTTTAGGAAAAGTCAGAAAATTTGAGCTTCCTAGCTCAACGCGTTTGGGAGAAATAACCAAAAAACCTCAGGGGGGGGCTCCTGAGGCCCCCCCCCCGCCAGGAATAGGGTTAAGTAACAAATTGCAGTGTAAAAAAGCAAGTGGGGAGAACTTGCATTGCCACCATTGTAGCTTATTCTTTTGCTTATTCATTCATTCATTCATTCATTCATTCATTCATTCATTCATTCATTCATTCATTCATTCATTCATTCATTCATTCATTCATTCATTCATTCATTCATTCATTCATTCATTCATTCGTTCGTTCGTTCATTCATTATTTCGTGATTTCATTCAATAGTTCACTAGCAAACTAATAAATTCATTCATTCATTCATTCATTCATTCATTCATTCATCCATGTTCGTTCGTTCGTTCGTTCGTTCGTTCGTTCGTTCGTTCGTTCGTTCGTTCGTTCGTTCGTTCTTCGTTCGCTCATTGATTGGTCAGCTCTGCCTCTAAGTCACAGTTTATTCATTTTTGTATCGTATATATTGCTCGGGAGCAACTGAAGAAACGAATTCACTCGAGCGAACAGGCGGACGAGCGAATGAAGGAATGCGAGTAAAAAGTCTGATGATTATATTGCTGATCTTTCATAACTGTCCTGCTCCTGTCATAGTCGCCATTTCGAACAAAAGATCCAGACAGACCAGCGAAGGCCGTGCGGGCGAGGGCTGTCCGGGGGGGGCTGTCGGAAGGGGGAGGGGGCGGGGCGGATGGCCACAAAACTGCCTGAGCGACGCCCAGAGAGCCTTGGTGGTTTCCGTCGCCGCCGATGTCGGTGGGGAAGTTGTTAAAACACCATCAGTTACAGGAGCGCGAGCAAAAACAAAATGGCCGCCAGACCGGACCAGGACCAGCGCTCTGGGTTAGGTATTAGTTTCCAGGAAATTTGACGTGGTAAATAGAGGAAGGCTTTAGGCTATCTACTTTTGCTCGCTACTTTTGCCTTGTACGATTTAACGAATTCGATTTAGACGAAAGTCTGAGACCGAAATATCATCAATTCATCAATAAATAATCAGTTTCATTCATTGTCATTTTCCGAGGAGAAGGTCATCTAACTTACTATTTGAGGAGGGTGCGTCTGTCCGTTACCGAGGTCCCGACTTGGTCGTGCTTTGCGTGGACTACAGGCCAGACCGTTGCACCTAGCCCGGTGAAATTTGCACAACTTATAGATCAAGGATGCGCGACGTGCCTTTGAGGGGTCTCAGCTCGATCGGATTGGTAGGGAGCGCGTGGCACGTGCTCAAAAAGTGCAAATTCGCGTCATAGACTTTACATGTATAAATCGGCTTGCAAAATCGGGCGAAAATGGCTAATTTTGGCCGACACGGGTCCAGTTCCCGTGCAATATCTTGGTGACCAGGGGTTCGACCGGCACGGGGAAAACAGCATCGTGTACAGAATTGAACGGGCTATTGAATGGTGTGCAATGCAGAGGATAACACGCGCCACGTGCACCGGAGAGGGCACTTTTATTTGAAAAATTGCGGTTTTTGAGGGATTTTGGAATTAATTTTATTTTTAGATGACCGTTAAATGGAGCGAATTGAATCAACGCCTATTTGCAAGAGAAAGGTACCGCCTCTCATATAAAAATTGTGAAAAGCTGATTGATCCAAATCAAGGTGGTGCAAATCACAGGAGAAAATGGTGTTTGTCAATTTTGTGCCACTTTATTAATCACACGGGGTTTGCTGCATAACCTGATACCTTTGGCAATTGAATATGGTACCATTGGATAGAGCATTCAATTCTGTCCAATATTCACTCTTCATTTTTGCATGATTAGCAACAGTATCCTTAAAAATGTAAATGTTCCAAACCATTACATTGTCATTTTTAGCGAAATTCATTGATGGCCCTCAAAAGACTTCACGCCAGTTTTCGAATCATTCTAAAGTAGAACGCATGATAATACGACACGGGCACCTCGATGCGATGTATCTTTTTGTTTTCTTACAAAATGCTTGGCCGTCAAAAAGCAATCGAACGAAATGGATATCTACCAACCAAATCGACACAGACCAACCCAATACCCACGGGTCAAAAAATCACCCCTTCGCGTTGCGGAGCACGCGGGTAACCCTAGTATATTCTAATAAAGGCTATCAGATGTTAGATGAGTGTTGCATGGCGAAATTCGCACTCCAGGTACCTACCATCTGCTGTTGCTTATCAGCGGTACGTTATTAGCGGAGCGTCAAAACTAAGAGACTTCGCATAATTTTTATGATTATGTTTTTTCTTTAAAATTTCTAAGAGTGGCTGGATAAGAGAAGCTACACATAAATTATGCTTGGCAGTAGGCACCAACACGCACAATGTCATTATTCGAGTATCATGACAAACCATCAGGAATAACGGCGGGTAGATGTGTAGTTTGTAGATGTAATTATGTTCGGGAATTCCAATGGCCTGTCTGCGGCCAGCCTACGGGTGGTTTTGTCGGGTTTTTATATCCGAACTCACTGCTCCGTTCCGGAGGATACCGGTCATAAACAGAGCGCGTGTCGAATGACGTACCCAGCTGGGCCAATGAGTAACAAGAACACGTCATAAAACATTTGCAGTTCACACAACAACTCCCACTTCCCAGTATAAAAAGCTATTAGGTAGAATGCTAGGTAGCAATACTATTTAGAATGGAAATGTGCATCAATAAACAATTATGTTTCATCACCAACATGGGGGAAAAACATTGAAAACGCCGACCGAGTCAGAGACAGAGGGCCGAGGAAGTGGACGGGAGAGAGAGAGAGAGAGAGAGAGAGAGAGAGAGAGAGAGAGAGAGAGAGAGAGAGAGAGAGAGAGAGAGAGAGAGAGAGAGAGAGAGAGAGAGAGAGAGAGAGAGAGAGAGAGAGAGAGAGAGAGAGAGAGAGAGAGAGAGAGAGAGAGAGACCAAGGAAGGCCCTCCCGGGCGTTGGGAGTAGGTACAGTGGCAGTCCATAATCCATATGTCCGCCCCAGCACAGCTTATGATGATCTTATCCATACCTCCGGAACTTATGATCATTGGAGATCACCAAATGAGCCTTACGGCTTAGGTACAGCGATAGATAAATGCCAGCCACTGCACTGCGCTGACACTACCGAGCTTTCCATGGCGCTTGAATGCCCGATCGAGATCTGCCGACTGAGAAATGCAGTAGGTATTATCCGGTTCTAACTGGTTTCGTTTCCGAAATCCGGAAAGTCGCTTGAGTGGCAGAACATCTGTCACCTTCTGAATATGCCATAAGACTGCCGAAATTCACAAATCAACTGACATCTGTTTTGCTCATGTCCATTCCATTCAGTCATATTGGTGCTCGCACTTATTTACAGCAATGAACATCAATATAGAGAACCAAGACCAAGATCAAGATGAAGGAAGTCAACAATTGCAAAAATACCTGCCTGCCTTCCTATGACCAACTATAGGTATCACAAGAAACAAAAGATTATCCAGTATTTTTTTGGGGAAGTGCAATGCACGATCAATCATTTTTCCAGATCATTTTCCATCATAGACATGATGCAGAAAATTCTGGCGAAATAGCACGCGCCATTGAGGGCCCCGCTCCGCCAGTGGAAATAATTCAATCATTAGCTACATATCCACTGAAGAGCAGAATCAGGTGGATTTTAAACACTTACCCCTTCTCAGAATGCATTAGGAAAAGCTGGCTGTGGTTCCTTGACGGCATATTGAAACTGGAGCCAAGCCGACAACGACCCCTTGAAGAAGATGGCGCCTGAATCGGCACAGGCCAGCTTCACTCGATCGAAATACGAGCTTCCGCAGCTCGAAAACCACTTCACACTATCACAGCACTTTCACCAAACACAACGCGAATTTTCAAACACTCGCAGCCGTCTCCACAAACAACACAAACACTTTAAATCACGACACAAACAACAGGCTTTCGCTGCCTTGCATAAACTAAATACAAGATGGCGCCACCTCGCTGCTATAATTGCGCCAATTTTTTTTCTTTTGATGATAAGCCTCAACTTATAGTTCATAACATGGGGCTGCAAAGCGGGTTACAAGGAAGCAGGAGGGGGTTTCTTTAGTTGCTTTAGCAGGTCTAAGAGAACATGTATAGGGTCATGGGCCCCCCTATGAGGTCTAAAGTAGAGTAGCCCGCTCGCCCGGCTCCGATCTCCGCCCCGGGCGCGGGGCGCCCCCCTCCTGCCAGCGATTTCCATACGCCTAGGGGTCAGGGTGGAACCTGCGATCTCAACTGTCACGGTAGCATCACGGCCCCGGCGGGGGGGGGGGGAGGGAGGCAGTAGCTAATAGGGGAAACCGGAAGTGGTCGCCTGTCTCTTGTCATGCGCTGTCCTCAGCGTTATATATAAACTCGTGTAGGTGTGTGTGTGTGTGTGGGGGGGAGTCGGCTGTGATCTCACCTCCTTCCACCACGACCTGCAGAAGGATCCTGCTCCCCAACGTTCTGACTCTGAGAGTATGATTGCGCCCCTCATCAAAATATGTCAGGTGATTTCATTTCCTTTTCAGTCCCTACTTCACTTTTCAGGTAAAGTGTCAGCCCCCCCCCCCCCTCCTCCCTCTCCCTCCGCTCGGGAACTTGCCGGCCGTCCCATTACTAGATCCCGGTGGCACGCAGAGTTTTGAGGGACTAGTCGCCTGGCCGGTCGTCCCAGAGTAGGCGAGGAAGCGTTCAACGAAGTCGCTCACTCCGTCGAGCCAGGCGAATCGCCCATCCCTTATGGAGCATGTAAGATGTGGGTGGCATGGCCGCCTGACATTTAGGTATGGAGGGATAGTAAACTCAATACAATAAATTCCAGCAAAATAATGTTAGGCAGGTTAGGCTTATGTGCTGTCGAGTGCAGTTACAGCGTACGTATAGACCCAGTGTTCGACGGCAAAGCCGTGCTGACTGGACTTGCGAGAATCCTCAGCCTGGGAACGTCTCCACCTCAGCCGCACGTGCTCTGGCGGCCGGTTTTTCGAGCGTCCACAGCCAGCCCAATAAGTAAGACAGGGCACTAAAGAATAGAGATTGAGCCGGTTACAATGACGGATCCTATATACGGCCTTGGATGGATCTGGATCATCACTGTGTTGACGGTGAACTTTATGGCCACTCCCGGACAAAAACAGGAACGGAAGCCGGCTTCTCCACTTCCCGGCTCCCCCACTCCCCGCATACACGTGCGTCGTATAAATGGTAGGTAATATTTGGCCATCCAAAACGATCTGACCAGCGCAGAACTTCCTGTCGCATTTTTAATTTCTGTCAAACGATAACAATCTTGCGGCCATCTAATCTGTTTTGTTTTGATCGTTTTTTTTTCGGGGGCCTAGGTTTTATCGGTCTGTTGAGTTGTTGACACCATTTCAGAGCCAGAAATGAGAGGATAAGGGCGACATTGGTACTCCACTGGCGGAGCCAGGTAGACGATCTTGGACTTTGCGGGGAATACCCCCGAACAAATTTCGCCCAATTCCAAAAACTTTTCGCCGAAAACGTTTTGCCAATTTCCAAAGACCTTTCGCTTCGAAAAAAAGTTTTCGCTTTATTCTCGAAAAACCGCAGATTTTCAGACGCAGCAGGAAGGGGGTATTTGCCCCAGATCCTCCCCTCCCCGGATCTGTCGAGGGACATTGGACCGAGTCGACCACTGCCCAGGTGCGCGCGCTGTCAGCCCTTCTACGACCACCGACAGACTGCCCTGGTGGAGCGAGAGTGCCCCGCGGAGACAGGCCACTCAGACACTTGGCAGTCACTCCGGAGTGTCTTCTGCTGCTGTAGGAGTGCTTCTCTCCACCACTGTCTATTTAATGTCTGTCTGCCGGCGACCAACTGAGCCGTCACTCTGACGTTTAGCGGGTCGGGGCTCTGTCCCTCAGCGCCCTCAGTCAGTGATTGACTTGTGTAGGTAGCTGAACAAAACTCGTCTCATCTAGTCTGAACAAATAGCAAACAAAACTCATCATCGATACTGCCCATGAATGTGGTCAATACTCGCAGCCCGCACATGACTACAAACGAACAACGACGTGTTAGGTGACGGAGAATAGCGGACTGTTGATCGGAGCCGTTTGTCGCAAACGGTACATGTGCTGCCACCTAGTGATCATGCGCTGCACTACTAATTCAGAAGGCGTGCGATAGGGTGAGCTGAGGCTGGCCACACAAAGCACACTGAATCAGAGGAATATGAATAAGATCATGTGTCTGCGAGCAAGCCTAAACCGATATTACATGGGAACAATAATAATATAGCGCCTTAGGTAGACACCTGCAGCCATTGAAAACACCATCGAAACGGCCAACTGCGCACCACGTTACATCAACCCAAACGCTGCGAGCAAGTTAACCACCCATGGTCAGATAACGTCAGTAGCTGTCGTGTCAACGATACATTTGTTGGTTCCCTATTCGAATATAAGTAATTAGTAAACAAACGCATCCAATGGAGTGTTTATTTCACCTAAGACAGTGAAGGAAGAAAGCTATATCTAGAATAGCGCATCCTCTAGCCCAGTATCTACCCAGTGCCTGTACATGTCACACACCATATAAAACACTCACGTAAAACACTCACTCATGCTCGCTCTATGTACAAGTTAGGAGGTATTCTCACTCACAAAATCACGTGCTGAGCAATATTCATGCGAGGGCTCGCGAAAAAGCTCCAGAGAACTCATAGCGACGTAAGCGGCACAAAACTCTGCGAGTGACACGACAAAAGACTGCACGTGACATTGTTTCGAGACATTTTGATCCTGGATTGCCAATTTCTCCTTCGGCCCTTTTTGTTGAGCTAGAAAAAGCACCACTGCCACATTCCTCAACGAAACAGCAGGGCAGCCTAGCCCATCATATTGACACCGCATATTCCTACACTATCAAGAGATTAAACACGGGAAGCAGGGCAAGACAGGCAAAACCTTAGTGTGCCAATAATCAAGCTAAACAGGATGGAAGCTGACACCAAGACCAAGGCGTGATGAGTAATTAACGTGAGACAGAAAGGAAAAGAAATGGTGAATCACTATAAAATCGACGATGGGCTGATAAATGGAAATGAACCCACATTGAGTACACTTGGAAGAACAATATCATAGTCATGACCAGGCAGACTCAAATTCAGCACACGACGTTACAAGGTCCTCGTCTGTCCCAGCCTGGGGCAGCCTTAGCACTAAGCACGCGCGCACAGCGAGGTCCCTGACAAAAACACGCACGTGATCGACTCTGAAACACGTTCTCTGCTCTCATTGGCCGGCCGTGACGTCATCTCGACTGTGATTGGCCGGCGCAGACAGCACATGGCCCGCGATTGGTCACTGGCAGTGTCTTTCGACTGTGATTGGTCCCCACCGGGCCTGGCTGGCAATGATTGGCCCCCGGAGGCCAGCCTGACATCTGATTGGTCGCCGAGTCCGTCTGCTGAGCTCTGATTGGCTAGACGGCCGTCTGTTGTCCGGCCAGGCGGAGCACCTGTTCACATATCCTCTTGTAGCACCAGGCGTCGCCCTCTAGACGCTTACGGCGGATACCTGACGGGGGGGGGGGGCAACTTACAATGAGAGGGGAATATGGTACCATGCGCTCACTTAGGGAGGGGCAAACACACTCGAAAAAGTGGGCACACTTAAATCTGAATCGATGCCGCAAACTAGGCACATTCCAGCCCAAATCACCGCACATCTTTACACTCCCCCACTCATTTCTATAGAACACAATCCAAAACCAATTAACAAACTAACCATCTGCCCCTCTATCAGCTGACGAACATCACACGGGAGCCCCTCTTCCCCCCACCTCTCCCCGCGATACGTACCGACCACATTGAGGCTCTGGATCATGCAGACCTCCAGCTCGAAGGACATTTTGGCCTTTCCCAGCGGGTCAGCCACCTTTCCACGCAGTGTGTACCTGACGGGACGGAAAATGGGTCAGTGAATGTCAGCGAATGGATCAGGTCAAGCCGTAATCGCCACGCCATATGTGGAAGGCTTTTGATGTCAATAAAATACAATAAAATACAATACAATACAGTGTCAATGGGGGGCAGAGTAAGGGGACAGAGAGGCAGTCATAGGTAAGACGGGGATACATGTATATATTAGCGTTAGGTAACGGATGGGACAATAAGTGGTGAGAGCAAGAAGTCCGTGTTGGATGGAGGAGGAGATGGGGGGGGGGGGAAAGTCAGCATCAGGCGGCAACGGACGGGGAGAAGGTACCGCTCAGAGGGGAAATTTAACATAATTTTCTTGATTTTCTTTGAATTTCTTTAATTCACCAATTATTGCACTTGTTTGCACAATTATGAGGAAAATACCATAATATGAAAGATGCGAAAAACAGCAAAACATTTTTGGGTGAGGTGCAATGCACAATCAACCAATTTTCCCAACCATATTTGACATTTTCATCATAGAAGACATGGTGTTGAGTGCTCTCGCGAGGAACATATTGTTATAATATCTCAGAATGAATGACCTTTTCCTCGAATATAGAAAAGTTTAAATGTCGAAAATGATGTATTTAAGTGAATTTGTCGCCCACAGGGCAACATCAGACAAGCCATATTTGTACCAATCGTACCAATTGCTATTATTACAATTGCTAGAGATATTTTCATCATAGACATGATACGGAAAATCCTTTGCGGAATGGCACGCGCCCTTTCGAACTCGGATCAGCCAGAGGAAAGAAACATCAATCAATTACAAAGTCGTTGACGCCGATACTGCAAAGCGGTATTCACTCGACAGTAAACTTGAATCAATACCGCTATTGACAAGGCGGTATTGATTCGATCACCGAAAAATCCAATATCAGTTTCATCACACTCGCCGATTTACGGGGCTCGAAAAACTAGCGCCTCTACATCAGCCATTTCATAGTTGTAGTTACAGTATCTCGCCACCAGGTGGCAGTAAACATCAGCCTTGCGGTGCACTTACTGCCACCTGGTGGCAAGTCAGGGTACCTACGTTTAGGTATCGTGCCACCAGGTGACAGTAAGAGCACCGCAAAAATATTTACTGCCACCTGGTGGCGCGCTAGTGTAACTAAAGCTATGAAACGCTAGCTATAGAGGCGCTAGTGTTTCAAGCCCCGTAAATCGGAGAGTCTGGTCTGTTCGACCAAGATAAGATTCCTTTACTTCTCTGATCAACGTAGCTTGGTGGATGATTATTGCGAGCAGGTGCGAGACGAATCTTTTCGGCATAGTTGGATTCTTACTTATTGCACGTCCAGCGCTGCCATCCCTCCTTTGACAGCCACTCACCCTTTCTGTTTGAGCACGATGCCGCGACTCCAGAGCTCGCGCTGAAGGTCGATCAGCACCTGGTCGGGGTCCGTGGCTCCCGTCGCCGAAACGTTCAGCATTTTCTGCGGCACCACGGACAGGCGGTCAGGCAGGCCTTGGTGGGGGGGGGGGGGGGGTGTTGGTCAGCGGCACGGGTCAAATAGCCGACGGCCGGAGACAAAATGCGATTCGCTGGAACGGCGACCGTGGCACTTTTCTGTTCAGATTACCATAACTTTGTATTTTGTGTTTTCCGAAGGAACCTGCCATCGCCGTCTTCCGATGCTTTAGTTTCTTTTTGGGTTCATTTGAAAAATTCGAATTTCGAGCTTTCGGTGAACAAAAAGGCGGCTTTACACAAATGGCAAAGGTTTTTCTCTTTCCACCCAAATACCTTCATCTGGCAGCGATATGGCAGCAGACGCCGGCGATAATCCAGCGGCCATCTTGTAGGTCAACTATATTACCTCTAAAAAAGCTACGGTAAGCTGTAAAATATTCAAATAGAGTTCCAAAGCCTTCTATAGACAAAGAAAGCCTATTTTCTTGCAATCTGGAACCCTCAAAAGGCTGGTTGAATGCACTTTTTATTATATTCTGTCTGTGCACATTTGTGGCGCACGTGTTACATTCCAAACATAAACAAAACTTGCGAGGTTGGGGGCGTTGAGGGGGTTGGGGAATAGGGAGAAAGTTTCTCAATTGTTTGAGGAAATTGGTGGGGTCCAAGCTGATCAATTGTTTACCAAACTGACTCTGAACAGTAAGTTCTAAACTTCTAACATCTGTGAAGTGTACGGTATGGCTTTGCGAACTGAAACTGCAAAGTGCAAGTGCTGGTACCTACATTCTTAAAAAGCAAATGAAATTATTTATGTTGTTGAGTCAAATATCAACATGCCATAATTTGATCATGAATACCTGTTCAAATAAAAAAATGAATAAAACTTTATACCACTTTTCTGACAGTAAAGCTCAGGAAATTAATGACATGTCACATATTTTACATAAATTTTACATGTTGTTACAACTAGGTACCTATTTCATTAACTTGGCTACCTACACTGCAACCTCTCACAAGTTATTTATGTACTTTTTCTGCTATCTGCTTTTGGCCAGGATGATAACAACTAGGGTAAATAGCTGAACAGCTGGTGAGTATGTTCAGGGTACTCAGTTCCCCTGGTCTGTGTACAGATGGCGCTTCAGACGGACGGCTACAATGCTGACACGGAGGGCAGCAACAACTCGCCCCTGCAGGACGACTCCGATGACGAGATGGACGACGAAAAGGATCCAGCATGTATGAAACGGCTGAGAGACGAGGATTGGTGGCGCGTGGCAAAGTATGGAGAAGAAATAAGAAGTGCTAGACACCTGTTTTTTGGAAATCCCTAAATTGATTACAAAATTGATGGACAGAATTATAATCAACAGGTTTTAAACTTCAGAAAAACAATGTCAAGAACAGTAACAATAATCAGTGCTGTGTCATCCCTGGAGAGTGTTAACAAAACAAATATCATATGCCATTGAGATTCAATGAGTGACCCCCCCCCCCCCGCCTTCAGCCGCCCAGATCGTGCTGAAGCGTCTGGAGCTGAACGGCGGACCGACGTACCTGGCGCGCGACTACATGAGCGGTGACGACTTCTCTGACTACTCCATCGAGAGCCCCGGTGGGTAATGAGGTTTTCACGGTTACCCTGCCGTGTTCACATGATACGGCTGAATAATAATGAGGCGCCCATTCCTACAACTTTGAAGAACACTGGTTGTATATAGGTATTGCTTCCTTGTTGTTTCCCTGTTGCTCCCTTGTTGCTTCCTTCCCTGCCATCTTGCTTCCCTTTGCCTTGTTGTGGAATTTAAAGACATTCTCTTATCCGAAGAAAACGACATAGTTGCGTCGATTTCGGACACTGCAGGAGTGGCAACTGGCAAGTGCTCTAAACGTTCCCTTTGAGTGTGCAAGTCGTGAGGCGGCCTGTCAATTACTGATCTGTGACGTTTCTGCTCCTTCCGCAGAGGACAACGACTCGGACTATGAAGACCGCCGAAAGAAGCGCAAGAAGCGGCGCGCTGTCAAGCGGGTCAAGTGTGACGAATGTAACCGGCGCTTCGTCACCAAGGGCTTCATGCTGAAGCACAAGGCGGTGCACAGAGGCGAGTTCACGTGCCCCAAGTGCGACAAAAAGTGCGCCTCGGCCGGCATGCTGCGTCTTCACCAGCGGCTTCACACAGGCGAACGGCCTCACGGCTGCGGTCAGTGCGACAAGGCGTTCGCGTTCAAGCTGCAGCTGATATCGCACGTGGATCGCGACCACAGCGATGGCGTGCTGCTGTACGCGTGCGACGAGTGTGACCGCGCCTTCTCCAAGGAAACGTTCCTCGCGCGCCACCAGATCACACACAAGGAGCGCACACACGAGTGTGACTTCTGCGGCAAGGGGTTCTTCGGCAACGCCCCGCTGCGCGCGCACATCCAGCGGGTGCACCGCGCGCAGCCGTCCGACACCCCGGGTGACGGCGGCCGACGCTCGGGCCGCACGGCGCGCGTCGATTACCGAGATGACGTCATCAACGTGGAGGCTGCTGCCGACGAGTACCGTCCTCGTAAGAAGCGGCCCGCGCACGCGTTCGTCGCCAAGGTGGTGAGCCGCCTGCGCAGTGAGGAGGCGCCGCCGCCGGCCGCGCGGGGACGCGCCAAAAAGAAGAAGCGCGCGCCGTTTTACGTGGGCACGGGCACTCAGCCTAGCAGGGAGTCTAACCGGCGCACCAAGATGGTTAACTACGCCGATCGCGACTCCGAGGGGCAGTCCGAGTCGGAGTCGGAGTCTGAGGGGGAGGGGTCGGGGGAGGAGGCGCCGGCCAAGAAGAGGGGTCGCGGCCGGCCGAAGAAGAAGAAGGAAGTCGTTCAGAACGGTCACGGCGATGGCGAGGAGGAGGCTCAGCAGACCAAACGGGGAAGGCCGGGCCGCGGGAGACCCAGGAAGGCGGCCGCGGCGCCGCCTTCTGAGGACGAAGAACAGGACGAGGAGCAGCCTCAGAAGACCGCGCGGGGACGCGGCCGGCAGAGAAAGGCCGCTGCGCAAAACGACGAGGAGGCGCTAGTCTCTGATGAATCTGAGGAAGAACAGAGCCAGTCTAAGAAAACCCCGCGGGGCAGGGGTAGGCCGAAGAAGCAGCCGCCGAAGAGGAAGGCAGATGATTCTGAGGAGGACGAGCCAGAAGCTGAGACGCCACGCCGCCGCGGCCGACCTGCCGCCAGCCGTAAGAGCCTGGCCGACCGCATCCTGGAGGAGGAGGGAGAGGACATCCCCTCCGCGAGGAAGACCGGCCGCGGTCGGAAGGCCGCCGCCGCCGCTGCTGATAGTGGCGGCGACAGCAGCGAGGAGGAGCCTCCGCCGGCCAAGAAGACCCCCGGCCGCGGCAGGCCTCCCAAGGCGCCGCCGGCCGCCGAGACGGCCGAGAACGGGACGTCCGGCGGGTCGGACGAGGAGTGGGAGGACGCGGAGGCCAAGACGCCGGCCCGGCGCGCGCGCGCCGCCGCCGCGGTCAAGACGCCGCCGGCGCGGGCGACGGGTCGGCGCGCGGCGGCCACCAACGTCAGTCTGGCAGAGGCCAGCGACAGTGAGAGCGAGGACGGGGAGGAGGCCGCCGCGCGGCGCGCCACCGGACGCGGTCGGCGCGCCAGGGACGACGCCGAGTCGCGCGTGCCGCCCAAGAAGCGGCTGCGCGGCCGCCAGTGAGAACCGGCGGCGGCGGGCGGGACGACGGAACACCCAGTGATGGAGAAACTCGCAACCAGCGCCGGCCAATCGGCTGTCACAGCGCCAGCATAAACAGCGGGACGGCCGGCCGAGTGGCCGCCCCGGCGGACGGCGGATCTGAGGGTCCTGCAGACGCGGCCGGCGGGTCGCGCGTGACCGGACCAACAATGTGACGAATTGTCCGCGCCACAGATGTACAAAGACTGCGCGGCGGCTACGGACGGCGGGCCGGGCAATTCCCGGTGGCCGTGTACTGGAGTTTGTTTTTAGGCTGCCGTTTCAACGAGGGAGGGGGAGGGGGATGAGTGTCGAGCTTCTGCGCGCGGGAAGTGCCAGAATCGTTCCAGTGAGTGACTGTGAATATCATTTTGGGCCTTTGTGACGTTATAATTGCGATATATTTTGGTCGCTTTTCGTTTGTGGTACTACACAAATGCTTTTTGATAATTAGAGCTGGCAATGTCACATGTTTTACCAGTAGACTAGTGGCTAGTTCGATGTATTATTTAGTGCCACCAAACGCCAGCGTGACTTTGAATAAAATACTGCCTAATTGACCGTGTGTGACAATAACAAGAGCCGACATCGGAGAAGAAGAAACCGAATACGGATATACAGGATATACAGAATGAAAACTCGATCGACTTTGGTGGGTCAGCTGACAAAAACATCTAACGATGTTCTGGGGATGTATCGGTAAATTTTTGCCCGAGAAGGCACAGAAGAACTGGACGTGAACATTAATCGACAACGGACAAGCGACTTCTAGAAATCCGTTGTAAATTATCATCCCATTGTTATCTACTGGATTGTAGACGTAGAGCAATGCAGAGAAGCGTCAAAATCGTAAGGCCTCGCGTCAAATCAAGGAATGGAAGCAACACTGTTCTTTTCGACTTCAAGCCGAAAAGTACAGTGTTCCTTCACTGTATTCTGACATAAATCCGGACACCGTTCTATCGTTATTAGTCAACGCATCACTGGTCTATCAAATCAATAATCCTTACAAAAGTAACTGAGTATCATGTCTTTTCCGTCTGTCTGTCTGTCTGTCTGTCTGTCTGTCTGTATGTTACTCCCTCCCTAACCCCCCCTCTCTCTCTCTCTCTCTCTCTCTCTCTCTCTCTCTCTCTCTCTCTCTCTCTCTCTCTCTCTCTCTCTCTCTCCCCCTCTCTCCCGCTCTCACCTTCGTATCGATGAGTGCCGGCCGGTCACCCGCCATCTGGGTGCGTTTCCGTGGCGTCAGCATGTTCTTCATCTTGTCCAGACCCTTCTCGATGGAGCCGAACACCTTGCGGCCAGAGATGGGAGTCCGGGGCACCGCGGAGGACTTGGAGCCGCAGTCCGGAGTGCGGAAATTCTCAGACTGCGGACGCGGCCTGTCCAGAGGGGGGGGGGAAGGGGGGTCAGTGGGGGCACGGGGTACTGGAGGGTAGTTATGGGGCGGATAGTGGTAAAAGTAAAAAGTATGGGTGCTATCATAGTTACATGTGGGTAATGATAGAGGAAGGCCAATCCTCATTCCTCCATAATTCCCGCGGTATATCTAAGGGTGAAATTTGAAGTTTCACTCTTAGATATATCGCCCTAAGATATATCAGTAACCTCAAAAAGAGTAATACAAGGAGCTAGCAGCCATGACAGATATGTCAGCTGCATCCCGTAGTTGAAGACGTGTCACAAAACAAGACGCTAAAAACGGAAACGATGGGACCGGAAAAGGGGATAGAAGAACACACTGTGTTCTTTGACATTGCTATGTTGAACACAACAATGTCGAAGGTTCGATGTCAAATATTCGATCATCCCATTATACTTCAGGCGTCCCGTTTTACCCCTAATTGTCGGTAAGTGATCGTGACGTCAGCGGTTTACGCGGCCCGTGTACACCAATCAGTGACGTCAGATGATGGGCCAAAATCAACCCCCACCCGCCCAGTCGGGGATCACACACCTCCTCTGTGGCGTCTTGAAGGCGGGGTCGAGCGCCGACTCGACCGACCGGGAGGGCGACAGCTTACACGGCGTCTCTGTGGTGGGGGGGGGGGGGGGAGACAGTGTGTCAATTGTGTCTCTGGGTGTCAGCTACAGGCACCACAGGCAAGGGATCCAATTAGGGAATGGAAGCTCATCAAAACACACGCAAGAAAGAGCGTACAAAACTCACTAGACGGCGAAAACATTTGATGAAATGTCAGCAAATAGGCAAGTGGCGGGACAAATAACCCGCGCGGGGCTGGGGTCTCCAGCCGAACGCGCGGGGCTGGGGGGGGGGGGGTAAATTTTACCCCCCCCCCCCCTGTTATCTCCCGAACTAATGGCCCGATTTGGAAAATTCAAACGCCAATCGAAAGATCTCATCACGAACAACTAAAAACATGTACCTAATTTTAAGTTTGAGGTCAAGGTCAAGGTCAGGTCAAGGGTACAAATTGCAAGTTCCTACAGTATCGGCCTTGCACCGTAGTTGCCGAAGAATGGAGTCATGGACTGAGACTGATCGCCCAAAACGTGTTCATAGGCTACCAAGACAATATTCGTTGCATACAATATCATTCAGAGGTCAAGGTCAAGGTCAGGTCAGGTCAGGTCAGGTCACCAAAAACAAAATATAGAAAAGGGCATGTGCGACTGCTGCGACACATGTTTTATGGGTCATTTTACTCATAGAATTCAAGTATAGGCACACTGAATAAGTGATATGGACCACCTCTGGATGAATTTCAGGTCGAGGTCACGTCAAGGTCAGGTCAAGTGAGGTCAAATTTTGAAGTCGGTTGTTAAGGCCTAAAAAGGTGTCTATCTGATGCAGTTTTTCACGGCGAATCGAATGGTGCTATTTTTGTTTCCGTACGAGGTCTAAAACTTCCAAAAAAGTCATTTTTCTAAATTTTTGTGTGTCGTGACGTCATACAATTTTGAATAACTCCCACATTTTTGAACCGATTCTTCTAAAACTTGGTATGTAGGTGCACATAGACCACTTCTCTGACATATATTCCGGTTTTTTTCGATACACTCAAAATTTTGGATTTATCGTTATTTTCCCAAAAGTCAGTTTTTTTTTAAATTTGGGCCAAAATCCAAAATTTTCAAAAAACCGAGATAGCCATTTGATAGACAAAGTAAAATTACGTACCTATAACCTTTTTTGTTACGTCTTGATTCCTTTAAAAATGAAGATGTTAGCGGCGTTTGAACTTTTCCCGTTTTTGAGGCGAAAATGGCGAACATGACGTCACTAAAACGTCAATTTCTCAAAAATTTTCCGACGGATTTCGCTCAAATTTTCAGGGAACGTGTCAAATTGATGTAAGAAAAGGTACTGAAAGTTTCGTTTGTGAGATATTGCAAAAATTCGCGAGGGGGGGGGGGGGGTAAAATTTACCCCCCCCCCCAGCCCCGCGCGGGTTAATATCCAGCAGTTCCCTACGATTCCGCGAACCGATGATTAAATGAACACCTGTTTTGCACAAGCGCAGCCCTAACGGGTCAGCTCAGGCTATGGGCATCCGCAACATAACATTATCTCCCCAAAGTACCAAACCTCCCACTTCATCCCCCTACGCCGCCCCCTCACCACCGGCACGTCGTTTGGTCTTTTTGCTGGGTGACGGCGCTTTGGGCTGGAGGAAGTCATTCTCCTTGTTCTCAGTCGGTGAGGGTCGGGGCGGTGTGGCTCGTTTCCTCCGCTGGCTGCCCCGACCGCGCTGTGAACTGCGGCCGGTGCTGCGCTCCAGCAGTGGCTCCATCTCTGGAGAGATAACACAACTAACGGTCAGACTAGGAGACTGGGATACGATAAGGAGGGCAGATACCTTGGCTTACAGAGAGGCTGACACGATTCGAACTCAGTCTAGGTTCGTTAATGCATATTTAAAACCTGTTGTAATCGAGCCACTCGATGCATTCATTCATGAAATAATAACGCTCGGTGTTAAAAACTACCTGGGGCCGTATTCACGTCGACTTCGTAACTCGATTTTCTTTCCTAAGTATAATTTGGTATTCACGTCGACACTTCTTAAGTTTTTATCGACGGAGTTCACGTGATTAAAAAAAAAACTTAAGAAGTAGGCCAAACGTAAGAGCATTTTTACGAAAATGATCGACGTGAATACGGCCCCAGAACTATTTTCTTTAGTCTCCTCGTCGCATAGCTACGGAAGGCGAACCGAATAACCGACTAACGCCCAACAATCTCATTGACAAGATTGTTGGGCGTTAAAAGCCCAGCCCAATCTCATTGACAAGATCATCTGACTTCCAGTCCTTCTTTCCTCATACCTTCCTCCTCAGCCCCTCACCCTCCCCATCTCCCCGATGGGTCTCAGAGGTTCCCTCCCAGTCTCACCGATGTATCTCTCAGAGGACCCCACCCCGTATCGTCTCACCAATGGGGCTTAGAATGCCCCCGCCTCCCGGAGACTATCTCACCGATGCATCGGTGCAACCTTACCTCTGAGTTCTGACACCCATCGCGATGGGTCTGGGTCTCAGAGGCAAGGTTCCACCACCGCTATCTCACTGATGGATTTGAGGCCGAGGAACTATTGCTCTTCCCGTAGTATCTCACCGATGGGTCTCTCACAGGTCCCCTCCCCCTCTCTCACCGATGGGTTTCAGGCTGAGCAGTGTCTCCATGGCCTCCTCCTCCTCCAGCTCCTGACGGCGGCGCTGCTCCAGCTCCAGCTCCAGCCCCCGGCGCTGCTCCAGCGCATCCAGCCCCGTGTCCAGCGACTGGGGCCGCCCGTGCGGGGAGTCCCCCAGCGGCACCAAGCCCGGCAGACCGGCGCTAGTCAGCTCCTGGAGGGTGGCGCGGCCGGCCGCAGCCGACGGAGGAGGGGGAGGCATCTGGAGGGGAGAAGGAGTGGGTCAGAGCTGGCAGACACAGCCTGTGTAGTGTCCTGTAGCCTTCAGTCTGTAGTATAGACAGCGGGCGTAGAATGAGAGTCGCGTCAGTTTCATAAAACGAGGTCAAGCGCCACAGCACAGCGAGATCTTGGAGGTCTGAGCGGGACCTTAATAGCGACGCAGGGCTGTTGAAATAGGGATACAAAAATGCGAATGTGACACCAAGTCCATCACTGGCCTCCCAATGACGTGCTTTATAGCTAGCAATGCCGTTTTATTTTTATTTCCTAAGTCACTCTCAGTTTCCTTCTCTCCCCTCATTTGCTGCGTTACCTGCGTCCGGCTCTCTCTCTCTCCCTCCCTCCCTCTCTCTCTCTCTCCCTCTCTCTCTCCCTCTCTCTCTCTCTCTCTCTCTCTCTCTCTCTCCCTCCCTCTGACCTGCTGTGCCGCAGCCAGTCTGACGGGCTCCCCTCGTCGTTTGGCCGCCAGCAGTAGCCAGTAGGTGGCAGTGGTGTGATCGTAACTCCACTGGGAGAGACGGCGCGCCATCCAGGCCCGGCTGCGGCCACCGGAGACCGCCATCGCCGTCACCACGTCCTCGTCCGGCTGACGAGACTGGGGGGGGGGGGGGGGCGGGGGGGGGGGGGGGACGGAGGGGCGTCAATTGGCGGCGTCAGTGCCCAGTGGCGTCAGTTCGTACCCGAATCTCTAAATAAAGAACACACAATGATTATCAATACCTGACGAGCTGCATCCCTGATGACACTGTTTGGATTTTAGAATAGTTCGAAACATCCGAACTCCATATATCACCGGCGACTAGAAAAGAACGCATCTGAAGCGGGGGCTCACGCCTCACATCACCATCGAACAGAGCTGAGCATACCAAAACTAACCTAGGGAAGCCGCTTTTCCACCCAACGGGATGTTTTCAGCAATTATTGCTGAACCCATTGCTTATTGAACCCATTGCCCATTGCTGAACCCATTGCTTATTGCTATAACCCAAGGGAATGTCACACATGTCAGGCAACATCCGTGCCCTGAAAATAGTGTAGTAGCGGCCCACCCGTAACAGGATACTACCCACCCGCAATGTGTCGGTAATCAGTAGCCACCATTGGCGGGGTACTACCCACCAGTGACGGGTCCGTTACCCATTCGATAACAGGCCGTTACGCACCTGGAAGTAGCTTTTCCACTCGACGGGCAGCCCTGTTCCAGCCGTGAGCCAGGTACGGGTCAGAAATACCCACCAGTGATAGGGTACTACACTGCCCCACCAGTGCAGTGATAGGCACGTACCTGGAAGTAGCTCTTCCACTCGACAGGCAGGCCTGTTCCAGCCGTGAGCCAGGGATGGGTCAGCAGCTCAGAGACCACGATCCGATGTTTGGGTTCCACCTGCAGCATCTGGTCCAGCAGGCGCAGAGAGCCCTCCGAGAGCCACTCGGGCTTCTGGTACACGCCGGCCTACGGGGAGAGCGGGGTCGCGGGTTCAAATCCCAGAGGCGTCAGGCAGCAGAAGATGCGCTAGTCACTGCCGGGAACACAAGTTTATCGGCATGGGGCATGGGATAGAATCCCAGAAAGGTCTTAGACAGGTACACAGCAGTCTCACAGAAAATTTATCGCAGCCGTTTTCCAGGCATCCCAGTAACCGCAACAGTTGATCCATGCTTAGTTCATCCGTCTTTACCCTATGTGAACTTACCTGGATTTTCTTGTAGAGGTTGGCAATGTTCTCGTCGTCAAAGGGCAGGAATCCACAGAGCAGTGCGTAGAGCAGCACGCCCATGCTCCAGATATCTGCCTCTGCTCCGAGATACTGCAGGCCGGAGACCAGCTCGGGCGCCGCGTACGCCGGAGAGCCGCAGCAAGTCTCCAGGTGCGCCTGCATGCCGCCCTCGGGGTTGGCGCAGAGGCCGAAATCGATCAGCTTCAGACGGTTGTCGTCGTCCAGCAGCAGGTTCTCCTGGAGGGGGGGGGGGTCGTGCGGTAGTGGTCTTATTTGAACAGTTTGATGCTGGGACCCGCAACGGAGCAGCCTAAGACAATAGCTATTTCTGATCGGGAAGACATATTTTAACATATTTTAGACATATTTTAGTTTCACGCTGAGTGGTGACTAATTGAATCTAACGTATAATACACGCGACAGGTTATTTATCCCCGAGCTCCCAACAAATATTGGGTATCAATTGAGACACAACTTACCAGCCCGTTTCACCAAACGTTTACCGTACTACGCTGCAACTAATTTGACAAGGTATGAGCCTTTTATATGAAAGTGATACTCCATCGAAATATTTTCCGAGACGTCGATGTTTTATAGAACGTCTATGGAACTCCATCGAACCTCTGTGGCACCTCCCCCCCCTCAGCGTCCCCATCCCGCCCTCTACCTCTGAGTTCCCACCCTCTCGGTGTCCCCACCCCACTGAGTGTCCCCACCCCTCAGAGTGCCCTCTGCCTGAGTGCCCTCTGCTTCTGAGTGCCCTCTGCCTCTGAGTCCCCTCCGAGTGTCCCCACCCCTCTGAGTGCCATCTGCCTCTGAGTGCCCGTCCCCTCTTGGTGTCCCTCTGAGTGCCCTCCGAGTGCCCCCCTGAGTGTCCCTCCGAGTGCCGGCCGTACCGGCTTGAGGTCGCGGTGGGCGTATCCCTTGTGGTGGATGTAGGCCACGGCCGAGACGATCTGACGGAAAAACACGCGAGCCTCCTCCTCAGTCAGACGGTCCCGCTCCACTGTGAATACACAGGACAGAAAGGAAGGGGGTGGTTAGAAGTTAGAACAAAGACGGTCCCGCTCCACTGTGAACGAACAGAACAGAACGAGGGTGGTTAGAACTTAGGCGGTCTCGCTGAACTGAGGGACCAACCCCGTCCCTCTCCACTGATTCTCCACTGACAAACATAAACGGACGGGGGTGGTTAGAACTAAGACGGTTCCTCTCCACTGCGAACAAACAAAACAGAAGAGTACGGGGGTGGTTAGAACTACAGACTGGCTGCAGGCAAATGTTTGCCACGCGTGTTTCAAAATGCCTGTAAGATAGGACCTCAAGTTGTAGATTGCATGCCATCTTATATTTTTTCAGTGTTTACATGTTGAAAATGACCCGAAAACCGGAACATTTTCGCGTGGAGATTTTCGCAAATACACGATTACGATTATGATTAACTAAAACGGTCCCTCTCCACTGCAAGCAAACATAGACGGACGGGGGTCGTTAGAGCTAAGACAGTCTCACTCCACTGCAACAAACAGAACGGTGAGGATTAGTGGGTCCTACTCTTCTGCGAAAAAGGACACATTGGTCAGGGTTAACGGTCCTCTCCGCTTAAATACGGACTGGGAGGGGTGCACGGTCCCCTTGCAATAATGTTTGAAACACCGCCCATCCCCTCCCCGTCCGTTTTTTTTTTTTAAACGGACGGGGAGGGGATGGGCGTTGTCTCAAACATAGACGATAAAACGAACGAGATGGTTAGACGGTTCATCTCCATTGAAAAGACGGACGGGGACGGGGTTGGACGGTCCTTCCTCCGTATCCACTGTAGAGTCAGGGCAACAGACGCCGCTTGGACGTTTTAAGAAGGCGGCACTGTATATTTCCCAATCAGTGCCACACCCTTCCAGTTCCCGGTCGGTCGTTAGGAGAGTGAACGGTAAATGACACCGGACATTTAGTAGACAGCGGTAACAACTCCTACAGCTGATCGGTCACCTCCCCGTCCGGCGTCCTCCCCGTCCAGAGCCGTCCTCAGCCGTGCCTGCGCGCGCTCACCGATATAGTCGAACAGCTCCCCGCCGCGGCAGTACTCCATGACGAGGAAGATCTTCAGCTCGCTGTCGATCACCTGGTACAGCTTGCCGATGTGCTGGTGCGTCAGCTCCTTCATGGCCGTGATCTCCAGGTAGACGCGAGGCAGATCCACCTGAAGGTGGGGTGGGGGAGGGGGAGGGGTCAGAGGGACAGCACGTGAGGTGACGACGGGCGAGTGAGCGAATAAATACCGCGATTTTCGGAGAGATAGTGAATATCGGCATATGAGAGCCCACAAGTCTTCCCATTTATTAGTATATTTTTTAAAGCCAGCCTCATGTTTTTCCCTTATTCCGACCGATTCAGTGCTAGTCCGCCACACAAAGTAACCCGTTTGGTCATATCGCACACAAATTTGTCACAACCCATGCTATCTTCGAGGGTTGGTCACTTACTTTATTCCACCTTGTCTTATCATTATCAATGCCCGCAGTACATTATCGTCAGAAAGTGACAAATTGAGACCGTGAGACGGAACGGCTCATACAGACCCCACACAATCAGCTCCGGCACTATCGTTTATTCTTACCACCACCGCTGTTGGCTCAGGAGATCAACACTCGAGTCCCCAATCTCCATTTTACACTAAGCACACAGTGATCCCCCTGCTCACCCCGAGCTGCTTCTTGTCCATGATCTTGATGGCCACCTGCTCTCCCGTGGCCAGGTGGGTGGCCCGCTTCACCTTGGCAAAGCCGCCCGAGCCGATAGTCTCATGGAGCTCATAGAGGCCCTCCAGCGGCGCGTACGGCGAGCCCACATTCTCTGGCATGGTGGCGGTGGTGTGACGTCACCTGGGGGAAGAGGTGAGGTCAGTCAGAGGGCTGCGAGGTCACAGGCCGTGGTGAGGTCAGGGAGCAGTGAGGTCATGGAGGGAAATTTAACCTAAGCCAAAGTGGGTGAGGTAGGAAGACGAAGAGAGCAAGCTAGGGATTGAGTGAGAGGGAGAGGGACAAATACCTTCGGAACTAGCTTTGAACGGAAACTTTATAAATTGATTTGAAATTAAAAACAGTAAGGCGAGAAATCATGGGGTACAAATGAGCATGTTGAATCTGAGCCATTGGCACATTAAGGATTTGGTCAATGCCAATTGAATCAACTGATAAAATGCATTTTCCTACACGCTTACCTGCTCCCCTGGTGCTTGTAGATAATCAAAAAACTCTGAGGCCAGAAATGAAAAAACGTGACCCTTGACAACAGAAGCTGGCACTGGAAAGATGCAAAACACCACCTAATAAAAAAACAAATATTTTATCGGTATGTTTTGTCGCGCGATTTCAAAAGCCCACACCGCATTTCAATTTTCTCGGCAACAGCTGATCGATTCAAATTTGCCACCTAAAATATGATACCATATCCCTTTCTCGGGAAAGTAGAAAAAAATTGTTTGATGGAATTCGAGTCGAGATATTTATTAATTTCTTTGATAACATCAAAATAATTCCAAAATCATTTTTGAATACGTAAATTTAATAAAACAGCATGCTAATAAGCTTTAAGAAATTAAAATCATCAAATTTAAAAAGAGAAAAAACTCTTCACCTTGAAGTTTTCCCTTCAGTAGTGTGCGCCAGTTTTGAAATTTCTTAGTACAACTGCGCCACATATCACGCTGCTCGAATCAATACGCGCGTTTTAGCATAATTTCATTTGATTTTGCTCCACAATAGGTGAGGCTTTCTTGCGTGTATCTGGCATTTTCATAGCTTAGATTCAATGCTTATTAAGTACCTACCTGAAATTACACATGAGAAATTACTTAGGTACATTCCCTTCTTAAATAGCACAATATATTGTATCTGTTCTTTGGTCGTGTCTATTACTTATTTAATTTGATTTTGATTTGGCTTTAGATAATTAGATGTGGTTTTTATTGTTATTTCGCGTTTTTGTGTGCTTTTTGTCATGTTAATGATGTGTTATATAACTTGTGATACACTGTCATAATTTGTTTGTTGAGCCACAAATGATGATGAAAAGTGAATTTTGATCTCTGCATTGAAACCAAGCCCAACCTAACCTACCTTCTCCTAACCTTACCTACAGGCTACAACCAAGCCTTCAACCTACAACCAACAACCCAAAACTTAAAACATACAACCTAACCTACAGCACCTCATCCCCACCCGGCCTTGGAAAAAAAACAAGTACCTGCTTTACTATAACTACCGTGGATTTTTGTTATAAATTAATTCTTTTTTTTAGTTCATTTCAGGTATGGATTCTCTAATCATAGCCTAAGAGTAAGTTGTGCATGTTTCATAAGTCTCAAGTGTAATGTTTGTAACTCCCTTTGTCTCCTCCCAGGCTGCCTGGTATGTCGTCTCGGCGCGTCTCGGCCCGGCGCCGGCCGGTGCCGCGGCTCTCCGACAGTCCCGTGACGGGTCACGTGCCGCCGGCAACGCTCCAGCGTGACGCGGACGGTCGTTACTGCGTCACGGAGCGGCTGCAGCCGTCACGGACGGCCGGCGGAGGCGGTGCAATAGGCGGAGCTCTGGGGAAGAGCCCGGGGGAGAGAGGAAGAACCTCAGCACAGTCGGAGCAGAGACCCAACACGGTCACCACGCCTCTGAGCCGGCGCGCTGTGACCAACACACCCTCAGGATCTGGGGTCAATAAGGGCGAGAATACCACCCCACAGCACGCCCCCGTCAGCAGTACGAGCCGGCAGACGGACAGCGCCAGCTCGGGTGTGCGCAGTCTGACGCTAGCCCTGAGCGACCACGGGAGTTCACCCGAGATCGGTGGACATCGCTCGACCTCCGACACACCTCCGGGCCGGCCTCCGGGCACCTCCGGGCCCGCTCCGGCCCGGTCCGGACCTCCGGCCGGCGCGCCCGGAACATTCGACAGCGACGAGGATGACATCTTCGAGTCGGACCTGCGCGGCCGGATCAGTGACGTCATCACTCTTCTGCGCGGGGACACGGACCTCAGTGCTGAGGACGGTGGCGCGGACGGCGGGGGACGAGTGCCGAATGGTACCGCCGGCCGCAGCGGCGCCGGAGGGGCCAGCGGGGACGCGGAGGGCTGCACAGAGCCGCTCCGACCCAAACGCGTGCTGGACTTTGAGTTGGTGACGGTCGCGGGGAGCGCCGCCGAGGAGGACAGCGGCGTGGCGCACGCGCCACCGCTTCCCGCCGGCGCGCCGCCGTGCCGCCTGCCGCCGGCGCACGTGACGGCCGACACGTCTGTGGCAGCGCGCGCGCGCCACGTGGTGGGCCGCCGGCCGGGCGAGCGCGTGCTCTCTGAGCTGGCTGAATTGGCGCGCTCTCCGGGCTCGCCGCTAGTCCGTCAGAAGGCGCGCAGTCGGGTCAGGGCCGGCGCGCGCTCAGTGACTCCCCAGGGCAGGGCGGCGGGAGGACCGGCGAGAGGGGAGGTGACCCCCGTGTCTGCCAGGAGGCGAGGCGAGATCGCGCAGCCGGGGGAGGGCAGAGCTCCTCTGACCGAGAGGGAACTCAACGGGCAGGCGCCCGGTCCGCCGGAGCCGTGGAAATCACCGACAGGACCGCGGAAGGCGACTCAGAGTATCGTGTCTCCGGTCGTCCCGATCAGACACTACCCAGAGAACGCCAATGGTGAGGTCAACGGCGGCGACTCAGAGGTGGCCGCGGGCTCTCCACGCGCGCGGTTAAACCCGTGCACATCGACCGACCGGGAGAACCAGATTCCGCGGACCCGAACTTCGCCCCGACTGGCGGCGGGCGGCGGGCAGAGCCACCTACCGGCGGCCGCGGCAGGCTGTAGTTCGCCGGTGGCGGGCGGCGGACAGAGCCACCTACCGGCGGCCGCGGCAGGCTGTAGTTCGCCGGCGGCCGCCAGGGAGGACGAGGATGAGATAGCCTCTACCCAGCCAGCCTCAAAATTGGTGCTGGATGAGGTGGTGGCCTACGTGGACGTCCGCTCCGGTGCCGATAACAGGTCAGTCGGTGAACGTCAATATAAACTGGTCAGTCAGGGAACGTCAGTATAAACTGGTCACTCAGGGAACGTCAGTATAAACTGGTCAGTCAGGGAACGTCAGTATAAACTGGCGCCTACATAGATATAGATGTAGACATAGATATGTCAACTCCTTACATATTTATTGTCAATATTTTATGATAACGCATTCATTGAGTGGATATGCAATGCTTCACGCGTCTTAATCTCACGGGAAGGTTGTCGGCTTTATTAAGTCTGGTCGGGTCCCAGCGCAATCATTTTTTTCTCATAATGTCGTAAGTCGTTGGAGCGTGTTAATAGAAGCTTTGCATTCTCAAAGGTTAACCTCTTAATTTGATAGCCTTGCCAATTAACTTTCAGGAAGTGACGCCCGTGCAGTGGAGTTATAATGACGCATCGCCTGTATTACCTCCCATCAAAGCACTGCACTGACATGTTACCTTACCGTCCCATCACCGCGTCTCTGCGAACCCCGGCAGGTCTGAGCCGATCCGGACCCAGCTGCGCGCTCTGGGAGCCCTGGTCGTCGAACGGTTCACCAAACATGTCACCCACGTCATCTTCAAGGTAACGACGGAAGGGGAGGGGGTCTTCAGCTATCAAAGGGGGGGGGGGGGGGGCAGCTGGCTGACGTTTAGAGGTACTGACGGATAGGGAGGCGGTCTTCTATCAGGGGCGTGGGGGTGGCAGATGGCTGCTGGCGTTTAGAGTTACCGATGGAAGGGAAGGGGAGCTTCTATCAGGGGCGGGGTGGCAGATGGCTGCTGGCGATTAGAGGTACCGACTGACAGAGAGCTTCTATCAGGGGGGCAGGGGGGCGTAGTGGCTGGCGTTTAGAGGTACCGACTGCTGGGGAAAGGGGATCTTCTATCAGGGAGGAGGGGGGGGGGTGGCTGCTGGCTGGCGTTTGGAGTGGACGATGGCCGTAGCGGGAGGGAGAGGCGCGGGAAAGGAAGAGATGTGTGCTGTGTGTGCCGGTGTTATGTTTTGGTACTTCCGGACATTGTTCGGACATAGCTGAGGTCGTTGCTGGGGTCATTGTTGGGATCACAGGTCAGGTCGATACCGAAGTCGCCACTGATGTCATTATTGGGGTCACTTCCAAGGTCATGCTAGCCGCTAGGTTATCCACCAAGGTCACTGCTACTGTCCGCCCGTGGCTGACCCCCCCCCCCCCCCCGCCGTCCCCCCCCCCCAGGACGGCTCCAAAGCCACGTACGACCGGGCCCGCCGCGACCGTCTGCGCCTAGTCTCAGTGCTCTGGGTGGACGCGTGTCGCCGACAGCGAGAGAGAGTGGAGGAGAACCGCTACCCGCCGGCAGCCGCCGAAAGGTGAGCGACCGCAGCGACATCTGTCGGCGGAAAACGGAAACGGCCTGGGGGACATCTGTCGGCAGAAAATGAAAACTGTAGTTGCGTGCATTAACACTAGGGTGCAAATGTTTATTGCTGTTATGTTTTGTAAAGGTATAGTGTTATACGATGCTATGTTTACTAATTACTACTGATTTGGATGGATCACTTCTGGATCACTTCTGTTGCAAAGTGTTAGTGTCTGATTCATCGGAGAAATGTGTCTTAAACGATAACCTTAAATACCTGAAAAGCTTCTGTTTATTTGTATTTAGGCTGAAGACAAATAATTTATTTTTGGTGAGAAACCGTATTGCGGGTTTGCTCGTGTCAATCACCATCATTTCTCGAACATGCGAAAAGCTTGGAGCTGCGGGGTATCGATCCCCGTACCTCTCACATGCTAAGCGAGCGCTCTACCACTTGAGCTACAGCCCCTGTTGAGAAATGGTGGTCGAGTTGTTCTTTATAAACGGTTTGAATGTTTTTAGGGACTTACATGCGCATTTTTCATCACAGGCCAGTAGCTACTGATTCATTTTTATCGTACGCTTGTGCCTGTCCTGGATTGAACGTAGGCCTCAGTAATGGTAAGACATGGAATTGGAAAGACATGGAACTGAGGTGAATTGGAAGCAACAGTATAATACCTCCTTCTTTTGCATCCCCACTGGGCTCTGTGCGCAGTTGAATACGCAATAGGGTAATGGATAACAGCACCAGCCCTTTCGCTTCAGACATTAATGAAAATTTCCATGACAAAAGATTCTGTTAAAGGTTGGAGCTGCGGGGTATCGATCCCCGTACCTCTCACATGCTAAGCGAGCGCTCTACCACTTGAGCTACAGCCCCGGTTGGGATGTTTGAGGTCAGATTCTCATGCACCGCCGTGTTATCTTTGGCTGTGACCTACATTTGACGGGCCACACCTACCTCACGATCTAATTATACCCTGTGAATGCCAGCCCTCCTTTGATGTGATCCCTGATTGAGGTCCAGCCTGTCAGGTGTTTCCGTGGTGTAGTGGTTATCACATCCGCCTAACACGCGGAAGGTCCCCGGTTCGATCCCGGGCGGAAACACGCGTTTTGCTTGAAGAACTCGGTGCTTCGGTAGTGTTCTTTCCAGGGATGCGGAGCCGGAGCCGGAGTCGGAGCCGGAGCCGCCGGAGCCGGTATATTTTGCCCGGAGCCGGAGCCGGAGCCGGAGCCGTGAAACAATATAGCCCGGAGCCGGAGCCGGAGCCGGAGCCGCCAAAAAAGTCCAAAAAAGACTCCGGCTCCTTTTTATTTTTTGAAGAGGAAAAAAAATAATTGACCTAGTTCGGTTTGACAGTACAAGGCAGTACAACATATGGTAAGTAGGTACGTCATGGGCCATCAAGTGAATGAAAGAGCCGAATATCCCCAGTATCCCACAGTACGCAATCAACTTCCTGTCTGCTCCTCCCCCTCCCCCCCCCACGTCTACTGCATCCCCAGAACATGAGGACCGGTCATCAGGTGACGGCCATTGTTTTGAAGCCAGTGCAGTGGATTGCGACTCCCAGCACCGTCTCTTCCCCCCCTCCCCCCCCCCCAATGCAGCCGAGACGGGTGTCAGCTTACGATGGTTCAGTGAACTCCGATTCGCGGCGACTGCGTTTCCAATGCCATCGCTTCCTAGTCCTTTGTTCTGCCAGTTCTCTCCGAGGTGCGTTTGCGCGGGGACGCGATGAGCCGGTCATGGCAAAGAGTAACGCGTATAACCCATCCAATTTTTATTCCACCCGTATTTAATTGATTGCATAGGGGATGTACTGAGTCGGAGCCGGAGCCGCCGGAGCCGGAGCCACCGGAGCCGGACCATTTTACTCGGAGCCGGAGCCGGAGCCGGAGCCGCCATAACATTTCACCCGGAGCCGGAGCCGGAGCCGGAGCCGATTTTTTCTCCGGAGCCGGAGCCGGAGCCGGAGCCGTCTGAAATTTCCACGGCTCCGCATCCCTGGTTCTTTCGCTTTGTGGATCTTGCGTGACACCCTACCAGCCTCCAAGAACCCACAGTCGGCTGTCGGTTCTTGCTATTGTTAAATATCATCCAATCATTCCTCTCTAAATATGTTATGCGTCGTACGGCCTCCTACTGCAGACGGTCAATTCACAACTCGCTGTCGTGTCGCGGTCCTCCAAACTGCTCACGTGTCCTCACCAACAGACCGTGTTCTCCGTGCTCACTGCTCTCTCCCGCCTTGCTCACCGCTCTCTCTCGGCGCCAGGTACGAGTCGCCGCTGTTCCCGGCCCGGCTCCGTAAGCTGCGCTCCATGCAGCCGCGTGACTTTGATGAGGAGATGGCCGCTGCAGACCGACGCTTTGAGCGCAGACGGAGGCAGCAGGGCCGCCAGCCGCCCGGCGGCCAGACGAGGCCCGGAAAGGTACAGATTAGAGACGTCAATCGGATACCGACTTCCGGTTTTCCGTTTTTTTTTTTCAATAGAAGACACAATTCTAACGAATAGTGTTGTCTTTTTTTCAAACAACCTGCGGTTATACCGATACCAAACCGATGCCAACTTGGTATTTGGTATTTAAGTCCTAATGGTTTTGGTATTTTGTTGGTATTATGAATCCTCATTAATGTATAAGAGGCCCTTAACTTGGTAAAAAGTTGGTATTTCCCTCAGTTTCCCAAGTTGGTTTGGTGTCGGTATTTCCCCGTGGTTTTGGTTGGTATTTGGTTTGGTATCGGTATTCTGATTTTCTGTAATTGACATCACTGGTACGGAACCAGGCCGGGGGAGGAGGGGGGAGGGTCAGAAGGTGACACCAATGGGGGGGGGGGTTATGGGGAACAGATCAGCTGAATTGGCTTCCTCGGCGTCCCATGTATCAGCCGACCCAAAGCGTCGATATTTCATGTCACGATCACTAATAGACAGGTGTCACTAATAGCATGACGTTATACCGTTGTATGTCTGTGTATGACGCCACCTTGTTGCGTATGACGTCACTGCTCGATGTGCACTATGACGTCACCTTCCCCCGTTGTGTGGGTGCAGCGGCCGGCGATGACGTCACCGAAGCGCTGGGGTCGCCGCACAGTGGAGGAGCTGCTGACGCCGCGGGGCCGTCAGAGGTCAGCTCAGGTCACCGCTGACACGGGCTCCTCAGAGGACGAGCTGCCCCTCAACGTGCGTCTCTTCAACAGGTGAGCCGGCCGGTCAGGTCACTGCTGGGGTCACTGCTGAGGTCACTGCTGGGGGCACTGCTGGGGTCACTGCTGAGGTCACTGCTGGGGTCACTGCTGGGGTCACTGCTGGGGTCACTGCTCGGGTCACTGCTGAGGTCACTGATGGGGTCACTGCTGAGTTCACTGAGGTCACTGCTGGGGTCACTGAGGTCGCTGCTCAGGTCACTGCTGAGGTCACTGCTGAGGTCACGACTTATGGCACAACCGGAGGATATTCACGTGCTTTCAGTTCTCATATTTCCGTTAGAAATAGACAATCGCTCGTTCACAGACACCTCCTTTGTGTCGTAGTGTCGCTCATGTGTGTTTCCGCAATGATGTATGTTGTTCCGTGTCCGTCCCGTTACCCTCCTGTTACCCACCATGTGTTTCCGTTCCCATGTCCGTTACCCACCGCGTGTTTCCGTTCCCAGGCGGCCGTTACCGTTTCCGTTACCGTTTCCGTGTGTTTCCGTTTCTAGGTTCATGTCGCCGACGGGCGCGTGGTCCACGGGAGGCGCCGTTCGAAGCACCGGGTCACCCACCGCCAAGGTAAACAGAGCAGCTCAGAGCCAACGAAAGACACGGGATATGATTGGGGTCTCGTATAGTTCTGTGATAGCAGATCGACGACCCACTGGTAGTACAGTTATATTCAGGGAATATTGATACATTGTAGTTTGTACAAGTGAGAACTGTCACGTGCACTCGTGCGGAAGCGTAATGTTTTGGATTAATGGGAATAATTCCGAGTGCTGTGTCTCTTTGGACAAGTGATGTGCATTGTTCAACGTCCATATATGGTGACGTGTTCGAATGTGTGCTCAAATGATGTGTTTGGGCGACCGTTTGTTCTAGCCCTGCTCCTCTCTTCCCTATTCTGCCTAGTTGCGACTAACAGCAACTCATTGAAAACGCTGAAAACGACCCTAACCCAACCAGTAAGCCTTCTGTATCGTGCTAGAGGTGTTTGGCATTGCTGGCAGACACGCGAACCGTTCTACGCTCAGTGTCGTGCTTGTATTTTGGTGTTCATTTTGTGTCGCATGTGCTTTAGCCTTTTGTGCGTGTGTGGCTGCTTCTTTCACGTTTGTTGAGCCTTTCCTTTTGTGTCGCACTGCTAATGTCGTGGCTTCCTTATAGTTTTGGATTCGGCTAGGCAATCCTTTTATCCTGCTTCTTTGTTAGATTTTCTCGTAACGTATTCGTGGCAAATGGCGTGTTTGATAGAAAATGAACAGCGTTGAACATCTTCAAACTCTCTTTTACCTCATCAGTCTCAACCTCATTCAGCCTCATTTCAACCTCATTTTAACCTCATTTCCAAGTCTTTAGGCCGTTTGTTTGGCCATTTTGACATCCCCGTTCTGTCTGACTCTGATCACCTCTCCCGCCGTTTCAGCTGGCGGCCCAGATCTCCGCCTCGCCAGAACTGGAGTCCAGACAGCGCCGCTCCGACAGATCGAAATCATCCCGCGCCAGCCGCAGCAGCTCATCGGCCGAGAAACGAACCACCAGAGCGTCAACATCAGTCACCGCGCAGCCCTCCACCTCTGCCAACCTCCCGAACGGAGCTGCGGCTTGGAAACCGCCAGCGCCGCGGTCAAAATTAAAGCGGATCCTCCCCCTCGACTCCGAGTCTGACTCGAGTCCTGTCCGGAGTGTGGCGGGCGGGCCGGAGTCGGTGCCGGCCGGCCGCCGCCGCCGCCGGCGACTCATGACTCCGCCGGAGTCACAGAGTCTGCTGCGCGGCCCGCTGCTGAACCCTGTGACTCCTGCTGGGGAGGCCGGGCCGCCGGCGCGGTCCGGAGGCGCCCACCCGGCGCTGGGGGCTCAGACCGGCCGGCGGCGGCGGCGGACCGGCCGCGCCGGCACCGGCAGCAGCACCGACAGCTCTGGTAGAGCGCCGAGAGCGACCGGCGGCTCGGTGCGGCGGCTGTCCGGCCCGCGGCGCAGCTCGCTCGACTTTGAGTCGGTGTCGGGCGGCCGTCTGCCGCCGCGCGCCCGGCTGGTGCTGACAAACCTGCACTCTGTGGAGCGCGGCACGCTGACGCCCATCATCAGTCGGCTGGGCGGCGTCACGCTCGTGGACGAGGTAGGTCTGATCTGCGGGAGGTAGGGGCGATCCAGTGAGCTGGGAGAGCGTGTTGTTCGGCGCCCTTCCAGTGAGCTTCTGGGGGAGAGTGTTGTTTGGTAACGCCCGTCTGAGGTCGAAATCAGCGGGAGGAGGGATTTGCTCAGATGTTTTGTACTTCGAGATGAAGTCTCTCATGCCTGGCTCGCCCCTTCTCTCGCCATGCTATGCAGTTATTAAGTATTAACCCCTAATACTGACCTATCCTCTGTCTTTTCTTAGTGGTGACCGCTATAACTAACCCCCGTATCCGTACTCAGGTGACCCCACCACTGACCTATCCCCCCTGTCTCCCCCGTCAGCTGACCCACCACTGACCCCCCTGTCTCCACCCTCAAGTGACCCCACCACTGACCCCCTGTCCCCCGTCAGGTGACGGCCGCCACGACCCACGTGGTCAGCGGCCAGCCACGGCGCACTCTCTCCGTGCTGGGCGCGCTGGCGGTCGGCGCGTGGCTACTCTCCCCCGAGTGGGTGCTCTCCTCTCTCGAGGCCGGCCGCTGGCTGCCCGAGGAGTGCTACGAACAGCGGCTCGACTGGCCCGGTGGCTGGGAGCGCCGCTGTGCGCGCGACCCGCCTTCCATAGCACCTCCCGCTCCGGTGGACGATACCGGGCTGACGGAGACGACATTCAGCGCTCGGGTGGCGGCGGCGCAGGGTGGGGACGGTGGGGAGAGTGAGGGGCAGCGCGGGGAGCGAGGGGAGCCCAGCGGCCGCCCGGCGCCGTCCCAGCGCGCCGCCGCCGCCGCCGCCGGGCGGGCCGGGTTAGACCTGTTTGCTGGCGCCGGCGCCGTATACATCTCCGGCCAGACCCAGCCGCCTGCCGAGGCGCTGGTCAGCCTGGTGCGGCTGGCCGGCGGGGTTGTGGCCGCCGCCGCCAGAGGCGCCACCGTCGCCGTGGGCCGCCCGGTGCGAGGCGTGGAGAGCGTTAGTGAGGTCTGGCTCCTGGACTCTCTGCAGAAGAATCGGCTGCTGCCCAAGTTACGATACCTGCGGAAACCGACCCCCGCCGCGGGCGGCGGACAATCGTAGGATCAGGGACTGGTGGGGACGCTACGGCGGGTGACTGGAACTGGGGCTCTAGAGTGAATCAACACTGATAGATAGGGGAGACCTGTGCCCACAGCTGAATGTATCTATTTGGCAGCTGCTCGACCGAACCATTGTATAGACAGACGCGGCAATGGGTAAGAAGACCTTGCCGTATGAATTCCCTCAGCGGTGCAGCGTTCGATTTACACCCGTGTGTGGGCCACTACGAGTTCATATGTGATCTGCCCGTCACCCGTCCGTGTTAAATATTGGCAGGATGGCGGCCTGGAGAGTGTTCGCCCTGACATTTGCATGATCAATTGGCTGTGCACGATATTTCACTCTCGGTTTACCTGTAAAGTGTATAACTGTATATTATCCGTGTTTTGGTACGATAGATTGATCTTGTTGAAACAGTCCTGGTTTTGTTATTGTCATTGGGCGTGCCATATAACCTTGCCAGGAATGTGGGTAGTGTTGTTTCGCGGTGCGGTATTTTTCTGTTTTGAGTATTCCGCCGTGACTGAAGGCATAATAAACCGAACTTAGCACCACAACTTGGGTTATGGAATGTCTTGTCACGACTGTGACTCATTCGAAAATGGGGCGTAGGCTCAGTTGCGATGCCAAAGCTCACTCGCCATCGTTATAAGAAATCGTTTGTTCGTTTGTCGTGGGTTAGGCCTAGGAGGATTTTAATGTGAAAATGCCCGCGATCAATCTGCCTCGATCCCAATCCCGGCGATTCTATCCCGTGTTATAAAATAACCATGAGCGCCTATTACGCGAGATACGGTCCGTTGGCTGTGGTAATACTGTTCGGCGTGTTTTGAATCACATCCGGCGCGATTGTACGCAGACTGGTGAAGTGATGAGTATTGAATCAGGGCTGATATCTCCTGTTATTGAACTGGACTCGGTGTATTAATTTCTCTATATGATCGCTAAGCCGTGTGCTGCTCGAATGCTGTCAGTGACAGAGCGTTAGGGGAGAGACGGAGGGAGGAAGAGAGAGAGAGAGGGATGGAGGGAGAGAGAGAGAAAAAGAGAGAGGTAGGGGAGAGAGAGAGTGAGAGGGAGGGAGAGAGAGAGAGAGAGAGAGAGAGAGAGGGGGAGAGAGAGAGAGAGAGAGAGAGAGAGAGAGAGAGAGAGAGAGAGAGAGAGAGAGAGAGAGAGAGAGAGAGAGAGAGAGACAGAGAGAGAGAGAGAGAGTGGCGTGCTCGCGCGGCTGCGTCCGATACGGACGGTGGCGCGCACTTTCGGCGGGCGCGGGCAAAAAGTCGGCGCGCGCGCTGCGCTCCGGCGCGCGGCGCGCAGCGGCCGTGCAATGTATCAGAGCGCGTCCGGCCCTCCGCGCGCCGCTCTCTGCGCCGGGTTCGCCACTCGCGGCCGGGACGTGTCACACTGAGGTCATGGCTGGGGCCGGCTCCGCGGCGCGCACCGGCGCTGTGCTGTTCGTCACAGCTGTGGTGGTTGTGCTGGCGAGAGCTGAGACGGTGGAGAGGGGGAATGTCTCGGAGACCCCGCGGGGGGCGAGGGAGCTGCCTTCTGCCGAGCAGTTGGCAGAGATCCGGCGGGTCGTTGAACTGGTCCGAGAGTCGCGCGACCACCTGTCTCCCGCCAAACTGGCGCAGCTGGCGCGCCAGCTCCGTCAGCTGCGCGCCAGGATTGACGCCGCGCGCTCGGAGGAGTCCGAACAGGGCGGTGACTCGGAGAGCTCGGACTCGGCGTCCGGGGTTCACCAGGTACGGAGTTTATCCGGCGGATTCAACAACGACATCGCGGCGCACACCCTGGACGCCAAGGGCACCCTGTTCTACGACGACATCAGGAAGGGCATCATAGAGGCACCGCCTGTCAAGGGGAAGGCCAAGGACGGTTTGAAGAGCAAGGGTGGCTCCGACGGTAAAGACGCCGACGTCAACTACGGCGACGAGGATTACAACTTCGACTTCAGCGACGACCATCAGGACGGCGGCGGCGTCTCCATCACCGTGGGGGTCAGCAGCGGGCTGCACGCGTTCGACGGTAAAACTCGGACGAGCTCGGTCCGCCACGAGGACGGGAAGCGCGTCATCGGCGTGGGCACCAGCTATCCCGTGCCACACGACATCCACTCGTACGGAACTCCGAAACCCCGCGGCGGCTCCAGCTCGACGCTCAAGGCACACCCTGAGACCAGTGATTCGTCTTCACATGGCGGGGAGGGACACGAGACAGACTTTGGGGACGCCCGTCACATCACCGCTCCCAGCGGCGGGGGAGTCGTGGGGTTCGGGCCGCCGAAGGGCGCCGTCTCCGGTGACGTGTTCGCAGACAGTACGACCACGCGATCGTTCCTGGACCACTCTCACCAGACGCGCGGCCAGCTGTTCCACGAGAACTACATCCGCAGCGGGTTCCAGTCGGCGGTGCTACCGCCGGGCGATCCTCGCGCACCCACCGTCCACCTGGCGCCCGCCGTCACACCGCACAGCGCCACGATCGTGGCGCCGCCGCACGTGGAGACGCTCGTGGCGCCGCCCGGTCCGGCCGCCGTGTCGGTCCATATCGGTATCGGCGGCCACGAGCCCGTGGTGGGCTACACACCGCCGGCGCATGTCAGTCCCGAGGAGCATCTCAGCGCGGAGAGACCGCGCAGCGGCGGTAAAATCATCTTTCCCGTGAGCGGGCCGCACCACGCCGAGGTGTCTTACGTGGCGCCGCCGCCCGACGTGCACGTGACACACGTGGAGGAGCACGTGTACGAGGAGCACCACGAGCCGGCGCACGTGACGACTGAGTACCATCAGCCACAGCACGTGGAGGAGCACCACGAGACGCACTCCTACTCCACAGAAAGTCATCCGTACTCCACGGATAGCCACTCTCATTCCAAGGACAGCCATTACTCGAAAGACAGCCACTCTCACCCAAAGGAAGGCTACGGCAGTTCGTACGGGAAGCCCCATGACGCCTCCCAGTACGGCCCTCCCCACATTAAGGCCGTGCCGGTGCCGTACGCCCCCCAGCACATCCCCCACGCGCAGCCCGTCTACATCACCCACCACAAGAAGCGTCCCGGCCTGCTCGACACCCTCCTGCGGCCGTTCCGGCGACTGAAGAACTACCTGTTCGGTGGTGGGCGCGGTCACGTCAAGCCCATCCCATACAGCGCCGTGGAGACGCCCCAACACAACTACTACGAGTACGGGGCTGCGCTCACCACCTACCCGAAAAAGTGCCGCTGTATCGACAACAAGAACGTTCTGGGTGTGCTGGTGGCGGGCGTGGCGGCGGCCGGACTGATCGCCTACGTGTACGCGCTGGCGACCAACAACACGAACGGCTTCGGCAGGGCAGTGGAGAGCTCGGAGCGGGCGGTGCTGGCGAGGCTGATGCTGCAGGAGGCGTGCTCTCTGGGGACGGACGCCGAGGGCATGTGGAACGGCACCGTCTGGGTTGGAGACGGAGAGGGAGAGGGAGACGGAGACGGAGAGGAGGGAGAGGAGGGGAAGAGTCGGGGGGCTGGGAAGACGAACGAACTGCCTCTGACGACACTCAGTGATGTGAAGAGGAGTAAGCTGAAGCGGCTGGAGCAGGAGATGCAGACGCTGGGCCCCAGGGTGGCGAGGCAGCTCGGAGAACCAACTGCGCCAGAACATCAGATCGTCAAGAAGGCAGGAGCCGAGGGCTCAACTTCCTCAGGAACGAACCACCAGCGCAGGAGGCGATCGGCAGCGTTCGCGGGCCAGGACTCCCAGGCTTCAGGCAGCGTCCATATGTACTCGTTCGACGGAATGGACATTCCGATGCGTCACTCGCCGCGCGATCCGGGCCTGCCGGTGGTGCCACCCGAGGCGCGGAGACCAGTGTTCCGCCCGCCGCCGCCGCGACCCTTCACACCCGACCTGCCGCAGGACTACAGCAATCAGTACGGAGTCTACGCATCGGGGACTACAGATGGATTCTTCAAACAGGACCTTCCTCAGGATCACAGCCCTTACAGGACGCAGGGGTTGGGTGAATCAGATACGTTCTTCAACCATGACCTTCCAAAAGATCATAACCTGTTCGGAACGCACGGATCGGGTGGATCAGATGCGTTCTTCAACCACGGAGTCCTGGACGGACTGGACACGTTCGACGATCCGCTCGGATTCAACTACCGACTCAGTCGACGTATGGATCTGGTGGACGACCTCACCGCGCCTTCAGATATCGACCGGAGCGACTCGGGTCCGGCACTTCCTCTGGTGGGCTCAGAATCAGACAGCTCCTTATCTAGCAACATCACCGAGAGTTCCTCCAGCGTGTCCAGCTCCGCCGTGAAGGCCACCCGCGACCTGCCGGGAGCGGGGGACCTGCTGTCCACGGCGGCGGCGCTGCTCCCCATGGTGGACCTGGGGCCCTTCCAGCCGCTCACCAAGGTGTTCCAGGCAGACCCGATGGAGGACCGGTCCTCCGGCAAGGGGGGCAGCAGGGCCAGCTCCTACAGGAAGCGCATGAAGAACATGTTCAAGGGACTGCGACACTTTGTTACCAAAGGGTACGTACTGACTGTTGGGCGTGGGCCAGTGTTAGTTTACCATTTTCTTCACAAGGCAAACAATTATGTTAACGGTAACCCGTTAAAGTTAAGCGTAAAACAATTCATTTTTAAGGTAATTATATTACCTAAGTAGGTATTGTTGCCAAAGGAAATGCTGGGTGACCCAACAATACCTATTCTGTTGCAAACTGCAAAGGTCTCAATTTGATTGGAATTCTGTAACATTTCTTTCACACGAAGCAAGGCTTTTGCCGCTGCTTATGAATACTACTGATGCCGATTCTAAATGCGTCTCGTTACAAAATATCTGCGTGTCGATGGCACCCACTGGCGCTCTGCGGTCTACTTACGGCCGGTTCCACACGGGCGACCGTCCCATTGTGAGTCGCTGCATAATGAGCCTTATGAGCGTGTCCAATGCTCGCTTTGTGGTGACATCGTTCGCCAATTAGGCCGATTTTCACCATTCACAGTGTAGGCTTGAGCACTCAGCGAATGCATCCCTGTCACTCGTAATCCACAGTTGTTGAAATTCAGTGAAACCATATCAGTCACAATGCACAGCCATTGAAACCGCTAGCTGCTTGGCACATCCGCAGTTTCGGTCATAATTTATCCGATGGCTAGCATAGACATTAGGCCAATGCCCCCTCCCCCAATCCCCCACGACACACACACTGAATTCATTATACTGGGCTACATAAATGTCCAGCTCTTCTAGACAGCTCCTCTATCTAGACATCTATCTAGACCTCTATCTAGAATCTAGACAGCTCCATCCGTCTGTCTGTAGCTGTCGCTGATTTCGCTGATCCATTTAACGACCTCTGCCCCCCCCCCCCCATCCGCCCCCAGCGTGCCGTCCATGATGCGGCGGACCGCGTACGACCCCCACTGCGGCTGCATCCCGCTCACCCTGCAGAACGTCGGGCTGGTCGGGGCGCCCATCTTCGCCATCATCGCCTCCGGACTGGTCCTCAGTAAGTGCCTCAGGTCGGCTGCACTGGACTCGTCAGCGATCGGTCCGAACCATGGTCTTTTCCTCCACTTTAAATATAATGATGAGTAGGTAAAGGATAGTCTGAGCTCGGAAGAACCCTTTCAAGTTTCAACTGGATAAGTGATGAGTTTTGTGCAGATTGTTATGTGTGAATCAATTGTTATGAGTCATGACTCATGACTATGTCCTGCCTGGCACATCTGTTTTCGGTGCTACGTGTCGTTTCTATTCCAACTGTGACTATGCGTTATGTTCGTTATTGCAGCGTTCCTGGTAATGCAGAGTACCAACCAGGGGACGGGACGAAAGCGGTCCGAGGACGACGCCATATCCGGTGAGAACAACAGTAACGACTAACGACAGTAACGAGTACGACACCGATACCGGGACACGGGGAGGCCGAGTACGGCCGATAGCCACAGGGGTGCTGGACACGGGGATACCATAGAAAGGGGACGAGGATAACAGGGGTTTGCGGTGTTAACAATCCGGTAAAGGGTGCCGTATCAGGTCTGATCACAGAGTGTGAAGTAGATTCGCTGATTCGGCGTCACTCTGAACATAGGAACGGGCGTTTTCTGTAACGGAGGGCAATGTCAACTCATAAGCGGCAGGCCTGTCCCGCCTACGTCGTGCCATTGTGATTGGCGGATCACTCTCACTGAGCCGCTCTGATTGGCGGATCACTCCCGGCGAGCCGCTCTGATTGGCCATTAGTGTTTGCCGCGCCGGCGCCCCGCCCGCCCACCGTACAAAGTCTCGTGCCCTTCCGCTGTGACCACCACCGAAAGAGAAAACTCCTCAGAAACTGACGCGGCTTCATAAAAGTCAGCGAGCCGGGTGAGAAATCCGCGTGTCGGCCTTTGTCCCTGGCCGCGAGTCGTTTCACGAGGCTGTTTTTGCTCGCCATTTCCGTCGTAGCAGTGCGTTAGAGGGAGTCGGTGGCGGCCCGTCCCTTCATCGGCAGTCCCGTCCTCAGTCGCTACTGTTGGTAATAGTTTGGTCAGTTGCTGATAATCAGATTTATGCATATGAAAATCAAATTAGCAATAAGTATTCACCTTCCAAAAGGCGCAAAACACATCCACTATCTCATTTCTGATTCGATATATGCAAAAAGAAAGAAAGAAAATAAACCAACAACTAAAAGGCTATAGTTCTGGGTCATCACTTCAGTTAGCATCAAAGTCCCATTCTGATTCAGCTTGAACCGCCGGTTGGCTTGGTTTCGGTTCGGACGTGTCACCGCCAGGCGCCTGCAGTGTGACTGGTGTTAGTCACCTCCTCGCCCGGGCGGGCGTTGCAGTCTCCGGTAACTGCAGTGGAGAGTAGGAAACTAACACCAGTCTCTGCGGCAGGCGGATGGAAACTCAAGCGCCGCGAGAATCGCAAGGCTCCAACCGATATCTAAGTGAATACGAGGAAATCAAAGCCAGATTGAGTAGTAAGCGTGTTTTTCGTGAGTTTAAATGGAATTTGCCGGTCCTTTGCGGGGAAAGCAAGCTAGAGAGATAAGCGAATTTATCTCGAATAATCGCTGCCAGTTTTCACACCCTAACGATCTATCATATGGTAGATCTTTGGTGTGATGCTGATGATCAATTCAGCCTGTAGAAACATGTCACTGCTATCAGTTCATGCATCACATTGAATACCTACATGGTAGATAATACCACAAAGCAAAACTGTGCAGACGGTATGAAACATATAGCCCTCGTCCAAGCATGCACCGCTCCGCCATGGCTCATGTCGCGCAAAACTTTCGCGGTGCACGCGGCCATCATATTTCCGCTGCTCGTTCCACTCGTTCCGGGTCGTTCCGGGTCGTTCCGTTCCGCTGGTGGAGCGACTCGTGCCCCAGCGCTCGTAAGCTGCAGTGACTGGCGAGTAGGTAAGTCCCGTGCGCGCGCGCACGAAAGTGGAAGTTCGGTCACCCTTTGGTGAGCCACCAGCTCGTGTTGGCGTGTTTACAAAGTGTGAAGGAATGAGAAGAGAGTGATTTAGTGGATTCTGCGGCGGAGTGGTCGGTCTGAACTCGCTCTGAGGGCAGAGAAGGGCAGTGATACGTTTCACTGATTACTGACGCTCATTTTTGCGCAATGCTCGGGTTATTTTGGGCGCTGCGTTACGGTGGCGGATCTAGACGTTAGTTTCCCATTAGCGCCTTCACTACTGACTGGAGTTCATTAGGATGTCGCAAACCCTTCGAGTGCAGTGTCATGTTGGATGGCGAGGGTCGCTCATGGGCTTTCACCTCGCAAAATGGGTCGTGTTTCACATGGAAACCGTAACTACCTACCTACTTTTGTGACGAACTCTGTATAAAGAGCAGCCCATACTGCATTTAACTGCTAAGTGCTACCGATGTAACTTTGAACTACTAGGATAAGATAGTTACATCAGTCAAGTCTTGTGCGCCTATTTCAGCCATTAGGGTCTAGCGGACGGCTCGCCAACAGCATATCGTTCTATGTCATGGCCTGCTGGGTGGAACTAGGCAATATGATTGGTCAACGCGTCATCAGCTTCCACTGCAAACACTATCTAGCCTCTATACCACTATCTAATCAGCGTCTGCGACTAGTGCAGCGGTTTTGCTCGAATGACGTCCATCTCACATCTCATCAGACCTGAAGCGATCTCAATAATGCCCGTTCAGAGCGGCTGGACGGTAAGTCATACGTACGGGACCGCCCATCTCCGAGTCTGAAGGATGTGTATTTAGGGCCTTGGATGTGCCCGTCTCTGGCGTAGAATCATAACCATATCTGTGATTTAAAGTTAAAACCCCGTTCCTAAGTGAACCACTCAATTGTAAAAAACCCTCGGAAATTTCTCATTCTAACGTAGCTCTCTCTCTGACCTACCACCGTGCAGCGACAGTCTCGCCATTTGTAACGGTTCTCCGGTGTGAATCACGCTTTACAACATAATATAGGCGGCATCAGTTGCAGCGCTGTATGAAGCAGCTCTTACATCAGTAGCAGTGTTCGCCACGGGCCCCAAAATCCCCAGCCCAGCCCGGCCCGGGCCCATGGGTTCAGAGCCCGGCCCAGCCCGTAGCCCGCTCTTGGCAAATATTCCAAGCCCAGCCCGGCCCGGCCCGTCAAAAATAGCAATCTAGTTATTGTCTTAGTCTATTGCTATAATAAGCATGATTGATTACACTATCTTGAGAACAATTCAAATTGCATGAATATTAACATGGCAATCATGACTCCCCTCTTTTCAATGAATATAATGATTTCAAGCACCTATGGCACAAATTTTAACAGTAACAGCAAGCACCTCAGTCAATTAGGTCATGATTACACACCTATAAAAAGTTTACATGATTATATTAACTACATTCTATGAGCAAAGTTATCTTGCAAGCTGATGTGTAAGAACATTATCATTCATAATTGGTGACTCTAATGCATACTTGAAGGAAGTATTTGTCACATACTCTATACTTCCCAGCACTTACCAGCAGAAAAAAGCTTGACTTATGGGAATTGATGAATCTGTCTGGGATTGACCTTGCTGTTAAATTCACTCCATAGATGCTGCAATATCAAAAGCCTGAGAAAGCATACAAAATAGGTGACACTAACTTTAGCACTGTCTTCCAAAAAAAGAGAAAATCCATCCATTTATCAGCAAAACTGATCTTATCTATTCTCAATTCATGCCCACGTGTCAACCGAATCTCTGTGGACAACTATCTGCTACTTTCCTTGCTATTTTATGTTAGGCACTTTTCAAGATATGGATATCGCTAGCAGCGTAAGCAGAAAACATGGTAAACTTGAAATGTCATTGGGTACTTTTGCGACTTTTACGCATCATTATCATCGATCGAAAATGAGCGAACACTTCTTATTTGTCGCAGCTGCGGCAGGTAGCGATTTTGACCAATTGTATAATAAAACATATATGATCAAGTTTTTGTTTTGTTTTTCGTTCGAGTTTTCAGACTTCGTGATTTAGGTTTTATTTTTTATTTGTTTATTTTGTTTTTCACCTTGATACTTACTTAAAAAACGTATTTATTTGATATACTGTTGTGTATACTACCTAGATGCCGCCACAAAACATAGTTGGCCGCCGCCATGATTGCAAATTTTTGTTGAGAAGGGGCTGGTTTGTTGTGATTTATTTTGACAAATTTATGGACATTTAAAGAAGCTTTCATCGCGAAATACTCTGTAGAGTTCCTCGTTACTTACAGTGTGTTTTGTGAGTATCCTTTTAAGGTTCTGTTTGTTAAAAAGCCGTCGGTGAAGGAAAAAAGACTGTGTTGGAATTGTCTCACTATCGCCATATATAAGTGTTAAACTTAATGTAGCCGGCTCTCTCTATCGCCTGGATAAAAATAGGCCCCGCCCATCCCAATCAGCTGCTGTATGACGAGTTGATGACGACAACCACTACTTACCAGCAACCAATCTAGGGATAGCGTACGTGACAGTAATGGTGCAGCGGTTGCAAAAAATCACATTGTTATTCAAACGGTTTTTGCTTTTAGGGCCTTGTTGTTTAACCCATCTCTGTTTGATTGTATTGAGATATGTGATTTTAGTAGATGAGGTGTTGATAAAGGCAGGTATTTTTTAAAATATTTTTTTGACAACTTTTTGCCCTTGTTCTACGGGCAAAAACCCGGGGAACCCGGGGCCACCTGAAGTCTAAACCTTATTTATATAACATGTCGATGCTGATGCTGTCTTGAAATGTGAAATTTAGACAATGGTAATAGGAATAATGAATAGCAATTTCACCAACAACTTGTTAATCTCTAGTAAGTGCAATTAAAATTAAAATCACTGTCTGCCACACTGCTTCGATCCTGGTCATGCAACCAACGTTCATGGGTGGTGTTTCATGGCAGAGCACTGCAGTGCGCTGCGTGTGTCAGACCATTGGGTTTCCATGGCAGTGTCGACAAACTTCACTGTGACGCTAAGCTATGACAGCATCCCAGAACGTTAGCACGCTGCGGTACCAGCACCAGCAGCATGCTAGCAGTATTTGAACTCAAACCTCTGTTTTTGGTACGGTTTTTCAGAACCTCTCACTCTGTTCCAAACACGATTCATCATAAACTAAGAGATCACATGCAACGTCATTGGAGTGATGCTATGGTATGCCGTAGCTACCAGTGCACACAGTGTCTGGATGGTGAAACAGGGCCATTATTAATCACATTTGTTTGCTTTGTTTCAGCAGAAACCTGTCTGCACATGGGAGGAGTGCAACAAAAGCCCATCAAGTTCATGCATGGCAGTGGATCTCAACAGGAGAAAACCAGAAAGAACATGGATGCTTGTAGATTGCAGTTGTACACTGCTGTTATCACCTGATGTGCGTGGCTGGCATTGCTCCTGGCAAGAACCACCTGCAAGTGATGAGATGGTGCCTCAGTCGTTGAGTGTGCTGCAGTGTGAGAGGCGCCCTGATCTCTACTTTGTGATGGGTTTCCATTGGAGGTTCAACTGAGAAGTGAGAACTGACTGTGACCATGCTTGAGCATGCCAGTGGAGCTTTACATGCTTAGGGCAGCTTTTGAACAGATGCTGATCATGGCATGTCCCATCCAGTTATCACGTGCACAGAATGGTGGGGGGAGGGCAACTCTGGGCTCTTGAGTCAGCCCTACTGCACAGGGGGTACAGATGGCCGCTTACTTTGGTGTGTCCTGCACTGCATTATCAAGCCCAGTCTGCTGCCACAGGCAATGGGTCGGGCTGCACTATATTAAAGGCAGACTATCTTGCAAAGGAGGCTGGCATCCTCTCCCATAATGACACACCAATTGGCAATCATCGCTGCGATGATCACGAGGGTGTCCGCTTATCTAACATGGTGAGGTGGAGAGCCAGCTCAACCTGGCCTGAGGGATGGTTTTACTTCAGCTGAGGCCCCCTTTCCCCGCCTGCCAGGTCCGGTCAAACGACCGCTTCACAGTGAACGACTTGCAGATGTGGATGCCGTCCCACAGCGCAACGAGCGCGCCGACCAGAGGCGGCGGCCAAGAGGCGGCCGCGCTCTCCCAGTCGACGGTCCCGGTGGACGTCGGCAACGCCCACCGCGCGACCATCAGATCGGCTCGCGACCGCGCCGTCGCCGACTGACCGCATGACTGGTATCTGTTCTTGATGTGGGACCGACTGCCACCGCCGGTCGCGGAAGGGCATCGCTCATCGGCCATCGACGTCCACCAGCTTCGCGTGGGTCACTGTTCGGGCTGCCACCAATATACCGAATCGGATGGAACCCTGTCGGCGAATGCCGGCGGTGCCCCGACATCGACTGCGCGGCGGCCAGTGCATCGCGTGCCGGGAGGAGGCTGGCACCCCCGATCGGTCATTGGTCACAAACCGTGTCCCAGCTCATGACTGCATCCAGCGCAGCTCTGTGAGATGTTCTGCTGCAGTCTGCCGCGTGTGTTGAAAGAAGAATGAACATGAGAAAACCTCAAAACTTTATGCCTATTAGTATTTGACCAGTGTTAGAATAAGTTTGGATTTTGAGAATTTGTGTCCCTGTGCTTGTGCCTGTGTGGAAAGGCATGCTTTACGGTGTACCATCTCAATTTGTGCGGCTGCTGACAGGCCACCTGGGTGCCAACGTATGTGCGAATCCGCGAATACGTTGTATTTCGTCAGTCGGTATCGTTCTGAAAATATTGACTGC